>NC_086328.1:130481439-131082689 GCF_036172605.1 Pelobates fuscus
TGTATGACCCAGATATGCTACAACAAAAATATAAAATAAAATAAAAAGTCACTGTTTAGTAGATATAACCCCAATGAAAACATGCATGCCGTTAATTATACAATGTATTAATTGGGGGTATATATAAAAACTGCTTGTAAAAGCTGCAGCCCTCCCCTTTGTGGCGGTCTGCCAAGGTATAACCGCCACGGATATCCTTTTTCCCATATAGACAAGCAAATAATCCCACAAGTAAAATATAACTGGTGTAGCATAATCCCCCACACATGAGCCGTAACTTAATGCTGGGAGAAGACTGTTTAATGGAAGTACAGACATCACATTTATACAGTCAGTAAACTCCTCCTCTGTGTCTGAGAGATAATTGAGTCAGGAAATGTACAAACTCAATTATCTCCAGGGACAGAAAAGTATTACAATTTCTGAACACCCCAAAGTACCCCCAACATACATGGAAACCCCACAAACCCGGATAACTGGTATCTGGGCGAACAAAATATCCAAAAATCACCCAGATCCGTTCGGTAGTTTTGGATCTCCATCGCGGGGAAGTTTTGCCTGGTCTGCCACGAGTTTGAAGCCCAAAATAGTTCCAGGGAAGTTGTGGCAAGAGTCAGTCTCCGTTTATGGGGTTTTGTACGAAAATAACACAAGTTAGATGAAAGCAGATCAGTAGAGAATGCTCCCTGTGTTTGGTAGTACATATCTCCAGAACGCCGTTCGTGTAGGTGAAGGGGAATGGGAACAGGCAGCAGGTCCATGATGACTGGGGTTCACGGGAGTGCCTGGCCAAAATGATGGGTCTCTGGGGTGATCTCAGTTTGGGAACCGAACAAAATAAACGAAATGCACTTGGGCACAAATCCAGACAACGAAAAGGAGCCAAAAGTGGCAAGGTATTCCTTCACACCCTTCTAACCCCACACAGACTTTCTGTGGCTGTCTAATCACAGACTTTCCAAGGCAAGGCAGGTGTTCTCCACTGAGCTACCCAAACCAGGAAATAACAGGACAGGTTGTCTGACTGACAGCCAGAGGGGTGTAACAAAGATAATTTATAAAAGTGCCAACTTCTCTTGAAATCTGCACTTTTTGTAAAATGGAAAAAGAGGACACACTCTTCACACACATTAAGCATTTAACAAGCTCGAGTGTTTAAAGATTCTGAAGTGTCCCCTTTAAAGCTGAACTGTCACTGTTTCTGTGTTTGTATATTTCTTTGTTTTGTATGGATTGTTTTTCTGTTCTCTGATAAGAAAAAATTAATAAATATCTGTAACGGATCGCCTGGCACCCCGACTGGGTACCTCCGTTAATGGATGCTCCTAGTGCCTCCTGATGACTCCAAGCACTCTGGCAGACACCACAATCACCGAATCCGAGAAACCTTTTAAATTCTCTCAAGCATATGAATGCTGTAGACCATTGAATAGGAACCATACGAATAGGCTTGTACCCCTAGCAGTCAACTGGAACAGCATACAATAAATCCTTCCCCCAATAATGAGACGACACATCACTTTGAGGTTAAAACAGGAACTCTGGACTGGCTCATCCAGCCTGGCTTTTATTACACTAATCCACATACAGGCCACACCCAGGGGGAGGCATAAAATAACCAATCACATACATGGTTCAGCCCACACATCCCCTCCCCTCAGATAACATTAAACTCAATTATGCGGTACACTTTTCCAGCCAAGTTCTGGATGTACCCCAAAACCCGGGGGTACACCTTTAAATCCAGCATCGCTGGATAGCCCTTATTCAGGGGGACAACATATCCAAAATTCAAGTAATTCGGATGAATGGTTCGTGAGATATGGGGTTCCAAAGATTTGACCGACCGCATGGGTAAAGTATCCGAAAACAGTTCCATGCATTTTGGCCCTGCGGTCGGTCACAAACAAGGGAATGAAAACAGGCGAATTGCCTGTGTTATAGAGCCTGGAGAGGGTTTGAATGAATTCCCTTGTTTGTGGGGTTCTTTCTACCGAACGGCTGGTCATTCGGTAGTTTCCATACGAATTTCTGGAAGTATGGAGGTCTCAGCGGTGTTTGCCTAGTCAAGTGTCCGATTTTAGTTCCAGACACTCGACGGCAAAACACCGCTGTTCGGTAGTTTAAGATGGCCGCCGCCACGTGTTTGTTTCCCGAATGGCGGCCACCCAGAGGACAAAGACCACACTGCACTGATTGCCAATTACCTGTTTGCAACATTGTTGCAAACGGTAATTGGAGGCACACTCATTCCTGGGTGGTCTGGTTGTTCGGTAGTTTCACTCAATATACTGAATGGAGTGATTCTACCGAACAATCAGAATGCTGCATACAAATCACCCAGGATAAACTTAACACATCTATAAATACATATATAATATTACAGGCAGTACACTTTGATATGCTTCACAGTCTTAAAGGGACAGTAGTCCCAAAAGTCCCAATATGTCCATAGATGCTGTTAAAAGGGCCAGTAGCAGCAATATACAGTACAATATGCCCCAAATAACCCAGGGGCCATAGTCAGTAGGTAGGAGGCTAGCAAACAGGCTTCTCCAGGGCCCAGTGGCGAGGTTGGTTTCGCCACATTTCTCCCCTTTTCCAAACATACTAACAGGGTACCTGACCTCTTGCCGGTCAGTGCCCTTGTTAGTCCAGCAGCCCACCCACAAAACAGAAACAGCAGTACAGTCCACCCACAATGAATGGTTACTACACCTGAGTAATGGAAAAACTTGTCCAGGTCCAGGTGCCTCACCCCGGCTGTGTGGGGGACTGGTAGGCTGTTTTGATGGGTTGCTGAGTGGGCAGAGACCAGCGGTACTCTGCCCTGGTGCCAGCACTACTACAGGAGTAGTCTGGTTGGAGCCTGGTTGCTGGAGACCGACTGTCTCCCCTTTAGCTGCGCAGCTCTGCTGCTGGAGACCGACTGTCTCCCCTTGAGTTACACCGCTCTGCTGCTGGAGACCGACTGTCTCCCCTTGAGTTACACAGCTCTGCTGCTGGAGACCGACTGTCTCCCCTTTAGTTACACAGCTCTGCTGCTGGAGACAGACTGTCTCCCCTTTGGCTAAACAGCCCTGTTGTGGGGGGGCAGGACCGACCGTCCCTACCCCCTGTGCTGGAAGTGCAGAGACCACGGTCCCATCTGCACAGGTGTGGGGCTTACAGTCTCCCCCTGGTACATTAAGCTGCCGCTGGGGAGAGGTGGTAACCAGCTCCTCTCCCATTAGAACACTCTGCCCATTGATGATCCGCCGCTGGGGAGAGGTGGTAACAATCTCCTCTCCCATTAGAACACTCTGCCCATTGATGATCTGCCGCTGGGGAGAGGAGGTAACAATCTCCTCTCCCATGCCTACTTTCAGTCTTTGTGGAGGGAGACCGACTGTCTCTCCTCCCAATTCAGTGTCCTGCTGCTGGGGAACGGAGACTGGGCTCTCTATTCCCAAAAAATCACGCTGCTGCTGGGGGGTAGGACCAACTACCTCTGCCCCCTGCAACTCAGCCTGCCGCTGGGGAGGGAGGACGCTGCTCTCCTCTCCCTGCACTTCACACTGCCTTCCCGGCATATCACTCTGCTGCTGGGGGGTAGGACCAACTACCTCTGTCCCCTGTAACTCAGCCTGCCACTGGGGAATGGAGACTGGGCTCCCAATTCACACTGCCGCTGGGGAATGGAGACTGGGCTCCCAATTCCCAACAAATCACACTGCCGCTGGGGAGCAAGAACGGCACTTTCAGCTCCCTGTAACGCACACTGCCGCTGGGGATCTGGGCCGACTGCCCAGCATCCCTGTAGGGCCGGTAGAGAGACCGCAGTCCCATCTCCACCTGCCATCTGTGGGTCTTCCCAGGACCAATCCGTGAGGCCCCGCAACATTTGTGAGTAAGGGCCCGGTGGAGAGACCTTGGTCCCATCTCTACCTGCCTGTTGTGGTTCCTCACAGGACCAGTCTATGAGGACCCCCACTTCGGGTTCCTCCCGCCGCCTCAGGGAAAGACGGCTAACCTCCTCGGATGCAGCCTCTACTCGGCTGCTGTACCGCTCCTGCTGCTGAGCATACTTCCTCTCTTTTGCCAACCGGAATTCTCGGTCCAGCCTTGTGTTTCGCTCAGCCATGACCTGGTTCCAGATCACCCGGCGTGTCTCCATGGGTATATCATCCCCATACTCGGCCACTCGCTGCCTCACCTCGGCCAGCCAATCATCTCCAGAGCCAGAACCTTCCATACTTGTCTGCTCCCAGGGGCGCTGCACGACTGCTAGCGTTGCCCTCAATTTGTAATCCAAACGAACTGTGTCTCCGAGCTGCTTTACCTCGCACTAGGACGCCATCCCACCGCTGCCACCAATGTAACGGATCGCCTGGCACCCCGACTGGGTACCTCCGTTAATGGATGCTCCTAGTGCCTCCTGATGACTCCAAGCACTCTGGCAGACACCACAATCACCGAATCCGAGAAACCTTTTAAATTCTCTCAAGCATATGAATGCTGTAGACCATTGAATAGGAACCATACGAATAGGCTTGTACCCCTAGCAGTCAACTGGAACAGCATACAATAAATCCTTCCCCCAATAATGAGACGACACATCACTTTGAGGTTAAAACAGGAACTCTGGACTGGCTCATCCAGCCTGGCTTTTATTACACTAATCCACATACAGGCCACACCCAGGGGGAGGCATAAAATAACCAATCACATACATGGTTCAGCCCACACATCCCCTCCCCTCAGATAACATTAAACTCAATTATCCGGTACACTTTTCCAGCCAAGTTCTGGATGTACCCCAAAACCCGGGGGTACACCTTTAAATCCAGCATCGCTGGATAGCCCTTATTCAGGGGGACAACATATCCAAAATTCAAGTAATTCGGATGAATGGTTCGTGAGATATGGGGTTCCAAAGATTTGACCGACCGCATGGGTAAAGTATCCGAAAACAGTTCCATGCATTTTGGCCCTGCGGTCGGTCACAAACAAGGGAATGAAAACAGGCGAATTGCCTGTGTTATAGAGCCTGGAGAGGGTTTGAATGAATTCCCTTGTTTGTGGGGTTCTTTCTACCGAACGGCTGGTCATTCGGTAGTTTCCATACGAATTTCTGGAAGTATGGAGGTCTCAGCGGTGTTTGCCTAGTCAAGTGTCCGATTTTAGTTCCAGACACTCGACGGCAAAACACTGCTGTTCGGTAGTTTAAGATGGCCGCCGCCACGTGTTTGTTTCCCGAATGGCGGCCACCCAGAGGACAAAGACCACACTGCACTGATTGCCAATTACCTGTTTGCAACATTGTTGCAAACGGTAATTGGAGGCACACTCATTCCTGGGTGGTCTGGTTGTTCGGTAGTTTCACTCAATATACTGAATGGAGTGATTCTACCGAACAATCAGAATGCTGCATACAAATCACCCAGGATAAACTTAACACATCTATAAATACATATATAATATTACAGGCAGTACACTTTGATATGCTTCACAGTCTTAAAGGGACAGTAGTCCCAAAAGTCCCAATATGTCCATAGATGCTGTTAAAAGGGCCAGTAGCAGCAATATACAGTACAATATGCCCCAAATAACCCAGGGGCCATAGTCAGTAGGTAGGAGGCTAGCAAACAGGCTTCTCCAGGGCCCAGTGGCGAGGTTGGTTTCGCCACAATATCTATTTATAAAAATAAAATAAAGATAAATCTGCTCCTGAACCGTATGCGGCAGTTACAACCTGAACCTCAACCGCACACTCATAGCATAACTAAATAGGCAAACCCTTCTGTCAAGCCTTTTTTTTTTTTGTTTTACCTGTTCTTTTTGATGAAGCAGCACACAACACATCCAGACTAATTGTGACAGTATAACTTATTTGCTTTTTTATTTTTTACAACTATGCAGTATTCTAGCCATTCTTATGTTTCCTTTAAAAAAACACAAAAAAAAAATGTGCTGGTATTTTACCACCACACTGATGTCCAGCTCTGTTGATCATAATGTGTTTGTTCCTTCTGTCGTGAAGTGCAAGCTATTTTGTTATATTATGCACACCAAAAATAAAGAATTATAAAATAAATAAATAAATAAAGCTGAACTGTCATATCGGAGTTTTATTTATACAACCTCTGTACGTTTATTTGTCTAATTTACATTGTATGCAGTGGTATCCTGGCACAGACAGAGCATAGCATGCAAATTAATTAAACCAGCATGCACCCTATTAAAAGAATGTCTGAACATGCATGCTGTCATACAGTAGCTCTCTGTAGATACCTAAGCAGACATGACTGCATTTATAGCATCATGGGGTAATGATGTCACCTTGGACACAGGAGTGCTACTGGAGTAGGTGGGGGTTTTCTTTAGGGTTTTTTTTTGTACTTCCCACTGCTGCATTACTCAGTAATGATATTTACTGGTGTATGAAAATTAAGAACTATCACTTGGAGAAAAGTAACAGTTCTGCTTTAATACGATAAATACAGAATCATCAGCTACTTACACCTCTAGTAGTGAAAATAATAATAACTACAATGAAATGTATGAGGTTATTTTCTGTGTAATACTTATTGACGTTTTTGCCTTTTGAAGTCTTCCAGAGGTTACATAAGCTTGCTGTGTCAACCATTCATACACATTGTCATAGATCTACGTTATGTATAATCTGAAATACTGACTACCTGGTGAAATATAACGTGACTGTACACAGAGCAGAGGTACATTGCTAAGGATGTAAAAATGTATCTTCTAACACAGACTGACCTGTGGTATTTGTGACGCCAATGGTGTATTGCAAAGTAGTTATCAGTCCTGAAGACTTGAGTAGATGCACCTTGACCTCACCTTATGACCGATTACTGCAAAGACAGATATTGAGGTACAAGGACCAGCTCTAGATGGGTAGAAGGAATTCATCTTGGAAAGGGGTCATATAACTTGAGTAGATGCACCTTGACCTCACCTTATGACCGATTACCAGATAGTGAGGTACAAGGACCAGCTCTAGATGGGTAGAAGGAATTCATCTTGGAAAGGGGTCATAGAACTTGAGTAGATGCACCTTGACCTCACCTTATGACCGATTACTGCAAAGACAGATAGTGAGGCACAAGGACCAGCTCTAGATGGGTAGAAGGAATTCATCTTGGAAAGGGGTCATAGAACTTGAGTAGATGCACCTTGACCTCACCTTATGACCGATTACTGCAAAGACAGATATTGAGGTACAAGGACCAGCTCTAGATGGGTAGAAGGAATTCATATTGGAAAGGGGTCATACAATTTGCATCAAGATCATATTCCTGAGGACTCCAAGCATACACACACTCTCAGCCTTCATTCATGACTGAACTGCTTAAAGGATTACTCCAACCACCATCACCACTTCAGTGACAGGAAGTTAGGAGTCTGGTTGTGCAGTGTTGAAATGCTGCATATTCAGAGATATTTACACCTGTGTGCCGGGTGCTAGTTGCACCCCAGGACACATGACTTTGGCAGCTCAGAGCTCTATTCTGTACTGCCAAATGTGAATTCTGTGCAAAATGTACGCCTGTCGTCCGTGGGTAAAGCATGCTGGCAACAGATGCTACAATTTTCTCCATTGCAGACATATAGCCTTCCAGGGACAGCTTCCAGGGACTCCCTCTGTGCGGTCCTTCCCACCTCCCTCCATAACTTTTGGGTGTTATATTTTTGTAAAAAGTAAGTTTAAACTCTTGTGTTTTAATTTTTTACATTTTTTTTTTTTTTTTTTTTTTTTTTTTTTTTAGATTTTAAAAATTTTTTATTATTCATTTTTGCACTTTACAATACATGAACATATGAGTCAAAACAGTTCAGAACATATTATAACACACAGTATTCTGGGGTAAAATGACAGTTGTGTACCGCAGTACATTTAAGGAATGTCTAACCTTTTAAACACCACTAGTACAATATTGATAGCGACAGGTTTACATTCAGTGGGGTATCAATAGCGTTACTCTAAGGGATGACTTCTGCCCGGGAGGGCCTTCGTCGAACTCGCCCATGGTTAGCACTGTGGGTTAAGTATTGTGAAGAGGGGATAATGCTGAGTCTTTGATATAAGTATCCCAGGGTGCCCAAGTGTACGTAAATACATCATATGTGCCTGCTATGGAGTGCGAGAGTTCCACCATCTGCCTGATGGAGTCCACCTTGGTGATCCATTCCCTAATAGATGGGGGTCTGGTTTGCTTCCATTTGAGAGGAATTAGGGCATTAGCTGCTGTAAGCAGGTGGTTAAGCAGGAGGCGTGTTGATTTCGGTAGAACGGTGGGATACAGCATGAAAAGGAGGACCTCGGGAGACTGCGGTACCACATATTTTGTTATAAGTTGCATTATGGTGGTTAGTTTGCTCCAGTATGTTTGAATTATGGGGCAGAACCACCAGATATGGCCCGGAGTTCCTATGTCGGTTTTGCATCTCCAACAGAGGTTGGAAGCGTTCGGGAAGAGATTGCGTAACCTGGTTGGGGTAAAGTGCCATCTAGAGATGCGCTTGTAATTACTCTCTTGGGCAATAGTGTTAGTAGTGGACTTAAAGGTGTTTTTAAATATCATTTCCCATTCGTCAGTTGTCAGTGTAATCCTTAGTTCTTTTTCCCATGACTTTGTGAATTCTGGGAGTTGGGCATGTACGGTCATCTGAAGGATTTTATAGAACACGGTGATGTGTTTCTTTTTCATTGTCCCCAGGAGGGCCCTGTGTTCGAATGTGGACATTGGTCTGTGACCTTGTGAGAGTGATTGGTGTGCTTGTAGGAAATGTGAGAGTTGTGCGTAATTGTAGTGTTGCATAGGTGTGTGTGTGGGCGTTTTGATTAGATCCGCCAGTGGGACTATTCCTTGCCTATTGGTTACATCTTTCAGATGTAGTTGTTCTGGCTGGTTCCCAAAGTTACTGTAGGCGTGTTGTGAGAGGCCCGGTTTGAAGTATGGGTTTTTAGTTATTGGGTATAGTGGGGAAGGGTAGGGGGCTATGTTTTCAAGTGTCTTGATAGTGTTCCAATATTTCAGAGTAGGGATTACTGTCGGGTGGTCTGAGTGGTCCTGTCTAATCCACGGTAGGCCCGTTTCATGCCAGGGTATTGTGTTGATGTGAACTTTTAGGCTTGTCGCTTCTATTTGTACCCATTGTTTCTGGTTATATGCATTTGTCCAATCATAGATTCTGGACAGGATCACTGCCTTGTGGTATGTCTCTATGTCCGGTACTCCTAGGCCTCCGTGGAACTTATGTCTCGTCAGTTGTGCATATTGGGTTCTCGGGCGTTTACCAGCCCAAAGGAAAGTGGAGAAGATGTGTTTTACCGTCTTAAAGAAAGTAGCTGGTATTTTTATAGGCAGTGTTTGTAGTGCATATAGAAATTTCGGCAAGATGGCCATTTTTAGTATGTGTACTCTGCATAGCCAGCTGAATTGGGGTTTGTTCCAATTTTTTAAGTCTCTATCAATGTTGGCCAGTAGTGGGGGGAAGTTGAGTTCGTATGTTTTGTTGAGTGTATTTGTGAGCTGTATTCCTAGGTACCTGACTGAGTTCTGTGGCCAGTGGAAGGGGTATGTCTGCCTAAGTCGGTCCCCTAGCTCTGCTGGAATGGTTAAAGGCAAGATCTCACTTTTGCTGCTATTCATCTTATAGTTGGACACCAAGTTATATTGGTCAATTTCCTGTAGCAGGTGAGGGAGCGAGGTTTCAGGGTTTCGAATTGTGTATAAAAGGTCATCCGCAAAAGCAGATACTTTATACTCCTTGTCCGCTATTTGTATACCTTGAATGTTCGGGTTGTCTCTAATTCCCTGGAGGAAGGGTTCTAGTGTTAGGATGAACAAGAGGGGAGAAAGGGGGCACCCTTGCCTCGTCCCATTGGAAATGTGGACTGTGTCTGTGAGTTGGCCATTTATTCTTATTTTAGCCCCCGGTCTGGAATATACGGCTGAGAGCCAAGCTAACCAGTTGGGCCCGAAGCCCATGGCCTGCAATGTAGCTTTTAACAGGGCCCAGTCCACCCTATCGAACGCCTTTTCGGCGTCGATCGTGAGGATAAGGCTCGGGTCATTGTTCATCTTTGCATGGTATATGAGATTTAATACTTTGGTGGTATTATTCTTGGCTTCTCGGCCTGGCACGAACCCTGATTGGTCTGGGTGGATAAGTCCCTGTAGGTAGGGCTTGAGACGGACTGCCAGTATCTTGGTAAAGATTTTTAAGTCTACGTTTATTAGTGAGATGGGCCTGTAGCTGCCACATTCCGTCAGATCCTTGCCTGGTTTGGGAATGAGTGTGATATGGGCTTCAAGTGTTTCTCGCGGTAGGGTGTGACCTTGGTGTAAGGCCTTAAAAACCTGTAGGAACGGCTTGTTCAGGGTCGCGGAAAATGTTTTAAAGTATTTGGCTGAGAATCCATCAGGCCCTGGACTTTTCCCTAATGGCAATTGTCGTGTGATTAGTGAGAATTCCTCTGGTGTGAGTGGAGAGTCCAGTGCCTGTCTGGCATTGGGTGGTATCGTTTGTGTTAATCTCTGGGTGAGAAAGTTTTGGATGTCCTCTGGGTCTGGCGGTTGGGACCTGAGATTGTATAAATTCGTATAGTAGGAGTGGAATTCTTCCATTATGTCAGGTAATAGGTGAGTCATAGTCCCAGTGGACTTTTTAATATGGGTTATGTACGTTTGTTGCCTCTCTTTTTGTATTGCCCTGGCCAACATGCGGCCACACTTTCCGCTCTGGGTGTAGTATTTATGTTTGGAGTAAAAGAGAGATTTCTGGATTTTTGCATTCAGTAGTGTTTGGAGAGAGTTTGTGGGTGCGTTCTAGGTGTCTGATGTCCGTCGTGAGGGATGTAATCTGAGCCTCCCTCGCTTTCTTTTGTCTGGAAGCTATGGCAATTATGTGTCCTCTTATTACGGCTTTGTGAGCTTCCCACACAACTGTGGGCGATACTGCCGGTGTACAGTTTTCCTCAAAGTATTTAGTAAGTGTCTCGTTTAATGAGGCTACATTGACCGGGTCATTAAGTAGTGTGTCATTAAGCTTCCACTGTGATCTTGATGGGATCAGGTTTGGTATCTGAATTGTCATGGAGAGGGGGCCATGGTCAGACCAGGTAATAGGGCCATATTCGCAGGACTGTATGAGGTGAAGGTGTCTATGTTGGAGAAAAAGCATGTCTAATCTTGAGTATGTGTGTTTAACCGCTGAGAAAAAGGAGTAGTCTCGGGAGGTGGGGTGTGTCACACGCCAACAGTCGAAGAGATGATGCTCGTCTAGGAGCTGGACAATTCTGGACCTGGAGGTTGCGTTGTACTTGGTGTATTTGGAGGTTGTGTCCAAATCGGAGTCTATTGAAATGTTGAAGTCTCCCCCTAAAATAAGTAACCCTTCCGTGACTTTGTCTACTGCAGCCAGGTATTTGCGGGTGTATGTGCATTGTTTTATGTTGGGGAGGTATAGGTTGGCGAGGGTCACTACTGAGTTCCCTATCTTTCCTTTGACTATCAGGAGCCTGCCATCTGCGATCGATTGGTGTGACAAGTACGTGAAGGGTATGTGTGCATTTATTAGAATGGCCACCCCTTTTGATTTGGAACCTTCATAATTGCTAAAGTAGCCCAGTGGGTAATGTTTATTGCGTAGGGTTGGGGCTGAGTCTGCTCTGAAATGTGTTTCTTGTAGAAACGCTATGTCTGTTCTAAGGTCGTGAAGTTCCCTGAGAGCCAGAGATCTTTTGAGAGGGGAGTTAAGACCTCTCACATTCAGTGTCGTTATACGAATAGTTGCCATGGTGGGACAGTCAGAGAGAGGGAAGAGCTCCCTATTTCAAAGAGTGTGGAGTGGTAGGGTTGTTAGGGTAGCGGTTGTCCAGATATTAGTGTGTGCGGAGAGGTGATTCCAAGAAAATTAGGTTAGGTGCAATTATCAGCGTAACAATAAGAAAAACAAAGAAAAAATAAAAACAAAGAAAAAATAAACCGGATTAAATCCAACTATATACAAAGACTTAGGATAAACTCTGGAGCTAGCGAATGAGAGTGCTTTAGTATTATGAATGGGTAAGCCCCTTTAGCCGGTGGCTTCTCCCCTTGCGTGCTAGGTGAGCGCAGGGAGGCAGGTAAGGCACCGCTTGGGCTTGTATTGCTGCTACAGAGGGTTCCACAGTCTATCTGTGGTGGGGGGGGAAGTCTAGGTTGGTGTGTGCGACGTAGGGATGGTGGCGGGCAATCCACCTGACTAGTTATGAATGGTAGTGGGTTTCGGGCTTAGTATTTCTGTTAGGAATTGGGACCATTCTATGCGCTGCAAGTGGGCCTCTGGGCCCGTAGGGTAATTTTAGAGCAGCTTACTTAGACCGGGATGTGTAAGGTTTCAAGCTAGATTAGCACTCTCTCTCGCTCTCTCTTGGTCATAGTTCCCCTTGGCCCCCATCCCGCTCCCATACTCCCGCTCCCCTTCAATATCCCTCTAATACATGTTGTAACACAATGATAGAAAGGTGGGGATGGAGAAAGAGCACGTTGTGGGGGAGAGGACCCTGGGTCGCCCCTTTGGGTCCCTCCAGCCCCCGGTCGCCCCTGAGGGCCAAAGCAGTTGGGGGAAGCGGTTCAGAGGGGGGATGGTAGGTTAGCCAAGGGGAGGGAAGGTAGGAGAGTGAATACAGAGGCAAAACTGAACAATAACATGTTAAAGTAATTCAACACAATCGGAAAATCTCTAGGTAGATAGGTAACCCCAGCTCTCCGCTCTGGCATGTGCTGAGGAGGAGGGGGTATTCCCAAATACCAGTTGTGTGTTACCTATCCCATTCTGGCGGTGAGAGTCACTGGTTTGGGTCGGTAAGTCCTTTTGGGGTTGCACAGACTTGTCTTTCGGTGTTGACCCAGTGGTAAAGTCCTTTTGTGAGTCACTAGAGAAACCTTTGTGCTGGGGTCCTTGTTGCTTCTGGGAAGAGGCAGGCGAGGCCTCATACAATGTGAAACCAATGTCTGAGTCCTGCTTTGCTGATTTTCCTGGATGGTCATAAACAGAATGGTGGTCTGTAAACAAAATATAGGCAATGTCTTACTGGTCGTTTATATGGTTTTTCGGTCTTTTCTGGCGTAATCTTGTCCCGGGTGTCAGTTTCGGTGCGGTTCAGCCTGTTGCCCTTGTGAGTTTCGCTGGGGAAGATGGTGATCGTTGCGGCGTCTCTTTGGCGGTGTTTGCCATCTCGCTCTCTGAGGGCGGGGGTAGTTATGGGGCGCTTGAATCGGGCCGTACCAATCGGGAATCTGCACGTCGGGTAAGTTTAAAGTAGATGTAAATGTGGCGATATCTTCTGCAGTGGTCACGGTAGCGGTGGTTCCGTTGTGTGTGGCCGTCAACGAGAGGGGGAAACCCCATCTGTACTTGATGTTTCTGGCACGTAGTAGGTCTGTCAGGGGTCTAAGAACCCGTCTTGCTTGTAGGGTCATCCAGGAAAGGTCTGGGTAAATTTGTATTTGGGCCCCAAGGAATAGTAACGGTTGAGATGTTTTTCTTAGTTCTCGCAGTATTTCTTCTTTAGTCCCAAAGTAGTGTAAACGGCAAATTATGTCTCTTGGGGCATCAGAGGCCGGGCCTCGCGGTCTCAGTGCTCTATGGGCTCTATCAAACAGAATGTGCTCCGCTGGATCTTTGTGGAGTAAGTAATTGAATAGCTCCTGTAGTAATTTAGGAAGGTTTTCCCCTTCAACTTCTGGTACGCCTTTTAGTCGCAGGTTGTTGCGCCTTCCCCTATTATCGATATCATCAATAGCCCTGTACATCATGGCCATCTGGGTATTTTGTGCATCTAGGGCCTGGTGAACCTGCTGAACCTGGGTGAGTGTGTGGTCTTGGTTATCTTCAAGTGCTTCTAATCTTTCCTCTACCCCTTTGACCTCTGCCGCCATATTGTCTAGTTTATTTTGGAATGAGGATTCCATTTTCTGGATTAAAGCATGAATATCTTGTTTTGTAGGCAGGTTGTTTAGTATAGCTCTCAGATCTGCATCGATATGTGTGGAGGCCGTGTCTGAGCTGGCTGGGCTTAATGGGGGTGAGGATGGAGATTGCTCGTTTAAAACTTCCGCCGCCATTTTGGGGCCTACTTCATCGGCGTTTTTCGCCGGATTATCCTTAAAGAATTTAGTGAGAGCGCCCGTTTTTGCTGCGGACTGCCTCTGGGAGGTTTGTGTTGGATTGGTACCTTTTCTGGGGTGTCCCATATTGCGTTGTTCGCCCGATGTTTGTGGATTACCCGCGGTCCCAGTCGGAGCTCAGCTACAGCACGTCCAGCTCGGCTCGCGGTTGGCTCCGCCCCCCTCATTTTTTTTTTTATTTTAAGGTGAACTGTGTGATGTTTGTTTTGTGGAACTCAAATATGTTTCAAGGCCTGGCTAGCAGCAGAGGACTTAAAATAAGGCCGGTGACACAACAAGATTGGTACAATTATTTATCAGAGCTATTTGTGATTGAAACGCTCCCAATACTGTTGACGCTCTACACCAAAGCCACATTTTGAAGGCAAGGTTTATTTAAAAAAAAAAAAACACCAAGTACTCAACTTATCTTATGACAAATGGTTTCAATAAAACAACATATGCCAATGCATCATAAGAAATTGACTAGAATCGTAGATAAGAGATGAAAAAGCAAAAAAAAAAAAATGCCTATACCAATTAAAGCTCCCAAAACAAAATCCCATTAAATTGGACTCGGAATGACCGAGATATCAAAGCGTTTTGTGATTGAAATTCTCCAAATACTGTCAAAGCTCATAGAGAGGGATTAGAGCAGTCTGATGCCTGTATTCTGCTACAGAGAGAGACAATGAGGATGTTTAGTGAACACCTGCCATGGTGTCAATAAAGAGACTGTGAATTGAAATCTCGCTGAACACGAAGTGACTGATGATGGGGTGCAGGTTATCCTGCTGACACTATTCACAATCTTAAAGAGAGATCTGCTATTATACACTGGAGTTTATATAAAATATGCAGTGTCAAAACCAAATTACACCTGGTATTCTTGTAAAATAGCTAGTCTTTTTAATGCATCCAGTTTATTTTTTTCTTGTAGAATTATTGTATAGTTAATTCCCCGGGAGCATTAATTTACTTGTGTACTTAATGACTAATGTGTTCCTCTTTTGTGTGTACTTAGGGGTTTCAGTTGGTATTACCCTGATGTAACAAACGCTGCGCTGTACTAAAACCTTGATATCATGTCTGTGCCTGTTTGGCAACAAGATGAAATGAATGATAAGGATAACGAACGCCACTTTAATATGTACTGTCATACTAGAAGTGGTATAAGATCACCTTGTTTTAGACACTTTTTTATAAATCCCCATTTTTTACATTTTTTTATCCAAACGGGTTCAATTCAATTAAAAACGTTATTTTAAAACATTTAGGAACACTTTAAATTCCAGTTTGGAGGAGTCTAAAGGGCGCATTTAATAAAATGTGGTTATTTCCGGTATAGCATAATTGTGGAGGAATCACAAATATTGGGCGATAGTGATCTAATGAAAACATCCATTGTCACTTCTCCAAAGTTCTCAATTTAGTAAAACAACCCCATATTAGTAGAGATGAGATGACAAATGTGAGGCAAAATGTTGTCGTGAGTTCTACATTTTAGCACGCACTAAATTCTATGTGCAAACGATCCACATGTTGGCATGCATTCATCTCTATGTGCACAGAGCAAAGACTACATACAGTTTCGTAACACGGTGAGTGCTAATCTCTGGTACTTAAACTTTCTGGGCTCCGTTTACAGATACCTGGCTGTGTGCCAAAGGTTATTATGGCAGTGGCTTAATTTCACTTTTTCAAAGTCTATTGGGGTAGTGCCTTCTTGTCCACGCATGGTCAGGTCAACAATGCATACTCCGCTATTACCAAATTCTGTTCTTTTTTAAGAATTTTTTTATTTTATTTTTTTACAATCTTTATTTACCATTTTAATTTTCTACAAAAAAACAAATTAACTGTCACAGCAAGAGAAACCAAGCTTCAAAGTGCTTTAGACCAGTGTTCTGCAACCTTATAACACCTGTGGCCCGGCGAAAAAAGGAGAAATATTTCGCAGACCGGCGCCAGCCAGAAATAAAAAACAATGGTATGTGTGAGCTATGCAGTATGTGTGAGCGATGCAGTGTGTGTGTGTGTGTGTGTGTGTGAGTGGTGCAGTTTGTGTGTGTGTTTTTTGTGTGTGAGGGGTGCAGTTTGTGTTTGTGTTTCTGTGTGTGTGTATATGGGGGTGCAGTCTGTGTGTATGAGGGGACAGTGTGTGTGCATAGGGGGCAGTGTGTGTGTATGGGAGCAGTCTGTGTGTGAGGGGTACAGTGCGTGTAGGGGGGTCAGTGTGTGTGAGAGAGGTGCAGTGTGTGTGTATGGGGGTCAGTGTGTGTTTGTGTACAGGGGGCAGTGTGTGCATAGGGGAGAATGATTGTGGGTCTGTGGGGTTGAAGGATAGATAAATAAATATATACATATTTTTTAAATTAAAAAATTGTGATTTTGATATCCCTGCTTACCTTTGCCTTGGAGGGGGGGCAGTACTGATCCCTGGTGGTCCATGGAGAAGCCCTGGTGGTCCAAATGATGAGAGTGAAATCTAGCAGCTTCAGGAGGTGCCGTGGTAACTGCGGCACCGCACCGCTCCCCTGCAGAGCCGGCAGGGGAGAGTGAGGCACAGTTCCCGGTGCTATGATCATAAATATTTCACAGCAATTTATTGTCGGTCCGCAAAAACTTTCACCCGATGGTATAGTCGGGTGAAAGCTTCCGCGAACTGGCAATAAATTCTTGTGGACCAGCGCCAGTCCGCGGACTAGCAGTTGAAGACCACTGCTTTAGACTGTTCACAGTATCATATGTTGAAAAATTATGCAGTTCCAAAATGCAGTGCAAGGGGAAGAAGAAAAACATTTAGTTTAAATCTCTTTTTTTTTTGTCATGAATTGATGTATACTTTTGGTATAGTATGAACAGAATATTAGAAGTTATGCAGTTGGCTTCTTGCATGAAATTTTGATTTGAGTTTGGGAAAATACAGAATAATTAAATAATATTAAAAACGCAGAAATCCATTTAATCGATAAAAAACCCTCTTCTGGAGCCCCAAAAAATGTGGTTCATCTATTGGGGTATCTTTAACCAGTAATAATTTAAGATAGGGGTTCAGGATGGACAAATAGAGAAAGAGGAGAAGGGGGAATAGGGGATGTGGCTGGGTCCACCACAAATGTTTCCAGCAGACTTCATACAACCACAGAACCTGTCTGAAAACGTAACATATTGAGATATTAACATATTGAGAATGAATAACATTTAAGTGTGGCTTGGTTATCTTTCATCCATTCCTTTCTGAACATATTGTGCTACCAAGGTTGCCAAGGTTGTCACATTTGTTTATAGCGGCTTTTACGTTTTTTGACTGCGTCAGCATAAAATCCTTTTGCAGCATTAAATAGGTTTTATGGGAAGAATATTTATATTTATATATTTGGCTGGAGGTTGGTGCAAAACCACGGATCCAGCTTGGAATGATCCTGAAACCTCTGTTACTGTAGCTTTTTAGAAAGGAACTATCAATGGACAATCCGTCCGGAAGTACTGGATCGTTCAGCTCCCTCCCTTTCCTCAGCAATGTATCCAGATATATTGTGTAGAAGCCAGTATGCGCGATATAACAGATTGTATTTAATCTTCTTTAGTTTAGCACTTGGCAAGTTCTGATGGGCCAGGGCACAAAATATTGTCCACTGTTGACCTGACACCATAACACACGCTTAGATCTTTCACATTCTGATATGGAAAGTAAAAATTGGTAGAGAAGTGAGATAACTCTCCCTGTAGAACAATTTGTCTGGCCACAACTGGCCAATTGTTTTGCATGAAGTGTCCTATTTATTTTGATTAAAGTGAGTCTGTCAAACTCAAAACATGTATATAATGCTTTCAGCTTCAGGAGTACATATTTACTTTTTATCATGACACATACATTAGTTAAATAGAAGGACCACACAATTGTATTTATATATTGTGGTAGCAGAAATATTACCAAAGTACCGATTTTCAGAAAACCCAACGCTTGTTAATTTGTTATCAGCATAGAGATGTTGAGAGCATAGCCCTCTATACTGGAAAGTGAATGACAGGGAAAGAGCAGGAGAACCCCCCTAGATGTGTTTTTTTCTGCTCTCTGCCAAATAAAGTACAGCACATGCACTGTAGTTGCTGTGATTACTACTCTAGCAAGCACAAGCTAAGAGGGATTGGAAGCAGTGTGTCATGGTGGAGGTTGGAACATTGGAACGGTAGTATTAACAGCTTTGGAAGTAATTAAATAAATCATTTATCTATATGATAAATGATATATTCATAGCTTTAGGCACTGTTATCTGTTAAGTGAACCTGTGATGACAGGTTCAATTTAAATTATACATTGTGATGCTATATTCATGCTTTTGAAGAGATAAACAGTATTGTGCAGAATTAAAAAAAAAAAAAAAAAGTTAATTTAGTTTTATGAGCAGAATACTTTTTTATTAACGCCTACACACCCTATCCAGTTTCTTGAATTGTGTTGAAATGCATTCTGTGTGAGTTCACTATTAACAATATTGTAAAGCGCTACGGAATCTGTTGGCGCTATATAAATGGCAATAATAAATAAAAATTACCAAAATTAAACATTTTTAATTGTATTATTGCTTGTCAGCAGTTGCCAGATAGCGAATTTGGCAAGTTCAGACTTCTAATGTGTGACTAGGCCACATATGCACATGCCATACAATACATGGATATATCAAAACAAAGCATTCAGCATTACAGTAAATACAGTAACTCAAAGGTATATTTATTTATTTTTTACATTTTTTTAATACATTATCTATATAATGCAGGTGAAATAAAATTGTGAGCTTTCCTTTAAAAAAAGCATACAAGTTCATAAATATGAACAGCATGATCTTGCAAAAAGCAAAACCTATTAAATAGCAAGGTGTTCACCTAATAAACAGGACTGCGTGGTGTGTTAACATCAGCTTTTTGAACAGCAGTTACATCATCGAGCTGTCAATAAAATCCCATTTTACTAAGCAATACTTCCATAAATCCTCCAGGAATGGATTTACCCATGATTGATATTTGTTAAATGGTAATGCTGCACGTTACAAGGTGAAACGTGAGAATTACACATGCCGACATAAGTGCTGATTGTTAAATGTAACATACAAGTTAATTTCAATCCAAAATGCTAATTCACTTGCCGATCATTTTTAGACTAAGTCACTTGTTAAGTGATTTGCGGGTGCAGCCCCTGTGAAAGCTATTTTTGGGTAAAACACCAGAAGCGAGAGTGCTTTTCAATTATTTTATATTTTTTCAATTTGCATGCAAATCATATACGTGTAATTGTCACAGTAGGAAGTGCATTTATTTTTATGCAAAAATATATTTTCAACTATTCTCATCATTCTTCAAAACTCTTTCAGTCAGATACATATATTGTAGCCCTATGTCACATTAGCGTTAAACCTGTTTAATTGTGGATTTAGATTGTTATGTAGATTCCATGACTTTTATCATCTAAAAAAATTATCTAAAAGTTGCAAAATAACATTTCAAAAACCTTTAGAAGCAAAACTGGAGAGAGCCCAGAATGTCTAAGATCCAGGATTGGAATTGTGCCGGATGCCTGTAATACAAGATCTAACGTGGCTATTTATTATTCTTGCAATAACTCATTATTTTCATGGTCTTCTACCTTGCTACTGCTAGGACCTAATATTGGCATTACTGACATTAGATTTTACAGCCATGTTATATGTAGCACTATACCACAGTATTCCTACTGTGGTCCAGCAGAAAGGACCATTGAGATCTGTACTTTGGTTCTTTCAAATTCCCTTGCTCTCCTGATGTAAGAGGAGTAGTGAAGGAACTGAGGAAAGACATCTAATCGAGTTATGACATCAGATCATATCTCTGCCCTCTCGGTTACATCTACTAAAAAGCCACAAAATGGGATAAGGAAGAAGAGTCAAAACGAGCAATTGAAAACCGATTCAACAGTCCCCCACTGTTGACTACCAGGGATCACAAACCAACTGCTCCACCACTACAGTTGTAGAAGTGGAAGAATGAGGTGGACACCAGCAGTGTGAGACCTTATAAATCTTCAAACATGTTGGTTTTTATATGAATAGTGAAATAGTTTTATATACTTTGTTATATGTTCCAATGCTGGTATATACTATATGTGAACTAGGCTAACTGGTTACTTGGCAAGATGACATAAGAGGCACATTCTAATTGTCACATTTTCATCCTACTCATGGGTGTTTTGGATCTGGGACTATTCCAGAGAAGAGCATGCTCCCTGTTTGAGAATACACAGAAAGATGTGTTCTTGTTTCTTGCATTCACACAGTGTATTATTATTTATGCTGTAATTATTTAATAGTGAGAGACAGAGGCAGGTTAGTGATAGCCTTGTTCTGGAAACCCACTCATCCACACAGACCACTATTCGTGATAACTGGTGACTTTACCTGTATAGAGATGTGGTCACTCTGACGACTAGTGTAGGATTTAGTCTGAATACATTGGTTTTGTACCTTTCACTGCAGCTCCCATGCAGTTTGCCAGGTTCACCTGACAGAGCAGAAAATCCACAAGCGGGGTATTGGCACCCTCTGTGCTTTGCAGCGTGGATGACTCCATATATTGACTACAAAGGCCTAGAAGTATGTCTCACGGCTTACTAGAGACTCTGTACTTTTCAAGATTTCCAATGCACCCTTTTACAATCAAGAATAGATACTGATTCGCTCGTTTTGGATATACCTGGTCATATGCCTTTACTAGCCACCACTTTATATAATCTGATTTAGCTTTGCTTTATAATTGTTACATTGTGTTCTCTGTTTGATATTTAATTGTTTGACAGATTAAGCTGCCTCTACATTTTAATGACCCATTGACATATTGGTGTTAATGATCAGCATACCAATAATGCAGTTTTTTTTATGCATTTTGCAATGAATACGAATTATATGATCCAGATACCATAGTGAGTCGGGCTGTAACGGTTACCTTCTGCCTACTTGACAGGTGATGACCTATGTGCTACATACAGCTGTGTACGTGTGTATAGATTAAGGCACACAAAGAGACGCATATAGTTTTAATCTTTGCGACTTTGCAGTCGATTCTCCAACCCATCACAGAATATCATTGATTTCCTGAGTTCAAAGAAAAATAAATCTCTAATACATTGAAACAATTTGCTCTTCTGGGAAGAATGTTGTGCATAGGATTAACGGTATGTTTACATCAGCAAACCGGTGTTTGAAATCAAAGGCCACAGATTGTTACTGTCTATAAAAAATAAAATAAAAATAAATAAAACAAACATGGAGAAAAAAACTCAACGTTTTAGTCAAAGATGCAATTCAGTGGTATATATCGATTTGGCGACTTCACAGCTGCTTCTAATAAGTGGGATGGGAGAGACGTTTCTTTGGGTCTGGAATTAGTTTTCGATTACTGGGGCCACAGTGTTGGTACACTTATTTTGCTATGCCACCTTTTTGATCAATACTGAATCACCCGGCAGATAGTAATTAGGTTTCAGAGAACCATTCAAAAGAAATCTGTGTTGACTGCAACAGACAGAGCCAAGGAAAAGGTCACGCAAAATCAGCAGCCAACTAAAAGGTGATGGAGAAAAAAGGACCCCTTGCCTGTGAAGTACTTAGCTCTTTTTTAATTACTGTAATTTTCAACAAAAGTCAGAGAGTGAGATGATGAAGTGCAGCACTTTCCTCCCTGCTGTTTCTGATGACTCTTGATAGGCCTCGAAATTACGCACCAAATCTTCGTTTCATTTCTCCTAGTGTTTAGTGCTAATAACCTGTGGGGCCTTTTTTTATTTCCTTTGTACCTCTCAGTCCTAGTGTCACTGCAATAATTACACTCTGTGAAATCTGTACAGCAATCACAGCTGCCAACTTGTAGCTATACAGACTGGGTCAGGCATTGCAGTGGCAAAATAAAAAGAGCTAATGGTTGCAAAACACAGATTTTTTTTTTTTCCTTTTGCTGTAGTGCATTTTAATTGAATCCGTCATTTCAAAACTGTGTACAAACATTCCTGAAATCCTGGAAGCATTAAAGATTTAGTGGTTATTGTTCTTTTTGTTACACACTCCAGCCTCAGATAAATAAAATCATAAGAAGTAATAATTATATTCATTTAAATAGTTATTATCTATAAATAGTCATGTCGGCATCCAAGAAAATTGTTGCAATTCTCGTCTTGGAGTTTCGGGAAAATGTGTTAAAGTAATTGCGAGTCTTTAGTTACAAGCATCAGAAAATTAGGGATCGGCGAATGGGACCTTGACTGTAATAAGGCTACGCTGTGAATTACCATAAAGTGACAGGAATACGCTGTAACAAATACAACTTTTATTGAAGATAATAATGATGTAAGTGTTCTACTACACTGTTTCTAAACCTTTTTCAGTTTAGTGTCTGTCTAAAATTTTGTCGAATTGAATGCCATTAATTTCTGAAATTTAACTGGGTACTGCAGATCTCATCAAATTAAATCAGTAGTCGCCCCGTCTCCCCCACTTAAACAGACGTAATCACTTCCCCACTAGGGCAGCAGAAGTACCTCATCGTGTACACATATCACAGTTTATGGAACACACTTTTTAGTTAGTTTGAATTATAAGCCTAGATTTGCATCCATATGTCAGTGATGTCATCACGGATATACACATGTGAGTGATGACATAACTAATGACATCATCACGTATGTGTGTGACTATACTGCCGGGAAGGTCTGCCACGTAGCAGACCAACGTGCAAGCAATTTTCCATTATTTTCTCCTTGTTGTGCATCACACACAGCGATTAGGAAATGTTCTAATAGTACAAAGTTAAACTTGCTCAATTACTTCCTGGAAAAAAGAACTAATATATATTAAATAATATGGAATAAAGGCAATATATATATAAAAACATATAACATTATTGTAGAAAATATTCTTTTGTTAAGTGTTTTTGTTGAGTATTCTCCATTAAATTCGAAGATATACAGTATACTTCCCTATAAGTAGGGACTTCTCGCGGGCCGCTCCCTTCCTAGGGAATAGCCTGCCTACCGCCATCATTGTCTCCCCTAGTCTTCAATCGTTTAAGAAGTGCCTTGAAACCCATCTCTTTAGGAAAGCTTATGGCCTCCAAGAGTAGCCTCTACCTCACATACCTGTCTTTTGCGCTCTCCTAAAGGGCAGCACTCTACTCTCTCCTCCAGCTCTGCTTTACTCCCACCCTATTTCATCTCTACTTCCTGTCCTATTGTGTTTTATACCCCACCTCCTATAGACTGTAAGCTCTTCAACCTATTGTTCCTAAGTTTTCTTGTAATTGTCCTATTTATAGTTAAATCCCCCCTCTCACAATATTGTAAAGCGCTACAGAATCTGTTGGTGCTATATAAATGGCGATAATAATAATATTAAGATGTTGCATGCCGAGTGCTTTCACTTGAAGTGTCTAATATAATTCACACACTAGTAAAGGTGCATTGCCTGCTAGGGAACATCCCTTTCATACCCTACTCCTGCCTTTTAATCATGCAATCTTACTTGCTTATATGCATGCCATAATTTTTATTAAAATATAATTTCTAAGGTTTTTCCCATAGATACGCATATCATTTGGAGAACCACTTTCTACATTGCAGTGTATAATTAATCTGAAGTATATTTCTGTCTGTCTACTTAGTATATCTTAAAGTATACATTTCTAATTACAACTAACATCAACGCAGTAATGGGCCGGTGCGGGTCTTGTCACATGGTGAGGGTTGATTTAAAAATACGGGTCAGTATGTTTGTCGTTTAGTTTGGCAGGTTTCTATATTTAAGTTATCATAAAGGGCAATTTGCTGATCCTGCTTTTTTAAAATTCATATTTACGTATATTAAGACCATTGAGTGGTTTTCCTTCCACCTTTGTCTGTGTTTTAGCGGTTTTGAATTGCTTGGTGCGCCATATCTTTAATGGGAATGCCTACCTGATTGGCATAGTATATACTGTGTACAAATGATATATACATATACACACAAATATCAGATGATATAATACTCCAAGGTCTTTCAATGAAAAGTAGGTCTTAATAAACATTCATCAGGACAGGTTGCTGTAAATCTCTTATATGGAGAAGTATAAATCCAAAAGAAAACCGAACATTTAATATATATAAAATATATATATATACACACACACACACACAATTATTTATTATTTGTGTGCCCCTCTAAAAAATGTGTCCCAATGTCACCACGTTTCCCATACATTTGGCAGCAAAAGAAAACAAAGGCTAGCGTTGGGCTATTCTTGCACAAAGTAAGATTTTTTTCTGAGAGTTGCAGAAGCGGCTTTTTTTGAACGCATACTTCTTCAGCGCTACAATAACACTCAGTGAGTTATTGACTTGTTTATATATGGTGGCCCTTTCACTAACTAAACTCCTACTCCCACCGTCTGGACAAATGATTGATTTCGTTGATGCAAAAAAAAAAAAAAGAGATCCCTCTTGCACTAAACTCTATAGTGAAAACTACTCCCCCGCCCAGCCCTATTTGTTTCGTTCATGAATGGATTCCCCATTAAAATGCACTTTTCACAACTACCTGCAGCTGGCCTTTATACAGAGTTTTGTATATATAAATAACTAATTTGTGCCAGTCTTTTGTGTATCATCAGCTCATTGGAGATTGACATCAATGCACATGAATGTTTTTTGTTGTTTTGTCACGGCTAGGTATATCGATAAGCATGTAATGCATCATTTAAAATATTAGCTATCAATATGTACTAATTAGTTCCGCTGAGTATATTGTGTTTACAGCAAATTAATATGATTTACATGGGCGTGTTACTCAGCATGCTAAAATCAAGGTGAAAAATATACAGACAAAATATATAGAAGTTAAAAATAATTAATAAATAAAATACCATTTCACGATGGACTATATTAACAAAGCAGGAAAGTGTGGTGAGAATTGTCAAAGTAATGGAGCATTTTGGGCACAATAGAAACATTGTAAAAATCTCAAAATTCACTTATTTGTGAGCGTCACCTTTTTGGTCTAAAATTAGCTTTATACTATCCCATAGCCTCGTGTTAAGCGAATGATCCCTGTGTTTATATAAACTGACAATAATCTGCAATTAGGCTAGGTGTGTAGAATATTTTAATAAACATAACATATTGGCATATATCTTCATTTTACATCTTTCATGTGTCTCAACTCAATAATGTGTAATTAAAAAAAGTAGTCACATGTTTTGTTCTAGGTGTTTGTTTGTTTTTTGCCACAATCTAGCTGAAAAATTACTGACTTGTACTTTTTAAAATAAAAATAAGCATTTTGCCTTTTTTTCACACTGTATGCCATGTCCTGGGAGAGCCATAGCAAACAAAGCAAAGTAATTAACTCCTACAGTGCCGTGTAAGCAGGATACATTCTCTGTACCTATTTCTGCATTATGGAATTAATGCCCAAGTACACATGCCAAGGGCATATCAATGGGCATCGGGCATCACTTGCACCCGGGAATGCTGCGGAGATGGTTTATACGTATCACCCCGCTAGCATTTACTGTGTTAAAGAAATTAAGAACTATCATTTTCAGAGAAGTTACTGTTCCTTTTCAAATGGATATCATGAAGGCACAGGAATTCCATTTCAATTTATATAATACATTGAATATTTATTCTTTAATGTTCACAATGATTCCTGTATGTTTCTCGATAGCCAAAAACTGTGTCTTGGAGGAAGAATAGATTACCTATAAAAAAAAATCTCTCTTTATTGAAAAAACATATAAACTGTAAAATGACTTTACAAAACGACCTACAAAATTAGTTTCAGTATTTGTGTAATATTTCTAAGGACAAGCACATATTTGGGGACAAATGACTTAAAATATTCCCTAAAAATAAGTATCTCTGTCCTTTGTGTACAACCAGGAAGGAAAAATAATAGAATTAATAAATGCATACAATAATCTAAAAATATGGATCCAGTTCTGGGATTACTAATATTTGCCACTGGGGGGAAACCATGAGTATTATATTTCCGGACCCTGCATGCACACTGGTCCATTGTTAGGGGTTGTATTAAATAATTTTTAAAATATTTAGTTTGTGTTCGCAACAGAAAAAGATTAAAAAAAAACAACAACAGAATGGTCCTGGGCGATAAACTGTGTTATGAATTATGTATTTCTTGTTGTCCATCAGCTCCCCTCAGTTCCAGAATAAAATTCAAAGTCCGTACCTGTACCTACAGATTCCGGACTCATGCTGAACCCCTTTTCTATCTTTGCTGTTCTCCTCAAATACTTTTCCATTCGCTCCCTTTGTTCTGCTGAAGACTTGGACCTCTCTTTTCCATTCTTTAGATTGTTCCACGCCTGTCTCCAGGGTTTCTCCTCTACTGTCCCTTTCCTCTAGACATGATGTTGTAGAGGGAGCAGCGAAGAAAACTAGACTTCACCTATTCTCTGCTAGACATGAGGGACCCTAGGTTCCCCATCCTGAGAGACTGGAGTAGGGGTGCTGATGTGTAGATAGGTCCTTCCACTACCTTGCTACACCCGTTATCACAATTCTGGTACCCTCAGGCCAGGTGACAGCTAGTTAATAAAGTTAGCAATATCAAACTATTTTATAATAAAGGCCGATGTTTACAACCTCTACAGTGTTAATGCTACGATGTGAAAAACCATAGATGATATGCCAATATCTCTAAGTGTAAAGTGAGCTAATTACATCTTCTGCCTCAGGTGACAATGTAATCGTTAAACCTTTGATATATGAGCATTCATTGTGCTTTGCCACTCAGTAATTCTTTGAGCTATATTTTATTTTATATAATATTGTGCTTCAATGCAAATCGGATCTTTTTTCCTCCATTTTGCAGCTCGAACATTTCATGAATGGTTTGACAAATGAAGTCACTCGAAAGGAAATCTTTTCTATGACAGAAGAAGAACTTTATACTGCCCATGCAGAGGTAAGATACTGATCAATTCCGTCCCCATTTGCAGCATTACCAACTCAACCAAATTACGAGAATTGTTCAATGACATTTAAAGACCCATCTTAAAGTTCATTACTCCGTTCAGATATACTTTTATTTTGTGCGTGTGCTTGTCAGAAAATCGATATTAACTGGGAAGTTTACCGGCAGATTTTCCGATGCTTTTTATTATTTATCAAAGAGCCACATGGAATTACCAAAGTGGAATAAGCAGGGGCAAAAAAATACTAATGTGTGGGATTCTTTTTTTTTTTTTTTCAGATTTGACAAATTTTTATTTTCGTACAGAAAAATTAACACCAGGGAGGGAGGGGGTTACAGAAGGAAAAAGGGGGGTGGGGGGGTGGGGAGGAGGTGCAACATGTTCATGCGACATTACATAGATACATAGTCACATTAAATGATGAACATAACGACAGATTTCATCACTTTATCCTGCGCACAACTCTCACTGGGTCTCTTGCAGATTCCCATCTCTTTCCCCCATTGGGGTGGTTACAATCTACTCGCTCTGTCTAGCAGAGTGTGCTAATCTCTATGCGCTCCAAGCCTCCCATGTCCTTTGTGTGGTTTCATTTGGGGGCCACAATCTGCTAAAGCTCTGTCCGTACTTGCATTGTGTATCTATGTCTCTCTCTAAGGTGGAGACTGTGGGACAATTTTGGGATTTCCATGCTCTCGCTATCAGATTTTGGGCCGACAATATGACATGGTACATTAGTTTCTGCAGATGCTTAGGGAGACCATCTTGCAGGAACATGGTTAGATATATTGTAGGTTGGAAGGGCAAGGTGGTTGCGGTCAAGGAGGTCAGCATGGGGTGAACTTGTCTCCAAAAGGGTTGAATATTAGGGCATTGCCACCAGATGTGCAGCACTGTCCCATCTTGTTTGTCGCATCTCCAGCATTTTGGCGAGCTGTCAGGGTATATCTTATGGATGCGCGCCGGTACCATGTACCATCTATAGATTGTTTTCCTCTGCTGTTCCAGTAGGGTAGCAGATTTAATTAGGGATTTAGTTGTGAAGAACAGTTGGACCCATCGTTGTTGGGAGACCTCAATTCCTAGATCTTTGCTCCACTGCTGGGAAGGTGGAGACATATGAAAAGGGAGGTAGTTCAATATTAACTTGTAGCACATGGAGATGGGCTTACATTGTGGAGGTAATCGTTTGTTTATACATATCTGTTCCCACATCGTTATTGTTTGGGTAGAGGTGGGTGTAGGGGGGGTTGGTGCTTGTCCTCGTGTGAGGAAGGACTTCAGTTGTATATAAGAGAACTGTGATGTACTCAGCAGTTTGTGGCGGTCCTGCAGGTATTGAAAATCTAAGAGTTTCCCCTGTGCATGAGTATGGTATAGGTGCGTCAAGTTCTGAGCTTGCCAAGGTTTATTGTGAAAGGTGGGGATGCAGTACAGTAGGGCCCCAATAGGGGTGGCCAAGGAGCAGGTTCGAGGAGCTTAAATGTGTGGGATTCTTTAAATGTTAGGAGAATAGACTCTTGTGGGGAGACGTTTATTGCATAGTGTGTCAACTCTGCGGAGAGCATTATTATATTCATTTCTATAAAAGAATCACAATTAGTTTACATGGCTAGAACAGCTATTATGTAAAGGAGATACTCTAACCCCTGGGGTGCAGGAGGAGGTCTGCGATGAATCACACAGCCCTAGGAGTGAATGGGTTAAATCGAGGCAACTTTATTTTTTCCAAAGGATCATGCTGGGAAGTTGACAGCATGGTGTATAAATGAAATAATAACACAAGATTGGTTCTAGCAAAAGTGGGATATTATGCCATGTAGATTCTCGAAAAGCAGGAGCCACTTTTATTTTAGGTGAAAGCAGTATTTGCCAATTTTGGTCCATTAGCATGAGAAGCTTAAGATGAGGAGAATTTCACCATTTAATGAATAATACATGTACTTAATGCCTTTTTTTCCTGTAAACACGAAACTGTTATTTTGAATATGTTTCTCTTATTATCATTTGGCAATCTTCTGTATTTATGTACTATCAGCCTTGACATGCTCATTGTCTTCAGCCCACGTGATTTGTGGGGTCCGATCGGCAAACAAATGGCCACCCATGAAGATAATGCTAATCTTGGTTTTGTTCAATAGCTGGGTATGAGCGTTTTATAATCTGCATATCAGAGCTTGATAACAATTACAGTTTCTAACTAATATATAAAAAATGGCTGTTCCTTCCTGGAATTTATATGTATATCTGCTTGGTATAAAATGACTTGTCTTTCTACTGCGTCATCAGGTTTGCAAAAGTGAAACGTCCTCCTCTCGGTATACAGGTATATATATTGTGTGTGTGTATAAACCGTCGTTCCCCGACAATAAGACCGGGTCTTATATTATATTTCTCCCCGAAAAAATGCACTAGGACTTATTTTCGGGGGATCTGGTACCTTTTTTGCTTTACTAAAATAATACTAATAATATGACAAGCTTTCAAGCACTTTCCTCTCTTCCTTTAGGTCTGAAGCAATACTGATCAATCTGATATCATTTAACACTTAAAGCAACTGATGTTAGAAAAGGGGAGGAAGGGGGAGAGTGGGGTGTCAAACTATATCATATTGATGATCAGTATTGCTTCAGCAAGCTTGTCTTTTAAGTATTATATTAGTCCAATAAAAATATATCATAGCATACTGCAACACTCTGGCATTTTAGCATTTTGTCTACTGAACTAATACGGATAATTAAACTATAATTAAAGCTATAGTGCTAGGAATACTATAGTAACCATTTCCCCCTCCCCCAGCCAATAAAAATCCTTGTGTTACTTACTGGATTCCAGCGCAGATGACCGTCGGCGCTGGGTCAGGCTTCGCCTCCGCTCCTCCGCTGATGACAGCCGGCGGGGAGAACCTAATGCGCATGAATCAATGCCTTCCTATGGGGTAGACCGTCACTAGAAGGGGAGTTAACCCTGCAAGGTAAATATTGCAGTTTCAAAATAACTGCAATAACTACGATTGCAAGGTTAAGGGGACAGGGACACTGCACCCAGATCACTTCAATGAGATGCCTATAGTGTCCCTTTAATATCAGCACCTGCACAGATGTATATGTGTAATATTTATATATATATATACACCACTACTACTCTTCAACTGTCTGTCTATAGAAGGCTGACTAGGATGTATTTTTATTTGCATGACTTGAATGCATTGAATATGTCCGTGATTTTTAAGTGAAGGGCTTCATGTAATTCACAGACTAGCAAAGATGCATTGCCCGAAAGCTGTATGTGAACATCACTTTCATATTCTATATTGCTGGATGGATAGTGATTACTAATACTTATTCCTTCCAGAAATCACAACACAGCTCGGAATATTTATATAAATATAACGTACAACTGAAAAGATTGTATTAACACCTACATAAACGCACCATTGTATTAACCCCTACATAGCATTTTATTAACCACTACATAGACACAAAGGGATGAGTTTTGTTTAATGTCGGTGTTGAGAATGCTTTTATTGGACTAACCTTTCAAAGCTCATCATTCTAAAATTCACTTAATCCTCTAGAACAGGTTATTTCAGGATCCTCCAATACCCCATTACTTTACCTGCCTCTCACTTTCTATTGTATCAGTATGTAGTACGCCAATCAGCTAGGTGCTCATATCTAAGATTCCAAATAAATTGCCCAGTCTTTGAGTAATCCAAAACCACTAAATACAGAAATAGGTGAACAGAATACATTCTGAGAATTTATTGATCTCAATATAAAACAATAAATAAATGAGATGTATATTTGTATGTTTGTATGCTGCTTTGACCCTGTTTACAAAACTTCTCATAGTGTTTTTATAAAAAGGACCAAACAACAATTGTGCTGATCCATTTCTTTTAACTAACCCACACATTGACAAGACATTGTTTCTTTATTCTGGTCCGATTCCATTTTTTAATTATAAGCAGTCTCCGGTTACCCAATACCGGCCTAAAGTATACATTTTTAATCACTATCATTAAAATTGTCATGAGTCATTATCTACCAGCAGTCTTTATTTTCATGTGCACACATTATAGATCGATCGACCAACCAGCTGAATGTAACATTACAATTCAAGAAATATTTCTTTTCGGGAGAGACCAATCTATCTGTCTCTTGATGGATAGGTAAATTGGTAGAAGGATATACATGCATATATATATACATCCTTCTACCAATCCACCCATCCATCAAGAGGTAAATCGGTCTCTCCTGAAAATAAGTCATATATATCAAAAGAAACTGTTCTAGTATTGATAAATAGATAAATGTTTATTTGTCTGTGTTTGTTTCAATCTATTTGCCATGTCTTTATATAACTCTCTTTTTCTTAATTGCTGCCATTCAGTGTTAAAGGAAACGGAGTGTTAGAATTGACCACTTTGAAGATAAATTCTCTCCCACGACTAACATTCACCTTAAACTCTTTCCAGTGGCTGCTGCTACGTGTGGGAAGACTATACATTAAAATGTAAAAATATTCTGCTAACGTTAGTCACTCTTTTCTTCTTTATCCCTGGCATGATACATTCTCTCCCCCCCCCCCCCCCCCCAAGTCCGATTCAAGGCCCTTTTTCTTCAGTTATCTACTCATTTACCTCTGATCCACCCAGCTCCTGTATAAATGGCCCTTCCATGCTGTGTTTTTGGTAAAGAAGGAACAGTAAAATCTGTAGAATTTCTCTGTGCACAATGAAAATGTGCATTTCCCCCCCCCCCAACGTATGGATACGTAAGCCCTCTTTTGTGAATAGAGTGGATAGGGTCAGATAACGTTTGAAGGGAGAGTCTTTATGTCTCCGAAGCTTGCGCTTTTCCACATCGATGCACCTACACACAAACACATTGAATTATGAACAGACCTATTAATGGTGGGATCACAAGGGGTCAAGTTCTGTCTTCTTTTACCTCCATTCACAATTTCTCTAAGAAAGGGGGAAAAAAGGGGGATTTGTACAAGGAGGAAAAAAAGGATCCAGAAGTATTTTTTAATCAACTTTATTGGAGTTTGTGGACTGAGGAAAAATAGTTATGATACATAATGTTAGGTAGATTGCATTTAAAAACCTGTCAATATATCTACTTAATTATGTCATTATTATTATTGAGACCATAACTCATGCATGTGATACAAATATAAAACTAAATTAAGAGAATTCTAAATAGAACTGAATAAATAGATATATCGTTTGAATTAATGGACCACTATAGGCACCCAGACCACTTAACCTTAATGAAGTGGTCTGGGTGCCAGGTGCATCTAGGATTAACCCTGCAGCTGTAAACATAGCAGTTTCTTTGCTGGTTAATCCAGCCTCTAGTGGCTGTCTCATTGACAGCCGCTAGAGGCGCTTCTCACTGTGATTTTCACAGTAAGAAGATGCCAGCGTCCATAGGAAAGCATTGGGAATGCTTTCCTATGGACTGGCTGAATGCGCGCGCGGCTCTCGCCGCACATGCGCATTCAGCCAATGACGGGCAAAGGAGGAGGAGAGTCCCCAGCTCCGAGGGAGCCCGGCGCTGGGGAAAGGTGAGTTTTTAACTCCTTCCTCCAACTCCAGCCCAGCGGGAGTGGGACCCTGAGGGTGGGGGCACCCTCAGGGCACTATAGTGGTCCTTTAAGCTCCCAATTCGCAGGCTGCCATTTATGGATGGCAATGGGTTTAGTAGTGGTAGATCACTAGCCACTGGGGTTTAGTAGTGGTAGATCACTAGCCACTGGGGTTTAGAAGTGGTAGATCACTAGCCACTGGGTTTTAGTAGTGGTCAGGGCCGCCACCAGAAATTTTGGGGCCCCTAACTGAGCTCAGGGTCTGGGCCCCTGGGGGCCCACCTCCAAAACCGCCCACAGAGACCGCCTCCAAATCCCACCCACAGGAATACACACACAGACACAAACACATTAGCTGATACAAAAGGACACAGATACACACACACACACACACTGATACATATTAACAGACACACATACTGATACGCATATAGGCATACATACTGACACACACATACTGAGACATACACACATATACAGACACACAGGCGTACATAGTGACAGACACATACTAACATACATACAGACACACATGCATAAGGACATACAGACACAGACACATTCATAATGACATACAGACAGACATTCATACTGACATACACACATTCATACTGACATGCAGACATACATACACTGACATTCATACACACATAATGGCATGCATACAGATAGACATACATGCATACAGACATACATTCATACAGACAGACAGACATACACACAGACAGACATACATACACACATACACACACACAAACAGACATACACACAGACAGACATACACACAGACAGAAATACAGACACACATACACAGACAGACATACATACACACATACATACATACACACAGACAGACATACATTCATACACACAGACAGACATACCGTGTATCTCCGAAAATAAGACGGGGTCTTACCGTATATTAAATTTAGTCACAAAAAACACACTAGGGCTTATTTTCAGGGTAGGGCTTATTTATTTACGGTAACGGTATGTACATTGAACCCCCCTTTAATTAATCCACCCCCTTTAATTAATCCACCCCCCCTTTAATAAATCCACCCCCCCTTAATAAATCCACGCCCCTCTAATTAATCCACCCCTCCTTTAATACATCCATCCCCTCTAATTAATCCACCCCCTCTAATTAATCCACCCCTCCTTTAATAAATCCACCCCCCTTTAATAAATCCACCCCTCTAATTAATCCACCCCCCTCTAATTAATCCACCACCCCTTTAATTAATCCACCCCTCTTTAATTAATCCACCCCCCTTTAATTAATCCACCCCCTTTAATTAATCCACCCCCCTTTAATAAATCCACCCCCCCTTAATAAATCCACGCCCCTCTAATTAATCCACCCCTCCTTTAATACATCCATCCCCTCTAATTAATCCACCCCCTCTAATTAATCCACCCCTCCTTTAATAAATCCACCCCCCTTTAATAAATCCACCCCTCTAATTAATCCACCCCCCTCTAATTAATCCACCACCCCTTTAATTAATCCACCCCTCTTTAATTAATCCACCCCCCTTTAATTAATCCACCCCCTTTAATTAATCCACCCCCTTTAATTAATTCACCCCCCCTTTAATTAATTCACCCCCCCTTTAATTAATTAAGTCCCAGACATAAAATACCGGTATCTACTCACAGTTCAGAGTCCGACCACTGGGTGCCTCACCGCCCGGAATGGATCCTTCCGCTGAAGATCCGTGAAGGCAGACTGACGGCGCTGCGCACGTCGTCATCACGCTGCGCGATGCCGCGGCCTGCAACGCTCCTCCCCCTCCTCCTCCTCATAGAAGAAGGAAGTCCCGCCGGGCCGCAAAGGTAAAATGCCTAGGTCTTATTTTCGGGGTAGGGCTTATATTGCAGCCCACCCCGAAAATTCAGCTAGGGCTTATTTTCGGGGTAGGTCTTATTTTCGGGGAAACACGGTACAGACATACATAGACACAAACAGACAGACAGACAGACATACACACAGACAGACATACAGACATACATAGACACAAACAGACATACAGACAGACATACATACATACACACAGAAAGACATACAGACATACACACACACAAACACAGACATACAGACAGACATACAGAAAGACAGACAGACATAAAGAAAGACATACATACAGACATACATACACACATACATACACACAGACAGACATACATACACACAGACAGACATACATACACACATACAGACACACACACACACAGACAGACATACATACACAGACATACAGACATACATACACACAAACAGACATACATACACACAGACATACATACACACAGACAGACAGACACACACACAGACAGACAGACATACAGACACACAGACATACAGACATACATACAGACATATACACACAGAGACAGACAGAAATACACACATACACAGAGCTCATTTTCCAGCCACCCTCCTGTTTCTTACCTTGTCTTTGCAGGAGGGTGGTTGGCTGGGGCTGATGGGACTGGCAGTCGGCTGGCTCTCCCTCTTCATTGTCGGGCGGGCGCTCCTCCCGCGCGGAGTGAGCTGGGAGGAAGTGACCACTTCCTCCCAGCAGCACTTGCGCTGTGGCGGCATTTTTTTTTTAAAGGGGCCTGGTCGGCGCTATACCACAGCCACAGCGCTGACCGGGCCCCTGAAGATATGGGGCTCATCGGGTGGCCCTAAGTGCATGGGCCACCCGATGGGCCCCATCAGCGTGCGGGCACCGGTGCAACTGCACCGGCGGCAGTTCCGCTGCTACACGTGGGGCCCGGGCGGCCGGGCCCCCCAGGGCCGCCGGGCCCGTGACAACCGTTATGGTTGTCACCCCCTGATGGCGGCCCTGGTAGTGGTAGATCACTAGCCAAAGGGGTTTAGTAGTGGTAGATCACTAGCCACTGGGGTTTAGTAGTGGTAGATCACTAGCCACTGGGTTTTAGTAGTGGTAGATCACTAGCCAAAGGGGTTTAGTAGTGGTAGATCACTAGCCACTGGGGTTTAGTAGTGGTAGATCACTAGCCACTAGGGTTTAGTAGTGGTAGATCACTAGCCACTGGGGTTTAGTAGTGGTAGATCGCTAGTCACTGGGGTTTAGTAGTAGTAGATCGCTAGCCACTGGGGTTTAGTAGTGGTAGATCACTAGCCACTGGGTTTTAGTAGTGGTAGATCACTAGCCAAAGGGGTTTAGTAGTGGTAGATCACTAGCCACTGGGGTTTAGTAGTAGTAGATCACTAGCCACTAGGGTTTAGTAGTGGTAGATCACTAGCCACTGGGGTTTAGTAGTGGTAGATCGCTAGCCACTGGGGTTTAGTAGTGGTAGATCAATAGCCACTGGGGTTTAGTAGTGGTAGATCGCTAGTCACTGGGGTTTAGTAGTGGTAGATCGCTAGTCACTGGGGTTTAGTAGTGGTAGATCACTAGCCAGTGGGGTTTAGTAGTGGTAGATCACTAGCCACTAGGGTTTAGTAGTGGTAGATCGCTAGTCACTGGGGTTATGTAGTGGTAGATCACTAGCCACTGGGGTTTAGTAGTGGTAGATCACTAGCCACTGGGGTTTAGTAGTGGTAGATCGCTAGCCACTGGGGTTTAGTAGTGGTAGATCACTAGCCAGTGGGGTTTAGTAGTGGTAGATCGCTAGCCACTGGGGTTTAGTAGTGGTAGATCACTAGCCACTGGGGTTTAGTAGTGGTAGATCGCTAGCCACTGGGGTTTAGTAGTGGTAGATCGCTAGCCACTGGGGTTTAGTAGTGGTAGATCACTAGCCAGTGGGGCTTAGTAGTGGTAGATCGCTAGCCACTGGGGTTTAGTAGTGGTAGATCGCTAGCCACTGGGGTTTAGTAGTGGTAGATCGCTAGCCACTGGGGTTTAGTAGTGGTAGATCACTAGCCAGTGGGGTTTAGTAGTGGTAGATCGCTAGCCACTGGGGTTTAGTAGTGGTAGATCGCTAGCCACTGGGGTTTAGTTTCTAAATTCTTGTAGATATCGTAAAGTATCTTTGTGATTACGCATCATAAATATTTTTTGCTGTGTAGAATCTTGATATGGACGGCAGTTAAGATTACAATTAAGACTATAAAAAAAGTTATGTATTAATTAACACGAATGCATTAATATATCGATGAGAAGTTGTTAGAGTCCTGTATTGTGTGTTCTTTTATTTGTTTGTTCATTTTAAGACCTTTGTTAAACTGTGAGTTGCAGTGAGTTGGCGGCCAATTTGTCACATCTAAGAGTGGAAAAGGGGGAAAAGACTAAAGTCCAGGTTAGGCAGATCACTGTATACCTATATATCTCCATCTTCTTTCATAAGCCGCTTTCCCAGTGTGACAGAAGGTCAAAGTTGCGGCACCCCATTTCCCTTCAGTACATGGAACATGTAGATTTTAAACATTTCTAGGTGTTTAGTTGTGGAATAAAGTATTATTTGAATCTCTTGAGATTGCACTATTGCACTGCAGCAGGTTGACACATGTCATTTTGCTGATGGGGGGATAGGGAGTCATGGTGCGAGCAGGTCCCTGGGCGCTGGCTTACGTCAAAGGGTTAAACCATTAATGATTGGTTTAACCCCAAAGTGTTGAAACTGGTTCCTGATCGCTCTGCCCACATATTTCCGTCAAAGTCTGAGATTTGAATCAGGAAGCCTCAGACTGGGAGCCACTGGTAGAATGAGAGCGTCAGATGATATGATAGATGCTCAGACATTTAAACAGCCTGTATAAGGTGTATGAAGGCCCTTGAAAACTGGTAGTTGGGTTGCAAAGACTGCTTGCTATTTTGGATGTTGCCTTTAAGTATATATTTGGTGTTCTTTTCTTACTTAAAGGGATACCCCAGATCCCCAAAGCACTTTATCTTGCTGAAGTGCTTTAAGTTTGAAGCCTGTGTCTACTTTTTGTCATTTTACAAAACGTGCAGATTTCAAAAGAAATTGACACTTTTACAAATTAACCTTGTTACATCCCCCTGGCCTTCAAGCAGACGGCAGGTCCTGTTACTTCCTGGTTTGGTTAGCTCAGTGGAGAGACAGCAATTGCCCAGAGCACCTACTTTGCAAATGACTTCTTATTGAGCTGCATTGGAAGTCTGTGATTGGGCAAACACAGAAAGTCTGGGCGGAGTTAGAAGGGGAGAACTGGTAAAGGATGCAGGCAAGAGAACTGCAGGCTTTGCAATATATTTTTAGATTAACCCTCAATTAAAAAAATGCATGATTAAATGCATGCAATATTTCAATGAGGTATATCTACTAAACAGTGATTTTTATTTATTTTTTATTTAGCTAGTGAAATGTTCCTTCAGGCTTTGTTTTTTTTCTGAGTGGACTGCAGAACTGAATTGCAGGTATAAGAAAATGACTTGTATCCAGCTACTACTTAACCACTATTCCTATAATCCTTTGGCAGTTGTTGCTAGTAGTTGTAGTTAAGTCCTTAGAAATACACAGGTTGGCCGAGTCTCCATGATGGAGGAGCTCACGTTCAGTCAATGTTTTTCTTAGTTATATAAATTTATGGACTTGAGTTTTCCAGTAAGGGACCTGTTCCAGAGTCAGAGGGCGAGAGGGTGCCTTCTAGAGGGTCTAGAGCAGTGGTACTTGGCTCTTTTTTTAACAGGGACTCAAATTATGTAGTTTGCATAAGCTTGGTGACCTTCTCTTCATTTAAAAATTAGCTCAGTGGCCCATGTTTCCATTGTATTATAGTATGTAACAAAATAAAACCTCTTCTTCCCAATATGAAAGTGGTTTACATGGCCCTTACGGTGGCAGTAACACTACAGAAAATTGTTTATTGAGGTCATTTGCTATGAGTCTGATAGGTATGACACTGGGGAACCTCTGAATTAGTGTGAGGATCCCGTTTTGGATTCTGACCAATGGTTTCAGAACCACCGCTCCATAGGAAAGAAGGCACGGTTTGCCTGAACTGATCACTCCATCTGTATTACCGAAGGTCCATAGTAGCGATAACTGAGTTGGCTGGGGGTTTTCGTGTAATGGCTTCCTTGGTCACTCAAAATGAGAACTAGAAAAGCACGAGTTAAAGCGTGATTTTTTCACCTAAAAGCACAGATTTCTCCAATGTTTTTACCTGGTTGAAGCCACCTGGAATGTTCGACCCCGGGAAGATAAATGTATAAATTTAATAGGGGGAAGGGAGAAGCAAAGGTGAATGAAGAGTCCTTTGAAAATGGTCAACAATAGTGCAATGAAGTACACAGGGTTGTTATACTGTGTTTTTATGTAATTAAGAACAGTTTCATAAAATTTATCTGTAAATCCACACTTGAATTACTTAATTTAATATTGTATTACATCACAGCTCAATGTAAGGAGTCGAAATGGCTATTGACTCAGAGGTTCTGCTTCATTGAGTTCCACTTGAATATTTGCATCTGTTTACTGCATATTTTGGCATATTTCTTCTAATAGCTCTTTAATATGTGAAACTGGACTGTCGTCATGTTGTTGATATGGCAAAAATCTGAATTTTTAAAAAAAAATATTTTTTAATTGAAAAATATGGAAATGCTCCAAGAATTAACCTTTGTTTATCTATAGTTTTTTTGTTTTAACTACCGTATATACTCGAGTATAAGCCGAGTTTTTCAGCCCATTTTTTGGGCTGAAAAACCCCAACTCGGCTTATACTCGAGTCAGAGTCTGTATTATGGCAATTTACATTGCCATAATACAGACTGGGGGGAGAGGGGGGCTGGCAGAGCTGTAACTTACCTCTCCTGCAGCTCCTGTCAGCTCTCTCCTCCTCTGCGCCGTCCGGTCAGCACCTCGGTCAGCTCCCAGTGTAAGTCTCGCGAGAGCCGCGGCTTACAATGTGAGCTGACAGAAGAGCAGAACGGACGGCGCAGAGGAGGAGAGAGCTGACAGGAGCTGCAGAACAGGTAAGTTACAGCTCTGCCAGCACCCCTCTCCCCCCCACTGAACTGCCACTGGACCACCAGGGAAGGAGAGCCCCCCTCCCTGCCATGTATCAAGCAGGGAGGGGGGACGAAAAAAAAAAATATAAATAAAATAAGAAGAAATAAATAATAATAAAAAAAATAGTAATAAAAAAAAAAAGGGGTATAAGGACCATAATGGGAGGGGGGGGGGGTATAAGGACCACTATGGGAGGGGGGGGGATATAAGGACCATTATGGGAGGGGGGGGGGTATAAGGACCACTATGGGAGGGTGGGGGTGGGTTAAGGACCACTATGGGAGGGAGGGGGGTATAAGGACCACTATGGGAGGGAGGGGGGGGATAAGGACCACTATGGGAGGGAGGGGGGGATAAGGACCACTATGGGAGGGAGGGGGGGATAAGGACCACTATGGGAGGGAGGGGGGATAAGGACCACTATGGGAGGGAGGGGGGGGATAAGGACCACTATGGGAGGGAGGGGGGGGATAAGGACCACTATGGGAGGGGGGGGGGATAAGGACCACTATGGGAGGGAGGGGGGGGATAAGGACCACTATGGGAGGGAGGGGGGGGATAAGGACCACTATGGGAGGGAGGGGGGGGATAAGGACCACTATGGGAGGGAGGGGGGGGATAAGGACCACTATGGGAGGGAGGGGGGGGATAAGGACCACTATGGGAGGGAGGGGGTGGGATAAGGACCACTATGGGTGGGAGGGGGTGGGATAAGGACCACTATGGGAGGGAGGGGGGGTATATGGACCACTATGGGAGGGAGGGGGGGTATATGGACCACTATGGGAGGCATGGGGGGGATAAGGAACACTATGGGAGGGAGAAGGGGGATAAGGACCACTATGGGAGGGAGGGGGTGGGATAAGGACCACTATGGGAGGGGAGGGGGAAGTAAGGACCACTAGGGGAGGGGAGGGTAAGGACCACTAGGGGAGGGGTGAGTCAGGACCACGGGGGGGGGGGGTGAAGGAACACGGGGGTGGGGAGGTAAGGACCACTGAGGGAGGAGGAGGGGAAGTCAGGACATATGGGGGGGAGGGGGCGGCAAAAAATGTTTTGCCTACGGCGGCAAATATCCTTGCACCGGCCCTGCACACACTGCATTCACACACTGCATTCATACACACACACACTGCATTCATGCACACACACACTGCACTCATACACACACACACGCACACACTGCATTCATTATACACACACTGTAAATAAATATTCAATTAATATATTTTTTTTAGGATCTAATTTTATTTAGAAATTTACCAGTAGCTGCTGCATTTCCCACCCTAGTCTTATACTCGAGTCAATAAGTTTTCCCAGTTTTTTGGGATAAAATTAGGGGCCTCGGCTTATATTCGGGTCGGCTTATACTCGAGTATATACGGTACTTAAAATAATTGGAGTTTACAACTCTTTAAACTCAAGATTCTGATAATGAAATATAGCTGTGCAATGGAAAACAATATTTTTTTAGACTGGTCGTTTACAGTTACAAATCTTTCTCTTTGTACATTTTTTACATTTTTATAAAAAATATTTTAATAGTGTAGAAAACTCAGAGTTGTTTCAGTTGAAGAGCACTACATTAGGTCACCCTCTCCAGTTTACAGCAAACCGTGTTCTTGATAGCTGTTTATCCAGGCTTTGTCTAAACACCTAAAATACGTGACATTAACAATCACATTGTGCTAACGACTCTCATGATTTAACTCCTTCAGGTGAATGAGTTGATTGAAGAACTGAAAACAGCCATCAAGAAGCACAGGGGTCAGCTCTCTAAACTAGCCCCTCAATTACAGGCTGAACAGGAGCAAAGTGCTGCTTATAGCTATCAACACATTAAAGACTTTCCCGTACGAGCTATTGCTCCACAAGGACTGCACTTAAAGGTAGGTACTTCTATAAAAACCCATGCTTAAAGAATTCATTGTAGTGTGTGGGTTACACATACAGGGACATATCATAGATAGTGATGTCCCGAACGGTTAGCTGGCGAATAGTTCCCGGTGAACATAGCATCTTCGCGTTCGCCACCGCGGGCGAACACATGCGATGTTGGGTCCGCCCCCTATTCTTTATCATTGAGTAAACTTTGACCCTTTACCTCACAGTCGCAGACACATTCCAGCCAATCAGCAGCACACCCTCCCTAGCAAACCCTCCCACCTACTGGACAGCATCCATTTTAGATTTATTCAGAAGCTGCAACCATTTTATTTTATTTTTTCAATTTATTATTATTATTTTTTTCAGTGCATATAAATGTTACAAACAGATACTCCCCCCAGACACTCTGTATTACTGCAGATACTCCCCCCAGACACCCTGTATTACTGCAGATACTCCCCCCAGACACTCTGTGTTACTGCAGATACTCCCTCCAGACACCCTGTGTTACTGCAGATACTCCCTCCAGACACCCTGTGTTACTGCAGATACTCCTTCCAGACACTCTGTATTACTGCAGATACTCCCTCCAGACACTCTGTATTACTGCAGATACTCCCTCCATACACTCTATATTACTGCAGATACTCCCTCCAGACACTCTGTGTTCTTGCAGATACTCCCTCCAGACACACTGTGTTACTGCAGGTACTCCCCCCAGACACCCTGTGTTACTGCAGATACTCCCTCCAGACCCTGTGTTACTGCAGATACTCCCTCCAGACACTCTGTGTTACTGCAGATACTCCCTCCAGACACCCTGTGTTACTGCAGATACTCCCTCCAGACACCCTGTGTTACTGCAGATACTTCCTCCAGACACCCTATGTTACTGCAGATACTCCCTCCAGACACCCTCTGTTACTGCAGATACTCCCTCCAGACACTCTGTATTACTGCAGATACTCCCCCCAGACACTGACACAGAGCAGAATAGGGACTGTTTCCCCTACATAGGGTCACTTGGCAGATATGGATTGACACCTATCCTAAGGATCCCTGATACACACTGACACAGAGCAGAATAGGGACTGTTCCCCCTACATAGGGTCACTTGGCAGAAATGGATTGACACCTATCCTAAGGATCCCTGATACACACTGACACAGAGCAGAATAGGGACTGTTCCCCCTACATAGGGTCACTTGGCAGAAATGGATTGACACCTATCCTAAGGATCCCTGATACACACTGACACAGAGCAGAATAGGGACTGTTCCCCCTACATAGGGTCACTTGGCAGATATGGATTAAAACCTATCCTAAGGATCCCTGATACACACTGACACAGAGCAGAATAGGGACTGTTCCCCCTACATAGGGTCACTTGGCAGATATGGATTGACACCTATCCTAAGGATCCCTGATACACACTGACACAGAGCAGAATAGGGACTGTTCCCCCTACATAGGGTCACTTGGCAGATATAAATTGACACCTATCCTAAGGATCCCTGATACACTCTGACACAGAGCAGAATAGGGACTGTTCCCCCTACATAGGGTCACTTGGCAGATATGGATTGACACCTGTACTCAGGGACCCTGATACACACTGGGGGGGTCCTACTGTCCTCCCCCCGCCCCCACCCCTGCGTGGTGGGTGGGGGCCATAAAAATCATGAGGAGGGGGACCTACTGTAATCCCCCTGGCCCCCACCCCTGCACGGTGGGTGGAGGCCATAAATCACAATGGGGGGAGGACCTACTGTCCTCCCCCCCGCCCCACCCCTGCGCGGTCGGTGGGGGCCATAAAAATAATGAGGGGGGGACCTACTGTCCTCCCCCCCGGCCCCCACCCCTGGGTGGTGGGTGGGGGCAATAAATCACAATGGGGGGAGGACCTACTGTCCTCCCCCCCGGCCCCCACCCCTGCATGGTGGGTGGGGGCCATAAAAATAATGAGAGGGGGACCTACTGTCCTCCCCCGGCCCCCACCCCTGCACGGTGGGTGGGGGCCATAAATCACAATGTGGGGAGGACCTACGGTCCTCCCCCCGCCCCCACCCCTGTGCGGTGGGTGGGGGCCATAAAAATAATGAGGGGGGGACCTACTGTCCTTCCCCCGGCCCCCACCTTTGCGCGGTGGTTGGGGCCATAAAAATAATGAGGGGGGGACCTACTGTCCTCCCCCGGCCCCCACCCCTTAGTGGTGGGTGGGGGCCCTAAATAAAAATCCCCCCCCAATCAAAGGTGACTAGGGGTCCACATGCCCCTAGTCACTCACCCCCCCACCCCTAAAAAAGTTACCCCCTACCTACCCCCCTCACCCTAAAAAATAGTGAAGGGGGAATAAAATAACTAACCTGTAAAGAAAAATTCAACTATTTGAAGTCAACCATTTGACGTCTTCTTTTTTCTAAAATCTTCTTTTTTCAGCCCCAAAAAAGGCCAAATAAAAAGACATAAGAACCGACGCAATTTAAAAAAAAAAAAAAAAAAAAAAATAATAATCCATCTTCACCCATGGAGGGCTCCACGCAGACTGAGCTCTGCAGGGCGGGGGAAGGCTTATAAAGCCTTGCCACGCCCTGCAATTAGGCTAAGAACACTCTGATTGGCTGGTTTAACCCCTTAAGGACCAAACTTCTGGAATAAAAGGGAATCATGACATGTCACACATGTCATGTGTCCTTAAGGGGTTAAGCCAATCAGAGTGTTCTTTGTCATTTTACACAGCGTGGGAAAATTCCAAAGAGCTTTCCCACGCTGTGTAAAATGACACAGAGCACTCTGATTGGTTAGATTCCAAGCCCACCAATCACAGTGCTCTGTGTCATTTTACACAGCATGGGAAAGTTCTTTGGAATTTTTCCACGCTGTGTAAAATGCCAAAGAGAACTCTGATTGGTGGGCTTGGAATCTAACCAATCAGAGTGTTCTGTGTCATTTTACACAGCGTGGGAAAGTTCTTTGGAATTTTCCCACGCTGTGTAAAATGACAAAGAGAACTCTGATTGGTGGGCTTGGAATCTAACCAATCAGAGTGTTCTGTGTCATTTTACACAGCGTGGGAAAGTTCTTTGGAATTTTCCCACGCTGTGTAAAATGACAAAGAGCACTCTGATTGGTGGGCTTGGAATCTAACCAATCAGAGTGTTCTGTGTCATTTTACACAGCGTGGGAAAGTTCTTTGGAATTTTCCCACGCTGTGTAAAATGACAAAGAGCACTGTGATTGGTGGGCTTGGAATCTAACCAATCAGAGTGTTCTGTGTCATTTTACACAGCGTGGGAAAGTTCTTTGGAATTTTCCCACGCTGTGTAAAATGACAAAGAGCACTCTGATTGGTGGTCTTGGAATCTAAGCAATCAGAGTGCTCTGTGTCATTTTACACAACATGCGAAAATTCCAAAGAACTTTCCCACGCTGTGTAAAATTACACAGAACACTCTGATTGGTTAGATTCCAAGCCCACCAATTTGAGTTCTCTTTGTCATTTTACACAGCGTGGGAAAATTCCAAAGAACTTTCCCATGCTGTGTAAAATGACACAGAGCACTGTGATTGGTGGGCTTGGAATCTAACCAATCAGAGTGTTCTGTGTCATTTTACACGGCGTGGGAAAGTTCTTTGGAATTTTCCCACGCTGTGTAAAATGACAAAGAGCACTCTGATTGGCTTAAACCAGCCAATCAGAGTGTTCTTAGCCTAATTGCAGGGCGTGGCAAGGCTTTATAAGCCTTCCCCCGCCCTGCAGAGCTCAGTCTGCGCGGAGCCCTCCATGGGTGAAGATGGATTATTATTTTTTGCGCTATTTTTTTTTTTTTTTTTTTTTTATTGCGTCGGTTCTTATGGCTTTTTATTTGGCCTTTTTGGGGCTGAAAAAAGAAGATTTTAGAAAAAAGAAGACGTCAAATGGTAAGTTGAATTTTTCTTTACAGGTTAGTTATTTTATTCCCCCTTCACTATTTTTTAGGGTGAGGGGGGTAGGTAGGGGGTAACTTTTTTGGGGTGGGGGGGTGGGTGACTAGGGTCTTGGGGACCCCTAGTCACCTTTGATTGGGGGGGGTTATTTAAGGCCCCCACCCACCACTAAGGGGTGGGGGCTGGGGAGGAGAAACAGTAGGTCCCCCCCTTGTTGTTGTTTTTTTTTTTTTTATTCTTTATTTTTGTTATGCATGTTGTTACAAAGCATCAACATACGCCACAACAGCGTGTTCAAGGTTGTACTCAGGTTATACAGTGGCATGAGGAATTGCACAATTTTGTATAATTATAACATTAACAAGCTTGGCTACGCAGTGAAGTAGTTGGAACAAGGTGAAATAGTCAACGCTTAACAGTGCTAGATTGGTTGTACTAGTTATGCTGACATAGTTGTAGTGTGGTCTTATGATTTACAGTGTGACAGTAGCTGGCATGTGTGTAAGCTGTTGTGCAGTGAGAGGCAAATAACAGTGCAGTATTCTGCCTACAGAGTGGGGTAACTCCGCTACACATTCTGAACATTAATACGAACTGTTTTATCATGAGTAATTTGTGTTAATGCTATAGCACTCATATTGTGTTGTTACATTCGTGTCACATCTAGTGAAATCACTTTATAAAGGTTGTCACCCCCGTGGGTGGGGGCGACCCAAGCTGCCCTAGTAGGATTGTGTCTTCGTCCTGGTGGCCCCAAGGCTACATCGACATTTCTTTTGGTTTAGGCTGAGTGGGGAGTGAGTGCCTAGTGGGTGCTCCCCCTCGAGTGTCCCGCTTTGCTTCATGCTCGGAGTTCCCTGGCGGGAGTGGGTGTCGTGCGGTGCTCCAGCTCCTCTCTGCTGCCGCTGTTCTCTCCTCATGTGGGTTGATTGGGCCGCTTGATTTTAGCTCCAATGGCCCCGGGGGCCGGTGAGTGTTTCTCCGCCTCACTTTATTGCAGGGTTGGGAGGCAGGAGTCGCTTTGCGAGTCGTGATCGCGGGGAGGTAGCGGGTCTCTCCCCTGCCTCCTGCGCACATGGCGCCCGCCATTTTAGGTACAGCGCCTGGGTCCCCCTTGCCCCAATTGGGCTTTCTCGGTTCAGGCCTCAGGGTGAGGACCATACAGTAACAATGTCACCTAATTGTGTAATACATACCGTACCGTGTGCTATATACCATACAGTAACAATATCACCTAACTGTGTAATACATACCGTACAGTGTGATATATACGATACAGTAACAAAGTCACATAACTGTGTAATACATACCGTACCGTGTGCTATATACCATACAGTAACAATATCACCTAACTGTGTAATACATACCGTACAGTGTGATATATACGATACAGTAACAATGTCACATAACTGTGTAATACATACCGTACAGTGTGATATATACCATACAGTAACAATATCACCTAACTGTGTAATACATACCGTACAGTGTGATATATACCATACAGTAACACTATCACCTAATTGTGTAATACATACCGTACAGTGTGCTATATGCCATACAGTAACAATGTCACCTAACTGTGTAATACATACCGTACAGTGTGCTATATACCATACAGTAACAATATCACCTAATTGTGTAATACATACCGTACAGTGTGGTCTATACCATACAGTAACAATATAACCTAATTGTGTAATACATACCGGACAGTGTGACCTATACGATACAGTAACAATGTCACATAACTGTGTAATACATACCGTACAGTGTGATATATACCATACAGTAACAATGTCACATAACTGTGTAATACATACCGTACAGTGTGATATATACCATACAGTAACAATATCACCTAACTGTGTAATACATACTGTACAGTGTGATATATACCATACAGTAACAATGTCACATAACTGTGTAATACATACCGTAAAGTGTGATATATACCATACAGTAACAATATCACCTAACTGTGTAATACATACCGTACAGTGTGATATATACCATACAGTAACACTATCACCTAATTGTGTAATACATACCGTACAGTGTGCTATATGCCATACAGTAACAATGTCACCTAACTGTGTAATACATACCGTACAGTGTGGTCTATACCATACAGTAACAATATAACCTAATTGTGTAATACATACCGGACAGTGTGACCTATACGATACAGTAACAATGTCACATAACTGTGTAATACATACCGTACAGTGTGATATATACCATACAGTAACAATATCACCTAACTGTGTAATACATACCGAACAGTGTGCTATATACCATACAGTAACAATACCACCTAACTGTGTAATACATACCGTACAGTGTGATATATACCATACAGTAACAATACCACCTAACTGTGTAATACATACCGTACAGTGTGATATATACGATACAGTAACAATGTCACATAACTGTGTAATACATACCGTACAGTGTGCTATATACCATACAGTAACAATGTCACATAACTGTGTAATACATACCGTACAGTGTGCTATATACCATACAGTAACAATTTCACCTAACTGTGTAATACATACTGTACAGTGTGCTATATACCATACAGTAACAATGTCACATAACTGTGTAATACATACCGTACAGTGTGCTATATACCATACAGTAACAATGTCACATAACTGTGTAATACATACCGTACAGTGTGATATATACCTGTCAGGATCGGGACAGGGATCCAACACGCAGAGTACAAACAGGTACAGGATACGTATACCGGACCTTAGAATGGCCGGACTAACGTACGGAGAATATAGAGAATGGTCAGAGACAAGCCGAGGTCGAGGGAACGAGAGGACAGGTAAGCGAGGAACAAGCCGGGTCAAGGATAACAGAGGTAAACAGAGTTAGTCAAACAAGCCGGGTCGGAACCAAAGGGATAACTGAAAATACCAGAGCACTGTGTGACTAGGCAGGCTAGAACCACGACAGGGCAATGAGCAAATGAGAGAAGCACTGTTAAATACCCTGGCTCAGAAGGGTAGACACGCCTCCGACGAGTCCTGATTAGTCTCCAAACAATTGAGTGACAGGTCGTTCCGGGTTTGCGTCATGACGTCGACTTCCGGACGTCATGCTACAAAAGGAAGTGACTCCCTCGCGGCCGGCGTTTATGTGACCGGGTGGACCGCGAGGAACAGGGGAAACAGACCGTCCGGATGGATAGACGTCTAAGTCTCTACCTCTCCCAGAGGTAGAGACTTCAGGTACCCTGACAATACCATACAGTAACAATGTCACATAACTGTGTAATACATACCGTACCGTGTGATATATACCATACAGTAACAATATCACCTAACTGTGTAATACATACTGTACAGTGTGATATATACCATACAGTAACAATGTCGCATAACTGTGTAATACATACCGTACCGTGTGATATATACCATACAGTAACAATATCACCTAACTGTGTAATACATACTGTACAGTGTGATATATACCATACAGTAACAATATCACCTAACTGTGTAATACATACCGTACAGTGTGCTATATACCATACAGTAACAATGTCACATAACTGTGTAATACATACCGTACAGTGTGATATATACGATACAGTAACAATGTCACATAACTGTGTAATACATACCGTACAGTGTGCTATATACCATACAGTAACAATGTCACATAACTGTGTAATACATACCGTACAGTGTGCTATATACCATACAGTAACAATTTCACCTAACTGTGTAATACATACCGTACAGTGTGATATATACCATACAGTAACAATATCACCTAACTGTGTAATACATACCGTACAGTGTGCTATATACCATACAGTAACAATTTCACCTAACTGTGTAATACATACCGTACAGTGTGATATATACCATACAATAACAATATGACCTAACTGTGTAATACATACCATACAGTGTGCTATATACCATACAGTAACAATGTCACATAACTGTGTAATACATACCGTACAGTGTGATATATACCATACAGTAACAATGTCACATAACTGTGTAATACATACCGTACCGTGTGATATATACCATACAGTAACAATATCACCTAACTGTGTAATACATACTGTACAGTGTGATATATACCATACAGTAACAATATCACCTAACTGTGTAATACATACCATACAGTGTGCTATATACCATACAGTAACAATGTCACATAACTGTGTAATACATACCGTACCGTGTGATATATACCATACAGTAACAATATCACCTAACTGTGTAATACATACTGTACAGTGTGATATATACCATACAGTAACAATATCACCTAACTGTGTAATACATACCGTACAGTGTGCTATATACCATACAGTAACAATATCACCTAACTGTGTAATACATACCGTACAGTGTGATATATACGATACAGTAACAAAGTCACATAACTGTGTAATACATACCGTACCGTGTGCTATATACCATACAGTAACAATATTACCTAACTGTGTAATACATACCGTACAGTGTGATATATACGATACAGTAACAATGTCACATAACTGTGTAATACATACCGTACAGTGTGATATATACCATACAGTAACAATATCACCTAACTGTGTAATACATACCGTACAGTGTGATATATACCATACAGTAACACTATCACCTAATTGTGTAATACATACCGTACAGTGTGCTATATACCATACAGTAACAATGTCACCTAACTGTGTAATACATACCGTACAGTGTGCTATATACCATACAGTAACAATATCACCTAATTGTGTAATACATACCGTACAGTGTGGTCTATACCATACAGTAACAATATAACCTAATTGTGTAATACATACCGGACAGTGTGACCTATACGATACAGTAACAATGTCACATAACTGTGTAATACATACCGTACAGTGTGATATATACCATACAGTAACAATATCACCTAACTGTGTAATACATACTGTACAGTGTGATATATACCATACAGTAACAATGTCGCATAACTGTGTAATACATACCGTACCGTGTGATATATACCATACAGTAACAATATCACCTAACTGTGTAATACATACCGTACAGTGTGCTATATACCATACAGTAACAATGTCACATAACTGTGTAATACATACCGTACAGTGTGATATATACGATACAGTAACAATGTCACATAACTGTGTAATACATACCGTACAGTGTGCTATATACCATACAGTAACAATGTCACATAACTGTGTAATACATACCGTACCGTGTGATATATACCATACAGTAACAATATCACCTAACTGTGTAATACATACTGTACAGTGTGATATATACCATACAGTAACAATGTCGCATAACTGTGTAATACATACCGTACCGTGTGATATATACCATACAGTAACAATATCACCTAACTGTGTAATACATACTGTACAGTGTGATATATACCATACAGTAACAATATCACCTAACTGTGTAATACATACCGTACAGTGTGCTATATACCATACAGTAACAATGTCACATAACTGTGTAATACATACCGTACAGTGTGATATATACGATACAGTAACAATGTCACATAACTGTGTAATACATACCGTACAGTGTGCTATATACCATACAGTAACAATGTCACATAACTGTGTAATACATACCGTACAGTGTGCTATATACCATACAGTAACAATTTCACCTAACTGTGTAATACATACCGTACAGTGTGATATATACCATACAGTAACAATATCACCTAACTGTGTAATACATACCGTACAGTGTGCTATATACCATACAGTAACAATTTCACCTAACTGTGTAATACATACCGTACAGTGTGATATATACCATACAATAACAATATGACCTAACTGTGTAATACATACCATACAGTGTGCTATATACCATACAGTAACAATGTCACATAACTGTGTAATACATACCGTACAGTGTGATATATACCATACAGTAACAATGTCACATAACTGTGTAATACATACCGTACCGTGTGATATATACCATACAGTAACAATATCACCTAACTGTGTAATACATACTGTACAGTGTGATATATACCATACAGTAACAATATCACCTAACTGTGTAATACATACCATACAGTGTGCTATATACCATACAGTAACAATGTCACATAACTGTGTAATACATACCGTACCGTGTGATATATACCATACAGTAACAATATCACCTAACTGTGTAATACATACTGTACAGTGTGATATATACCATACAGTAACAATATCACCTAACTGTGTAATACATACCGTACAGTGTGCTATATACCATACAGTAACAATATCACCTAACTGTGTAATACATACCGTACAGTGTGATATATACGATACAGTAACAAAGTCACATAACTGTGTAATACATACCGTACCGTGTGCTATATACCATACAGTAACAATATTACCTAACTGTGTAATACATACCGTACAGTGTGATATATACGATACAGTAACAATGTCACATAACTGTGTAATACATACCGTACAGTGTGATATATACCATACAGTAACAATATCACCTAACTGTGTAATACATACCGTACAGTGTGATATATACCATACAGTAACACTATCACCTAATTGTGTAATACATACCGTACAGTGTGCTATATACCATACAGTAACAATGTCACCTAACTGTGTAATACATACCGTACAGTGTGCTATATACCATACAGTAACAATATCACCTAATTGTGTAATACATACCGTACAGTGTGGTCTATACCATACAGTAACAATATAACCTAATTGTGTAATACATACCGGACAGTGTGACCTATACGATACAGTAACAATGTCACATAACTGTGTAATACATACCGTACAGTGTGCTATATACCATACAGTAACAATATCACCTAACTGTGTAATACATACCGAACAGTGTGCTATATACCATACAGTAACAATACCACCTAACTGTGTAATACATACCGTACAGTGTGATATATACCATACAGTAACAATATCACCTAATTGTGTAATACATACCGTACAGTGTGACCTATACGATATAGTAACAATGTCACATAACTGTGTAATACATACCGTACAGTGTGCTATATACCATACAGTAACAATATCGCCTAACTGTGTAATACATACCGTACAGTGTGATATATACCATACAGTAACAATATCACCTAATTGTGTAATACATACCGTACAGTGTGACCTATACGATATAGTAACAATGTCACATAACTGTGTAATACATACCGTACAGTGTGATATATACCATACAGTAACAATGTCACATAACTGTGTAATACATACCGTACAGTGTGATATATACCATACAGTAACAATATCACCTAACTGTGTAATACATACCGTTCAGTGTGCTATATACCATACAGTAACAATTTCACCTAACTGTGTAATACATACCGTACAGTGTGATATATACCATACAGTAACAATATGACCTAACTGTGTAATACATACCATACAGTGTGCTATATACCATACAGTAACAATGTCACATAACTGTGTAATACATACCGTACAGTGTGATATATACCATACAGTAACAATGTCACATAACTGTGTAATACATACCATACCGTGTGATATATACCATACAGTAACAATTTCACCTAACTGTGTAATACATACCGTACAGTGTGATATATACCATACAGTAACAATATGACCTAACTGTGTAATACATACCATACAGTGTGCTATATACCATACAGTAACAATGTCACATAACTGTGTAATACATACCGTACAGTGTGATATATACCATACAGTAACAATGTCACATAACTGTGTAATACATACCATACCGTGTGCTATATACCACACAGTAACAATATCACCTAATTGTGTAATACATACCGTACAGTGTGGTCTATACCATACAGTAACAATATAACCTAATTGTGTAATACATACCGGACAGTGTGACCTATACGATACAGTAACAATGTCACATAACTGTGTAATACATACCGTACAGTGTGATATATACCATACAGTAACAATGTCACATAACTGTGTAATACATACCGTACAGTGTGCTATATACCATACAGTAACAATATCACCTAACTGTGTAATACATACCGAACAGTGTGCTATATACCATACAGTAACAATACCACCTAACTGTGTAATACATACCGTACAGTGTGATATATACCATACAGTAACAATATCACCTAATTGTGTAATACATACCGTACAGTGTGACCTATACGATATAGTAACAATGTCACATAACTGTGTAATACATACCGTACAGTGTGCTATATACCATACAGTAACAATATCGCCTAACTGTGTAATACATACCGTACAGTGTGATATATACCATACAGTAACAATATCACCTAATTGTGTAATACATACCGTACAGTGTGACCTATACGATATAGTAACAATGTCACATAACTGTGTAATACATACCGTACAGTGTGATATATACCATACAGTAACAATGTCACATAACTGTGTAATACATACCGTACAGTGTGATATATACCATACAGTAACAATATCACCTAACTGTGTAATACATACCGTACAGTGTGCTATATACCATACAGTAACAATTTCACCTAACTGTGTAATACATACCGTACAGTGTGATATATACCATACAGTAACAATATGACCTAACTGTGTAATACATACCATACAGTGTGCTATATACCATACAGTAACAATGTCACATAACTGTGTAATACATACCGTACAGTGTGATATATACCATACAGTAACAATGTCACATAACTGTGTAATACATACCATACCGTGTGATATATACCATACAGTAACAATATCACCTAACTGTGTAATACATACTGTACAGTGTGATATATACCATACAGTAACAATATCACCTAACTGTGTAATACATACCGTACAGTGTGCTATATACCATACAGTAACAATGTCACATAACTGTGTAATACATACCGTACAGTGTGATATATACCATACAGTAACAATATCACCTAACTGTGTAATACATACCGTACCGTGTGATATATACCATACAGTAACAATATCACCTAACTGTGTAATACATACCGTACAGTGTGCTATATACCATACAGTAACAATATCACCTAACTGTGTAATACATACCGTACAGTGTGCTATATACCATACAGTAACAATGTCACATAACTGTGTAATACATACCGTACAGTGTGATATATACCATACAGTAACAATATCACCTAACTGTGTAATACATACCGTACAGTGTGCTATATACCATACAGTAACAATGTCACATAACTGTGTAATACATACCGTACAGTGTGCTATATACCATACAGTAACAATGTCACATAACTGTGTAATACATACCGTACAGTGTGTTATATACCATACAGTAACAATATCACCTAACTGTGTAATACATACTGTACAGTGTGCTATATACCATACAGTAACAATATCACCTAACTGTGTAATACATACCGTACAGTGTGCTATATACCATACAGTAACAATGTCACATAACTGTGTAATACATACCGAACAGTGTGCTATATACCATACAGTAACAATATCACCTAACTGTGTAATACATACTGTACAGTGTGATATATACCATACAGTAACAATATCACCTAACTGTGTAATACATACCATACAGTGTGCTATATACCATACAGTAACAATGTCACATAACTGTGTAATACATACCGTACAGTGTGATATATACCATACAGTAACAATATCACCTAACTGTGTAATACATACTGTACAGTGTGCTATATACCATACAGTAACAATATCACCTAACTGTGTAATACATACTGTACAGTGTGCTATATACCATACAGTAACAATATCACCTAACTGTGTAATACATACTGTACAGTGTGATATATACCATACAGTAACAATATCACCTAACTGTGTAATACATACCGTACAGTGTGCTATATACCATACAGTAACAATATCACCTAACTGTGTAATACATACCGTACCGTGTGATATATACCATACAGTAACAATATCACCTAACTGTGTAATACATACCGTACAGTGTGCTATATACCATACAGTAACAATGTCACATAACTGTGTAATACATACCGTACAGTGTGATATATACCATACAGTAACAATATCACCTAACTGTGTAATACATACCGTACCGTGTGATATATACCATACAGTAACAATGTCACCTAACTGTGTAATACATACCGTACAGTGTGATATATACGATACAGTAACAATATGACCTAACTGTGTAATACATACCGTACAGTGTGATATATACCATACAGTAACAATGTCACCTAACTGTGTAATACATACCGTACAGTGTGATATATACCATACAGTAACAATGTCACCTAACTGTGTAATACATACCGTACAGTGTGATATATACCATACAGTAACAATATCACCTAACTGTGTAATACATACCGTACAGTGTGATATATACCATACAGTAACAATATCACCTAACTGTGTAATACATACCGTACAGTGTGATATATACCATACAGTAACAATATAACCTAACTGTGTAATACATACCGTACCGTGTGATATATACCATACAGTAACAATATCACCTAACTGTGTAATACATACCGTACCGTGTGATATATACCATACAGTAACAATGTCACCTAACTGTGTAATACATACCGTACAGTGTGATATATACCATACAGTAACAATATCACCTAACTGTGTAATACATACCGTACAGTGTGATATATACCATACAGTAACAATATCACCTAACTGTGTAATACATACCGTACAGTGTGATATATACCATACAGTAACAATATAACCTAACTGTGTAATACATACCGTACCGTGTGATATATACCATACAGTAACAATATCACCTAACTGTGTAATACATACCGTACCGTGTGATATATACCATACAGTAACAATGTCACCTAACTGTGTAATACATACCGTACAGTGTGATATATACCATACAGTAACAATATCACCTAACTGTGTAATACATACCGTACCGTGTGATATATACCATACAGTAACAATGTCACCTAACTGTGTAATACATACCGTACAGTGTGATATATACGATACAGTAACAATATGACCTAACTGTGTAATACATACCGTACAGTGTGATATATACCATACAGTAACAATGTCACCTAACTGTGTAATACATACCGTACAGTGTGATATATACCATACAGTAACAATGTCACCTAACTGTGTAATACATACCGTACAGTGTGATATATACCATACAGTAACAATATCACCTAACTGTGTAATACATACCGTACAGTGTGATATATACCATACAGTAACAATATCACCTAACTGTGTAATACATACCGTACAGTGTGATATATACCATACAGTAACAATATAACCTAACTGTGTAATACATACCGTACCGTGTGATATATACCATACAGTAACAATGTCACCTAACTGTGTAATACATACCGTACCGTGTGATATATACCATACAGTAACAATATCACCTAACTGTGTAATACATACCGTACCGTGTGATATATACCATACAGTAACAATGTCACCTAACTGTGTAATACATACCGTACCGTGTGATATATACCATACAGTAACAATATCACCTAACTGTGTAATACATACCGTACAGTGTGCTATATACCATACAGTAACAATATAACCTAACTGTGTAATACATACCGTACCGTGTGATATATACCATACAGTAACAATATCACCTAACTGTGTAATACATACCGTACAGTGTGCTATATACCATACAGTAACAATATAACCTAACTGTGTAATACATACCGTACAGTGTCCTAAATACCTTACAATAATATCACACAGCTGTGCTAGAATACCACAGAGTGCTCTTTCTACTAAAAAAGAAAGAATGCATATATTAACTTTACCTACACGGTCTCACATACCCAACTTTATACTGTATCTGTCTGTTTGTCTGTCAGTCCATCCTTCACCTGTTTGTGTCTATATGTCTGTAGGGCAATCCATTATCTGTGTAATTGACGAGTAAGCTATGTACTAATTTTAATAATATGTGTGAGTCACAATTTAGCCTATAATGCAGATTTTTTTTTAAGTTTGTCTAGTGCTTAATTAGAGATTTATTTATTTGTTTACATGAAAGAAAGCAAATCTATTTCAAATGTAATATTAACTATGGAATACATGTATGTGTACAAGACAGATCAATGGATAAATAGGTAGACAAACAGATAGCGTTTACAAATCCCTTATTTCTACATGTCAGGTAGTACAGTTATTTTGAGGTAGCGGATATTTCTATAATTACACCTATAACAGTTGTATCTGTCATAAAACATAGCAGAGTCTCTGTGTTCGTGTAATAATTCCATCTCATTCAGAGCCACACATCCATGCTAGCCAGAGATGGACAAGTCCTATGGTGACCTCATGTGGCTGCAACCTAGTCAAATCCAATTTTAAAACCCTGTCTGCCGAGGATTGTATGAAACCGTGCATCTCATCACACACTAGCACACAGACTCGGTAACATACATCCCTAAAGGTAAGAGCACAAGTACATAAATACACAATAGCACAAATGCATATACACATACTAATCTATATGTAAAACACACACACACACACCATAGCTCCCAATATGCTCATCTGGGAATAGAGGCAGACCTGCACAGAAAATGAACGAACCACCAGGCAAAGGGTAGTGTCAGCCGGAAGTGTGCATGCCATGCGGACAGACCAACCTGGCATGCCTCACTTGGGGCAGCTCATGCGTTGAGCGCTGCCAAAGTATTCATGATTTCTAACATGCATAGCACTGCTGAACACTCAGTGCTGACCAGGTGCAAATCACTGCTAAACACTAAGGCTGACCATGTGCAAAGCACTGCTGAACACTAAGGCTGACCATGTGCAGAGCACTGCTGAACACTAAGGCTGACCATGTGCAAAGCACTGCTGAACACTAAGGCTGACCATGTGCAGAGCACCGCTGAACACTCAGGGCTGACCATGTGCAGGGCACCGCTGAACACTCAGGGCTAACCATGTGCAAATCACTGCTGAACACTAAGGGCTGACCATGTGCAAATCACTGCTGAACACTAAGGGCTGACCATGTGCAAATTACTGCTGAACACTAAGGGCTGACCATGTGCAGGCCACCGCTGAACATCAGGCTGATCATGTGCAAATCACTGCTGAACACTAAGACTGACCATGTGCAAAGCACTGCTGAACACTAAGACTGACCATGTGCAGAGCACTGCTGAACACTAAGACTGACCATGTGCAAAGCACTGCTGAACACTAAGGCTGACCATGTGCAAAGCACTGCTGAACACTAAGGCTGAACATGTGCAGAGCACCGCTGAACACTAAAGCTGACCATGTACAGGCCACAGCTCAACACTCCGGCTGACCATGTGCAGGGCACTGCTGAACACTCAGTGCTGACCATGTGCAGGGCACTGCTGAACACTCAGTGCTGACCATGTGCAGGGCACTGCTGAACACTCAGTGCTGACCATGTGCAGGGCACTGCTGAACACCCAGTGCTGACCATGTGCAGGGCACTGCTGAACACCCAGTGCTGACCATGTGCAGGGCACTGCTGAACACCCAGTGCTGACCATGTGCAGGGCACTGCTGAACACCCAGTGCTGACCATGTGCAGGGCACTGCTGAACACTCCGGCTGACCATGTGCAGGGCACTGCTGAACACTCCGGCTGACCATGTGCAGGCCACTGCTGAACATCAGGCTGATCATGTGCAAATCACTGCTGAACACTCAGGCTGACCATGTGCAGAGCACCGCTGAGGCACTCAGGACTGACACGTAAGTACATCTATTTATGTGTTCTTAACGCCTCCATTTCACTGGTGTTTCCCGGTGTGAATCCCATATTAGGAATTTACATTTGGAAGTTTTGGCACAATAAAACAATATTTACATACATACACACGTCTTAGCGTTGTACCTGGTGTCGCTTGGGAAAGCAGGATTGCTGTGGTCACGGCCGGTGTCGGGTATTACATAGCATCCCGGCCCCTGTGGCCAACAGTAACGCCACCTGCCACAAAACCTGCATTACAGTTGATGGGCCCCGGGCAGCCTGCAATTAATGTTCTGCTCAGCACCCAGAAATGAATGTGCGAGAGCTCATCAATCATTAACCTCAAGATGCAGATGTCTTCAATGTCCATTTATTGCGATGTCCTTATCTTCAGTTACAGGTACTTAAGGTAATTAGTTCAGCCCTGAGAACAGTGATTTGCTGCTCCTGCTAAAATCCTGAAAGTGTTAGCACAGGGACAGTGTCACATATTCATCCTCACCTTGTGGTATCTGCGGTAGTAATTGCCTTCCTGACAATAACGGAAGTGCCGCTCAGCAGCCCTTCGCCAGTATACCTGACTCCTCCAACATGTTGGTGGACACTGACCGCTGCAGATCCACACAATTTTATAGCCCCAAGTCCGTCTACGGTAATGACGATGTCAACATGCGTGTGACGTCACGCAAAAGATGCGCACGCACGTTTTGGGGTCAAAGGCCGGTTACGGCCAATCGGATCTGTAGGAGGCTTATTTAAACTCATTTTTACTTTTTCTCATTGCCCGGTCGTGGTTTCCCTTCGATGGTTATCCGAGAGTGTGTTCCTGATCGTATTATTCTGGTATTTGACTTTGGCTTCGTTTTGACTTCCCTGATTTCTGATATCCTTGACTATTAGCTTTCCCTTATCGCTGTGTCCCTGACCTCGGCTAGTATATTGACCTTTCTTAGATACTTAAGTCCGGCCATTCTAAGGTCTGGTTAGACGTTACCCTTAGTCCTAGGTGTGACACAATTCTGCGTGCTGGATCAACTGTAATCCTGACAGACAGATAGGAACTTATTCATATCTATTGATGGTTTACAGCTGGTCTAGTCGTGCAAAGCATATTACATTAGGGTGTGCACCCAGAAAATGATTATCTAACCTTTAATTAAACTATAATATTTTTTATTTACACACTTTTTTCTATAGTGATTATATATATATATATATATATATATATATACACATATAATAAGGTGACGGCTTGGCACTCTCCTTACAGAAGAAATACAAATCTCTTGCCTGGGTGCTGAATCTTTGGCGTCAAATATATAAGGAAATTAGAAAAACGAGATACACTCACAGGTCTTCATATAAGTGAAAAAATGGTGCTTTATTAATCCATTAGGTGTATGCAAAAATTGACCGACGTTTCGACCCTGCCGAGTCTTTTTCAAGATCATAGAATACAAGTCTTACATATACAAAATATGAAAATAAACACTTACCAAATAGTAAAGTGGAGTGGAGTGTCTCTGCCCGTTAGAACCCGGAAGTGAATGGAAGCCGCTAGTGAAGTCATGTGATCTAGACGCACGGCGGAATGATGTGGTTACCATAGTAACGGTGTACACATAGTATAAACAAAATACCGAGCGGGTATAAATAGACCGCTGTGGAGGAGAGCTGACTATATACTATACCAAAGAAAAATAGTGTCAGATAATGCCATAGTAAGGTGTTAAATAAGACAGGGTAGACAGAAAACCCGTGAATATAAACAAGTGCAATATGAGCAAAATAATGAGGATATAACCGTGACACTCGTGTGTAGTGATACAGTGAAAGACTGTGCAGTCTACTCAAGAAAAAAAATATTACAAAAGAATAATACTAAAAACAAAGCAAGGATATTATAATACTAATGACACAAAATATTGGATAAAATAATAATCCTAAGTAAGCAAAGGAAATCAATTATAAACAAGCTATACTAATATTATGAATAGCAGAAAGCTGAACACAACAATTAAATGGTAAAGATTATACTGAATATAAGACAAAAACATTGTGTGATAACAGACCTATATGGCCACGAAAAAAAGGCAACTATACAATTGTAGCACAATCACTATATCACATGTACCACAGACCATGTCATCTATATGGTGACATGTCCCTGCGGATTGGCATATGTCGGGAAGACAGATCTTACTGTACGTGACAGGATTAGAGGACACTGTTCTGGGATAATGACTGCATATCGTGATCAAGCAACGGAAAAACCAGTGGCCAAACATTTTTTGGCTATGCAACACCATTTACCCACGTTCAAATTCATTGGCATTGATCATGTTCCTCCTTTGGATCGAGGGGGAGACAGATCTAGAATTCTTTTACATCATTCCGCCGTGCGTCTAGATCATGTGACGTCACTAGCGGCTTCCATTCACTTCCGGGTTCTAACGGGCAGAGACACTCCACTCCACCTTACTATTTGGTAAGTGTTTATTTTCATATTTTGTATATAAGCACATGTAAGACTTGTATTCTATGATCTTGAAAAAGACCCGGCAGGGTCGAAACGTTGTTCGATTTTTGCATACACCTAATGGATTAATAAAGCACCATTTTTTCACTTATATGAAGACCTGTGAGTGCATCTCGTTTTTCTAATTTCCATATATATATATATATATATATATATAAAATTTGTCCAAAAAACATAACAAGCTAAACAAAAGCAATGCAACAGGGCCCACAGAAACCTTAACAGGGGACAGCGAGAAAATATTGATTTTATTAAGGTGTCCCCGGGCACAGCTTGCAGACCCTCTGCACACACCTGTGATGGAGAAGGATAGTATGGATTTCACATTTCAGTGAGATTTCTTTCTGGGGCCAGACAGATGCACATTGAAATAAAAGATGAGCTAAGAATGAGAAGGCAGTAACGTAGGACTGTTCAGAAAAGAGCAAAGTGTTTGACTATTGCACATTAAATCAGGTCAGCTTGAACAGCAGCAATCAGCTGTCTATAGACAAAAAAAAAGTAACTATGAATAAATAAATTGGCAAGCAAGGCTGGAATGAAGCCCCATAACTGCCTTACCATTCTCAGTGTGAGGGCCAAAATATTGTGATAAATGGTTCAGGAAAATCCTACTTAATTGGGGGAGACCACTGTGTTGTGGAGTATGGTATAATAAGGCAAAAGGATTGATAAGTACACAATCCATTGTGCGGATATGATGTAATATTTCTACAGAAGGTGCACAACTTGCTACTATCCCGGACAATTACATTCGCTCAGTCTTCTCGGCCCATCATTGCTATCCAGGGTTGGACAGATTTGCATTTGAAAATGCGGAAGTATAATTTCTGCGTTATCTGTACAGCTGTAGAGGGGGCGGCCATATTGCCTGGCGGAGCCCTGATATTTGTCAAACTACTTCAAAATGGTATGATTGGAAACGAAGAGGACAGTGCACAGAGACATAAGTGCCACAGCCACTACAATGAACCCTTTGATATACATACAAAAACATTTTATTATATCTATTTTTTTTCCTTTTTGACACAATTAACAGTTTGGAAGTGTGAGCAAAGCTTATTCTTGAAGGTATTTGTAGTTCATTGGTTCTATTTAATGTGCCAAATATTGGGTCCATAATGTATTTCACACTATGCTGTAACGATTAGCATTTCTGCAGTTGTTTCATTAGTTAAAATGACGCTTCTGTTTTTCACTGTTGGTAAAATTGCAAACAATAATGTGTCCAACAAGCAAACTGAATATACATATCTACAGAATATGCTGAAACATCGATAATAAATATTCGTGGTAAATGTATTTGTTAATAAGTAGATCGGGATAAGTAGATGGGTTTTTGCGTGATTTTTCTGATTTTTGTCAAACCAAACCAGTTTTACTATGTGTATCTGACATCAAAATATTGTAAATGAATATAGCTCCATCAGGGTTTGATTTACCCAATCTAAAAGTAAAACATAATTAGAATTAGCAAAAACAAACAAGTAGCGTTTCCCATACTGTATGGCAAGGTTAGTGTCTGCTCTCCTGCTTGATAATAGTGAGTGCACGTATGACTATCATTTAAAGTGATTTATTGGCTGCTGATGACTCAACCACCCCCAAGCAACAAAAAACAATGTATTTCACAGAATGTTTTCGGACACATTGTGAAACAAGAAAACGAATAGAAGAAGACCGGTCACAAATTGGAGAGGTTGATAAAGGCTCTCAGGAGCTGAAACAGTTCCACGCGATATCACAATAAATCTGCCTGGCATTATATCCAATTTGTGTCCTCTTTTCTTATTTTTTTTTTTGGATTGCCTTGGAGTGGAGCCGCTCTTGACTGGAAACACTTGAATTTCCCTTTTTTGATTGTATACCTTCTCATTTCTTACAACAATTAATAAAAAAAACTGTAATTCCCAATGATCCTCTGATAACTATTAGTGGCCCGATGAAACTGACCTAACCTAAAAACAAAAGCAAATTGTAAACCGGTGACTGGTGTTCCAGAACTCCATGTTGACCAGGGAACCTTGAAGTATGTAGCATCCCACCACCTCCACATCATGCATGGTAAGGTGGAGAGAAATCATTAACTAAGCAGTGCCAGCCATATGCCCATATCACACGGACATCAGGACACAAAGTAATAATATTTTGGGTGACTCTGTGGGCCTTCTAATGAATTGATGAAATGACAAGTGGATGCCCTATATATGTTAGGGTGAGGGGATTTAACCAACCCTGCTCTTATTACCATGAGCCCCGCATTCTAAAAAATATCAGGGGATGCCCTGTGGTTCGAATTAAAATATACGACTCCCTTGTAGCTGGCCAAGGGTTCAGGTAGTTTAACCCCTTAAGGACACATGATGTGTGTGACATGTCATGATTCCCTTTTATTCCAGACGTTTGGTCCTTAAGGGGTTAAATGGGGAGATTGTGAATGTCTAGTGAGGATTTGAGCCTAGAAAGCCACTTAACAGGCTTAACCTTGCTGGGAATCATATGAGTTACAGTTTACAGTATATTGAAGGATGGGAGCACCCTAATCCGATGTCCCCTATCTTCCCCTGTTACCGGCGCCACTCTGAATGTTGCCATTGCTAACGGTGTCATATCTGTCAATGCATTGTTCTTATGAATGTAGCAATGTTACTGGATTGCGGTAAGTGACATTGACGTTTTAAAAGTCGCCATTTCCACTGGAACACTTAAATGCCTCACAAATATGATATGCAAAAACGATGTCATTGTGTCACTGTCAAGCAAACCTTCAGCTTAGGTTTATATGTTCCAAAATGTGATATCAGACAAATAGCTCTTGATAAAACATGTTGCAGAAGGGACGTTCATTTTCTAAAATTTTAATTTACGGTACTGAAAAGGATGGCAAGCTCAACAAGATGGTGCATAACCAATGAGAGAAGAAAAAAAATTAGAGACAGCTCAACAGGATGTTGAAATATTTATTGGGATCGGTATAGAACTACTAAGACCAAAATTGGCCAATTGATGCTATTGCCTTCTGCTGCCGGATTTAAGTGGGCATTGGTTTAAAATAGTTACAGTAGAAGAACGCACTGTAGAATATGCATAATAAGAGGTATTGCAAATCTAGACAGAGTCCCAGGTAAGAGGCAAGTCAAAGAACATGGAACCGGGGGCGGGGCCAGGCCGCCGAGCTGAACAGTCGCACAAGACAACAGCTCCTGCAATCTTTCCACAAATATAGCATAAAACCCCTAATTTTGCAACGACCTGACGACTGACAGCTACAGCACACTGCAGGGAGACACACCCGAACCGAGGCGAGGCTTGCAGAGACTGTTTTAGTCCCTTGGAGGGGTGATCCTCGTCGCCCACGATGAGGCCTACTCTGGTGGTGAGCGGGGTGGACGGCCGCCGCCCCGCTGTCCTGCCTAATAGGGCCATGTCAGAAGCATGAAGCTGGGTGGGCCTGGCCCCGTTTCCCCCCCCTCTGGGCCGGTGGGGGTGATCCCGGTCCGCACCCCAGGGCTCCACATATGGCTAGGACAAACCAACACCCAGGGTCCGCAAATAAAATGGCGGAGACCACGTGGCTGGGCGGAAGACCGACGCTTTCTCCCTACTCGAATCACCACAAAAAGATGGCTGGCAGGGGCTGGACAGACACCAGGGGAAAGCATCTACACAAAAGCAACCTCAATCCCCAGATCGGCACCTACCGCAACCGGACCAACAGAGCACACAGGCCCTGAATGAGCAGGGGAGCCGGAGCCACGTCGAGCGGCACACGCATCATCGAAGCACCACAGGCTCATACAAGCGCTCTTGCAGAACGAGTCCCCTCAGCGAATGTAGATGTCCCAGCGCTGAAGCCCAGTAAGCAGATCCCCTCAGAACACCGCACGGACGCCGATCAACATGGACGACTGATTACCCACACATGCGAGGTCCAGTTCAGCAACCAACATAGCTGCAGGGACCTGGCGCCCAACAGCGGCAAACACAGGACTAAACCGCAGGTACACCGCATGGAGACTACCACCCTGCCATATGCCTGGACTGAGTCTAACACAGCAGTGTCATGGCCCTTGTCCCTACGCTGGTACCATTCTTTGACGGCAGGTCCCATGGCACTACACCACTGACTGTCACCTGGCTATCGGGGGGTTCACCTGGGGTGAAAAAATTCACACTTGTATGAAGCCTTCATGTATCACTGCTCTCTGCATGTTAGTTAGCTAGATATGTACTCTTAAAAAGGAGAGGCGTAAGACTAAACAGCCTAGATGTTTATGTATGGAAAGCATGTCTCTCTCTCTCAAGCACAGACAAGCGTGGTTAGGCATGTTCATATTACTAACGTTTACTTCAAGCTATTAAGTCAAACGTGTTTATACATGTTAGTTGTATTGTATGCTTAAATGTTCACGCTACTCGATAATCTAAACAACTGCTAAAATACCGTGTACCTAGCTAGACATTTAACTTTATAGAGGAGAGCTGTAAGACTAATCAACCTAGATGTCTATATATGGAAAGCATGTCCCTCTCTCAAGCACAGACAAGCGTAGTTAGGCATGTTCATATTACTAACATTTACTTCAAGCTACTAAATCAAACGTGTTTATACATGTTAGTTGCATTGTATGCTTAAATGTTCACGCTACTCGATAATCTAAACAACTGCTAAAATACCGTGTACCTAGCTAGACATTTAATTTCATGGAGGATACTTTAAAGCGAGGACACTCACCGTAAATGTTAAAGAAATGTTCCTAATCGATCGATATACTTTTGTGTTAACTAATCAAAAAAAAAAAAAAATGTGCTCTGTTTATCTATTACCCAATGTAACAAATGTTTTGAATCCTACGTATGGAATGCCGTTTGGGTACCATATGAAAGCCTGTAACTACCATAAGCACTGCAAAAATAAAGAATTACAAAAAAAAAAAGAACATGGAACCAAATAAACATTCAGTAGAAAAGCAAGATTTGGCCAAATGTAGAAAGGTCAGAACAAAACTGGGGACATTGTCTGGGCACAGTATGGTAAAATACACAGTTTAATAAATTTTTCTTACACTTGCATCACGCAGATTCCCATCACTCCATGCCGGCAGCATCACCAATATGTTCAGTAATCATTTTTTTTTTTTTTTTTTTTTAAAACACCATTGACAAAGGCACAGGACAGCTGCATGCTCGATCCAGCTGTGATGTGCCTTTGTCAATAATGTTTAAATAAAAATTTGATTACTGAACATATTGGTGCTGTGATTCCCTTTAAATGGCTTTTGCATGCACGTTAATCAGTTACAAATAAATGCCACACATTCTTTCTTGTGTCTGTTTTTTATTTGTTAGAACATAATCCTAAATCTGGCGAGGCAGATGGATTGTATAATAACCATTATCTTGTCTGTCTGCATTGGAATTATTCAAGCACACCAAGTGTTATTTGCTTTTGCAGGTGTATGAAAATGGCAGAGACTCTGGTGGGACCCTTATATTTGTCAGCAAGAAAGAAATGCAAAGTAGTTCTATCCATCATCCCAAGGAAGCAATGCACGAGGTAGGTCTTCTTTCAGGTGCATGTTTGCATAGAAATAACTCACTTTATTTAGGTAAACAAAACTTAAGCAGCATGTTTTTTTTTTTTTTTTTGTATATCAATAATTTTTATTGAAATGTTATAGGGGTACAGAAGAAAAATAGGGATGGGGGGATTATCAGTAAGTAACATATCATACATACATTGTATAGAAGGAGATAAAACATTATACATACATATTATGGTCAACATATTGATACGTAATCAGTGTGTCGTGTTAGGTGTGTTTGTCATGTCAAGTCTTCCCAGCATTGTGGGGGGATTCAAGTTGAACCTTGCAAGGTTCCCATCTTTATCTTGATTTGTCTCGTTTCGTCATGTCGTGAGCACCCCTTGCGTGGGGGAATTGGGGGGGTTAAGTGACAGATAGAAGGAAAGTAGGAGGGGGTGGGGGGGGTGGGGTTTTAGGGTTTTCCCAGGTACCCGGTCAGTAATGGGTACATCTGTCAGGTCGTCGTTTTCCTAAGTTGTCGATTGTACTGAGGATGGAGTATCCATTTTCATTGTGTGGTGTTTACGCTAGTTTATAGTTACATATATCAGTCGACTTTGCATTTCATGTACATTTGGTTTGAGGAAGGGCACAGCTGTCGGTTTGTAGGTTTCTGCTTCGATCGTCTCGCTTGGGGGGTGTGGTGTCACGCTCCATATATGATTGCCATATGTTCCAAGCTTGTGACCAATCTTTTTTGGAGCTGCTGGAGCGCCTGGCTGCGAGCTCATAGAGCTTAGTCGTTTCTATAGTTTTTATACATTCTGTTGCTGTGGGCAGGGTGGTGGATTTCCAATGTCTGCTTATAATTGTTAGCGCAGCCATAAGTATATGGTAGATTAGGTATTTTTGCCTACCCTGTACATGTGTCGGCAGGAGTAGGAGCAGATATGTCTCTGGCTTGCGGGGTATAGAAGTTTTGGTGCCATCAAATATGATGGCCGTGATGTCGTCCCAATATTGTGTTAAGGAGGGGCAATCCCACCAAATATGGAGCATTGTGCCTTTGTGTTGTTGGCATCTCCAACAAATGTCAGAGGCTTGTGGGTAGGTAGCTTTTATACGTGTGGGTACCAAGTACCACCGGTATAGTATTTTCCTGGATAGCTCCATGTGTGAGGTGCATTTAGAGAGGGAATGATGTGCGTGGAGGATCTCATTCCATTGTTGTTCATCAAGAGGGTATTTAAACTCTTTTTCCCACGCTGCAATAAATGAGAGTTGGGCGTGTGTTTTAGGGGTTTGCATATTTTTGTATAGTTCCGAAATAAGTTTTTTAGGAGTTGCGAGACGTGCGCATATTTTCTCTACCACCGTCAGCTGTGGCCCTTTTACATTATTAGACCCCGTCAAGGTTTGTTTGAGTAACCATGATTTTAACTGCATATATGAGTATGAAGCTATCTGGGTCAGGTTGTATGAGGTTGTTAAATCTTTGAAGCTTCGGAGTGTGTGTTCCTGAAGTAATTGGTATAAGTGTGTCACTCCATGTTTGTGCCATACCGTGTAGTTGAAATTTGGTATTAAGTAGTGTAATGCTTTCATGGGTATTGCTGGTGATATTTTGTCTAGCCAGCCTACTGTGCGGCAGTATTGGTCCCAAATGGACAGGGTGAGAGCCGTGGTAGGTAGCAGCTCGGTCTTTGCGGGCCTGTTGCGTCGGGGTAGCCATGCAAGTATAGAAATGGGGATATTATTAGCATGTTGTGCCTCCAGGTCCATCCATTGGGTTGGGCTCTGTCGGTTGCATGCTGTTAGCAGGGGGCCTAGGTTGGCTGCTCTGTAATAGTTTGATAAATTTGGTACTCCCATGCCCCCTTCATTGCGTGGTAGGTATAACGTGCTTTTTGCCACTCTTGCTTTGTGTTTGTTCCAAATTAAGTTTAGTAGCGTTTGTTGTGCGTCATGTAAGAATTGGGGTGGGACTCTTATAGGTAGTGTTCTAAACAGGTATTGCAGTTTTGGCACAATAATCATTTTAATTGCGGCTATTTTCCCAGACCAAGATAGAAATTTCCCCTTCCAACCCAGCAGGATATTTTTTATTTCATTTAGTGTTTTCTGGTAGTTGGTTTTATATAAGTTTGTTAAGGTTGGGGTGATATTGATCCCTAGGAATTTTAGGTGGTCGTTGCGCCAGTCGTAGTTGAAGGAGGAGCGTAGTCTGTCCAGCTCGTCAGTCGGGATATTGATACCCATTGCTTGGGTTTTTGTCATGTTCAGTTTATAAAAGGAGCATCTGCTGTATTGGGAGAGGGTGTCATGAAAGTTGGGTAAGGATATATGTGGTTGTTCCAGCGTTAAGAGTATGTCGTCTGCAAAAAGTGTGAGTTTATACTCTTTCCCTTGTCTTGTGATACCATGTATATTGGGGTTATCTCTAATGAGTTGAGCGAGTGGCTCCAGGGACAGGATATAGAGGAGAGGTGACAGTGGGCAGCCTTGTCGTGATCCATTGGTTATGTGGAATTGTTTCGAGCTGAATCCACCATTTGTGACTTTTGCTGTCGGTTTAGAGTATAGCGCTCCCACTAACTTCAGGAAGGTGTCCGGAAAGCCGTATTTAAGCAGGACAGCGCGGAGGAAAGGCCAGTGCAGTCTATCAAAGGCTTTTTCAGCATCTAGTGATAACATGATGCACTGGGCTCCCCCCCTGCGCCCCCCCTGTAGTAGGTCTAGTACCTTTCGGGTCCCGTCTGCCCCCTGCCTGCCACTAACAAAGCCCACCTGATCTTCGTGTATCAAGGTCGGGATAATGTTTGTTAATCTGTTGGAGAAGATCTTCGCCAGCAGCTTAATGTCAGTGTTGAGAAGAGAAATAGGTCTGAGGTTTTGGCATTTCGTGGGGGGTTTGCCTGGTTTTGGCAGCGTGGCTACGTGCGCCATAAGCATGTCTTGGGGCATGTGTCCTGTTGTGAGGATATGATTAAAGGTTTTTTCTAATTGTGGGGTAAGGATTGCGGCTAGCTTTTTATAGTAGGAGTTTGTAAGTCCGTCGGGTCCCGGTGACTTGCCGTGGGGGAGTGTGTGTATGGCTGTTTGAATCTCTTCGTGTGTAATAGGATTTTGCAGTATAGTTTTCTGTCGTTCCGTCAGTGTTGGTAGTTCGGTCATTTGTAGGAAGCTTTGTATTTCTTGGGGTGTAGGTTGATGTAGGTTAGGGTCGTCTTTGAGATTATATAGTGTGTGGTAGTAGTCTGCCATTGTGTCATTGATATCTTGTGGGTTGTGTATTTTAGAGCCTTTGGGTGTTACCAGGTATGGGATTTTTGCGTTGGCTAGTTTCTGACGCAGTGAAGTTGCTAGGTATTTACCTGCTTTGTTACCTTGTGAGTAGAATTTTTGTTTTAGCCTGTGTGATATACGTGCTGTTTTAAAGATTGCCAGGTTGTTTATACTTGTCGTGGTGTCCTGTATTAATCTTGTTAAATGTGCTGAGGGGCTCGTTATGTTCGCTGCTGTTGTATCCCTTAAGGTGCGCAACAATGTTAGGTGTTCCTGTTGTGCTTTCTTTTTTAAATAGGACGCCCTGCTGATCATAAGTCCTCTAATGACTGCTTTATGTGCTTGCCATACAGTAGTTGGAAGCACTTCTTGTGTATCATTAATTTGGAAGTATGACGTTAAGGCTTCTGATGTTTCTTCGGAGAATGTTTTGTCCTGTAAAAGGGAATCATCCAGCCGCCATGGCGGCCTGCCTCTATGTTGGTAGTCCGCAGTCATTTCTACTGTGGTCGGGGCATGGTCTGACCATGTGATATCCCCAATCTCACTGTGGGTTACCCTAGTAAGTAGTGGTCCGGTCATGAAAATGAAATCGATCCTCGAGTAGGATTTATGTACTGCTGAGTAGAAAGAGAATGATCTCTCGTTTGAATGGAGTGTTCTCCAGGAGTCGTATAGGCCGTGTTCTCCTAGTAGTTTGTTAAGGGCTTTGCTCTGTGTTTTGAGCGTTTTGTGTCTTGGAGATGTGGACTGTAGCGTAGTGTCCATGTGTGGGTCGAGGGGGTGGTTCAAGTCTCCACATAATAGGGTTGAGGCTGTTTGACTGGGTGGGAGTTTGGAGAGTACCTTATGTAGAAAATTTCGTTGGTGTACGTTAGGAGCATAAAAGCTTACAATGGTATATGGTAAGTTATTTATAATACATTGCAGCAGTACGAATCTGCCCTGTTTGTCCCTAATGACATGTAATGTTTCAACCGTTAATGAGGAGTGCAATAGGATGGAGGCCCCCCTGGACTTGGAAGAGTGCGTTGCATGAAATTGGTGCGGGTAGTGTTGTGCGCCTAGGGTGGGCACTTTGGAATTAACGAAATGGGTCTCCTGTAGACATATGATGTCTGCCCGACTCCGTTTGGCTTCCTCTAGTACCATACGCCTCTTGTGGGGGGTGTTTAGTCCCCTACAGTTGTGCGAGTATATTCTCATGTTATGGGAGAATGGTAAGAGGTGTTAGGGATTGGTTCTTCACATATTATATGGCGTTGTAGTGTGGAGCCGGTGTGTTTGCTGAGCAATTTGTGCTTCGACATTCCAGATGTGTTTTGGTGCCTGGGATTCATAAGATCAAGGGGGGTAGGGGAACGGGATAAACAGGGGAATACAAAACAAAGTATATACAGGTAGACCCAAACGTGGGTCTTGGCACTGTGGCGTTGTGCCATGGGGGATGGACGCCCAAGTAGCGTCACCAGTGATGTGGCCAGTGGGCTCTCTTAATTTTACTTTTCACGTTTCTTCCCAGAACTATGAGTCGGTGATTACACGGGGATTGTGTGTGTGGTCATGGTGTCGACCGGTGGGCCCAGTTCGTCGTGCGATTATCTTATGAGGAAAACAATAGTTGGGCATGTAGGGACGTCACCACATTCTCTTGTATACATTAACCTACATGCATTCAGTAACATTGTTTATCACATTACTTCTGTAAGGCAGTGATGGTACATGCATGTTACAACCGGCATTGCATTCAACATTAAGTTTGCGAAGTGCCCTCAGCGTACTAGAACCTTCCGTGCTGTCCCGCTGCACGTTTCATATATAATGTGTGTGACAATGTGTATTATATACATAATATGTGTAGTAACGTGTAACCATTGGGTAGGTGGGATACTTTGTAGTAAGTGGTTCCTGTGATGCCAAAGAGTGGGGTATGGCGCTTGCTGGTACCACCTTTATGTGTCACTGTTGGCCCACGTGTAGGCCGTGATTGTCTGTTCTTGCGGGTACATTACAAAATTGTACGTGTGTCCCACCCATCCCTCCAATAGTATACATATCATGTATAATAGCATGCAATGGTTTAAGTAATACGGTCCTGTGTGGAACAGACATCTACAGTATTATCTAGATACAATCACAATACTTCGCATTTTACTATGTGGTCATATGCAACCTAGTTACAAACATGGCGGCCCAGACCGCCATATATTTACTAATATTCTAAATGAGGGTGTCTCCCTCTCCCGTGTCTAGCGTGTGGTGGGAAACAGTTTGATTAGGTTTGTGAGCATAGTGCTAATCAAAGCAATTAACCTCTTTGTAAAAGTGAAATCACAACTATGATATAAATTGGCTACTAGAAGTATAATGTAGATAAATCTCACGTGTCCTTGGTTATGGCCTCGACGGCCTAGTCCAGCGTTAAGCTCAAGGGGATTTAGCGTGTGTTGAGGCCTGGCGCCATTCTGGTATTAGTCGCCTAGTTGGACTTGCTTGAGTTGCGGGGAGATTTTGGATGAGTCCCCATTCTTGCAGCAAGCGGGTGCCGTCGTCTGGTGTGTGGATGATTTTGAGCTCGTTGTTTTTTGTTATCAGCAATTTCGTAGGATATCCCCAGCGGTATCTGATACCTGCGCGACGTAGTTCTTCTGTTACAGGGTGGAAGTCTCTTCTGCGCTTGAGAGTTGCAGTAGATAGGTCTGCTAGTATCTTGATTGTTGCGTAGGCCTCAGGCGGTGTCGTGCGGCTTCTACTTGCTTTCATTACTGCTTCTTTTATGTGGTAGTAGTGTGCTCTCAGCAGGACAACCCGCGGGATGGAGTCTGGCAGATTGCGTGGTTTTGGTACTCTGTGTACCCTATCTATCAGGAACATATCAGTGGGTATATCTGGAGCGTGTGCCCGCAGCAGGCTCTGTACGTATACTTGCAGGTCTTGCGGCAGAATATTCTCTGGGACTCCTCTGAGTCTGATGTTGTTCCTTCTCGAGCGGTCTTCGGCATCAGCCATCCGTGCTTCCATTTGTTCAATTTTTTGCTCCAGCGTCGCGACATGGTTAGCCATATCGTTGTGCGCTGTGGCATATTCGCTGAGTTTATTTTCCAGGTGCGCGGTTCTGCCGCCGATGTCCTGGATCTCTTTCTGGAGTTGTCCTATGGAAGATTGCCACATTTTAACAAGTTTGTCTACCATGGCGTTCATTGCCTCATCGAGGTGCGATTTGGTCAGACTTTCCTGGTTATTGTATGTCAGACCCGCGGGTGAGCCGCTTCCCGCCGTTTGAATAGCGGCGCCATCTTGGATCACCTCGCGGTCATCTTCTGGAGTATTTGCACTTTTCTGGTGGAAAAAGTTAAGTTTTTCATGTTTCTGTGTATTCTTCTTCCCTTTAGTGCCTGCCATTTTGAGTTTTTCGGTGTTTTCAGTAGCTCTGGGAGGCGATGTTAGCGGATTCTGAGAGCCCGGGTGCCGGAGCAAATTCCTAAGCTGCCAGGTTGCTCGGCGGTTGGCCACGCCCCCCAGCATGTTTTTTTTTAACGGGACAGTAATAGTTTACGGAAAGTGAATCCTTTATTCTATTAATTTGGGCTATATTAAAGACAGTGGAGACAATTTACTAAAATACGTTGGAATTAATTGTTTTTTGTCACAACAAAGTCTGGCCCAGAGAATGGTCTTTTCCCATTCCCCTACCTAAACCAAGTACAAGGTTTGAGGAAAGTTCCTATTCCTCTCTCTACCCCCTGATTGGTGGAGTCTAGTGATCTAATAACCAGCTAATGGACCCACAGGCTTCCTAGCCCAAAAATAGAATATCCAAGTCACTCCAATAATTAAGGAACAAATGGTTCCCCGGGCCTTAACCACCCAACCCCCCTAATTCACTATGGAAAGGGATGTTACAACCTAATTAATATCGATAAAAATACTAAAAAGGGGCTGGGGAGCATAACGCTGCTGCACACTAGACTTGGCGAAAGAATTTAGTTTGGCTTAACAAATTGGGCAGAAATGATTTTTAAAAATGCCATCTAACTTACCATAAAAAGGAACACATGAGAAGTGTTCCACGTCATGAGTGCTGTCAGAATGACACATTGTGCCATCGGGATGTGTGGGGACGTCACAGGTGGAGATGTACGTGGAAGTGATGTCACCTCCAGGATCGCATGGCACTATTTAGTACATTTTACCTATGAGATAGTTAACATTTGCTCACAGTTTAATTGCGGGCTTGTATGGTTAACTTGTGTGGTCACGATCAACTAAATCATGCGCATACCCTGGCAGCAGGGCTGCCGCTTCCTATTGGTACCTACTTCCCTGCTGGCTCCGGTGTATACCTCCAACGCTGTGAAATTTGCGGAACCTTGCCTATCTAATTGAATGCAGAATTAGAACGAGGAGAGCAGGAGTAGAGAGGTGCAGGCACTGGTAGCTGTACGTCACATGAGATCCAGGAACTCAACTTTTCAAATATCACAGCTATTTAATGAAGCATTTCACCAAACCGGTCACCAACCGGAACCTTGATCAAGTAACCGTGTGTAAATACAAGCAATATTGATTAGTGGAATACATATTGATTACAAAAAGGTTTATTAAAATAAAGATAATCCAACGTTCCCTACGATCCTGCTGTATAGCCTCAAAGTGAAAAACAGGTCACATGATTGGAGAATGTGATGACGTAATACGTGAGTGGGAATCGATACATAATGTATATGCCTACCCCAGGGCCTGTAGCACCACATCCATGCTTGGTATTACTGAGAATTAGGTATATTTCCTATGAGTGAAGTGCGTTGGGTGATTTGTATGTCACAGGACAGGCAGAGTTCCGCAAATGGCAGAGGGGGAGTAAGGGATACACATCACCAGAGCCAAGCTAGCTGCAGGGAGGTAGGTTCTGGCCCTTCTGCCCAGGGTATATTTATCCATGCACAGAATATCCTGCCACCCCCACGTTGTAAGTAGCCAAACCATTTTAAGAACACTTTGACTCCTTAATTGGGGTTCGCCATGCACTGCTACCTGCTTCCACTACAGGTACAGCAGAGCCAAACAAAATCACCCGTGAAACAAAGTGATTGAAAAAACTTAACTTCTGGGTACACAGCTCCCAAGGTTATTTCCCAGTAGATAACCGTTTAGTAGAATAGTGTAAATGATAGGATATTTTAGGGATTCTGCTGATGTACCCTTCAGCCTGCTTCCTTGAGCTTCTGGCAAAGATATCTCTTGCCAGAAGCTCAAGGAAGCAGGCTGAAGGGTACATCAGCAGAATCCCTAAAATATCCTATCATTTACACAGCAGAGCCAAAGCCTCATGCTTATGAGCTTCTGTTAGCTCTCCTGAGCTAAACTTTTCACTACCAGGCTTAGCTCAGACAGAGAACTTGCAGCCCAAAAAGGCATTTGAAGAATAGGCAGGCGTAAATAGCCTGGCGTAAATACACACCAGGTGTATGCCAATCATGTAGGCTTGTCCACCAATTGACGGACCATGCAGACAGTGCTGTTTGAGCTGTTTCTATGTGGTCTTATTCCCTGAGTGTAGCATGAGCGTGTCAAATTATGCACTCGCGCTACACTTTATGAGGACATTCTCCTGGTGTTCCCAAAAGTGGGACTTGAGAGGACAAAGTTGGGACAGTTACCTGAAATTGGGACTGCCCAGCCGAAATCAGGACAGTTGGCATGCCTACTTGAGAGAGGGTGGGATTTGGCTGTCAAATTTCTTCCCCCTTCCCCCCACATTGCTTGAAATCTGCTTGCCAGTGAATTAAAGGGCCCCCTTATCGTAAGGCTTTACTGCCTCTCTAAGGATACTCGCCATCTGTTATATTTTACATTTCACCTAATCATTCACAAACTATTCACCTGCTGGTCAGTATATATTTTATTATATACATTTTACTCTCATATTTTCTAACAAATATTTATAGTGAAATATACACTCACATGACTGTAACAATACACAGCCACCCTACTGAAGAATGACTAATGCTATGTGGAGGTGTTACCTGCCGTGCTCTTAGCAGACCTTGGCATATTGTGGGCATAATTGTATGTTGATGGCATATCAGTAAAAGATAGAAATGTTAGAAAATAATAACATAGATTTGACTATACAATAAAATGTATTCCCTATAAAGTGACTCTAAGTCAGATGTTTGCATGGCAGATACATTTCAGCATTATTTATAAACTTGTGTAATGGTATCTACGGATTTAATCAATAAATGTCTTCTAGAACCCACCACTTGGCACATACACCTTTACTAATCTCATCAATAATCTACCCATTGAAATTCTGTTAAAATTGTCTTGCCATATGAAATGCAAAGTACAGGCTGTCTCTTCTCAGTCAAACGTAAGAAGGTTAATAAAAAAAGAATAAGAATTTTCAATTTCTCAATGTTTAAGAAGTTGAACGTATTTGGTGCACAGAGCCCTCGATGTCAGATTTGCAATCCTATCCTGACCTTTACATTGCTCTGATATGAAAAGTGTCCTCTGTTGTTCAGGCTTGCATTTTTTGAATACATTTCTCATATTTTTTTCTATTGAACGACTTGACTTTACATTTTTCGAGCTGAAGTTCGCTCATAGCATAGCTAAATTCTACCAATCGTTTACCATAAAGTCAAATATTTTTTTTTGTTTAAGGTCCATACCATATAAGTGTAAAGCACAAAATCTTGGCTCTGTATAAATGCTAATACTAATAATATTTATAATAATACATTATCCTCATTCTTGGTGTAGTTGGCTCCATTGTAGAGATATTTTTATTTATTCATTTTATGAGGTATTTTGTATTTCATGGTGAATTTAAAAGGATACTGCAGACATTAAAACAACTTTAGCTTAATGAAGCAGGTTTGGTGTATAGTTCACGCCCCTGTTCAATTCACTGCTATTTAGGAGTTAAATCACTTTTGTTTCTGTTTCTGTAGCTCTAGACACACCTCCCCTGGCTGTCACTGAAACAGCCTGCATATCTAGGTCCTTTACAGGAAGTGTTTAGGAAGGCTGTGCAAGTCACATGCAGGGAGGTGTGGCTAAGGATGTATAAACAAAGTTATTTACCGTATTTTTCGCTCCATAAGACGCACTTTTTTTCCCCTCAAAAGTGAGGGGAAATGTCTGTGCGTCTTATGGAGCGAATATGAAGCTTTACTTACCTGTCTTGCAGCGTTGGCCGGCAGCACAGGGCGCACCGCGGTAGTGGAACTTGAATTTCATGTTCCGGTTTCCGGCGGGACTGAAAGGAAGTGCGCACTCAGCTTGTGCGCACTTCCTTTCAGTCCCGCCGGAAACCGGAACATGAAATTCAAGTTCCACTACCGCGGTGCGCCCTGTGCTGCCGGTCAACGCTGCAAGACAGGTAAGTAATTATAGGACAAGGGGAGGGGGACAGTATGGGAGGGGGATAAAGTCTATGGGGTGGGAGGGGGATGAAGTCTATGGGGTGGGAGGGGGATGAAGTCTATGGGGAGGGAGGGGGATGAAGTCTATGGGGAGGGAGGGGGATGAAGTCTATGGGGAGGGAGGGGGATGAAGTCTATGGGGAGGGAGGGGGATGAAGTCTATGGGGAGGGAGGGGGTGGGAGTCTGTGGGGAGGGGGGGGAGATGAAGTCTGTGGGGAGGGAGGGGGATGAAGTCTATGGGGAGGGGGGGAGATGAAGTCTATGGGGAGGGGGGGAGATGAAGTCTATGGGGAGGGGGGGAGATGAAGTCTATGGGGAGGGGGGGAGATGAAGTCTATGGGGAGGGGGGGAGATGAAGTCTATGGGGAGGGGGGGAGATGAAGTCTATGGGGAGGGGGGGAGATGAAGTCTATGGGGAGGGGGGGAGATGAAGTCTATGGGGAGGGGGGGAGATGAAGTCTATGGGGAGGGGGGGAGATGAAGTCTATGGGGAGGGGGGGAGATGAAGTCTATGGGGAGGGGGGGAGATGAAGTCTATGGGGAGGGGGGGAGATGAAGTCTATGGGGAGGGGGGGAGATGAAGTCTATGGGGAGGGGGGAGATGAAGTCTGTGGGGAGGGGGGAGATGAAGTCTGTGGGGAGGGGGGGAGGTGAAGTCTGTGGGGAGGGGGGGAGGTGAAGTCTGTGGGGAGGGGGGGAGGTGAAGTCTGTGGGGAGGGGGGGAGGTGAAGTCTGTGGGGAGGGGGGGAGGTGAAGTCTGTGGGGAGGGGGGGAGGTGAAGTCTGTGGGGAGGGGGGGAGATGAAGTCTGTGGGGAGGGGGGGAGATGAAGTCTGTGGGGAGGGGGGGAGATGAAGTCTGTGGGGAGGGGGGGAGATGAAGTCTGTGGGGAGGGGGGGAGATGAAGTCTGTGGGGAGGGGGGGAGATGAAGTCTATGGGAGAGAGGAGAAGACTATGGAAGGGGGGGACACTATGGGACAGGGGAGAAAAAAAATATTCTGTACAAACTGTCCCATAGTAAGAAACACTATGGGACAGTTTGTTCAGAATATTTTTTTTCTGGGTTTCTTCCTCTAAAAACTAGGTGCGTCTTATGGTGAGGTGCGTCTTATGGAGCGAAAAATACGGTAACTAATAAATGGTAACAAATTGAGCAGTGAGGCTGCAGGGGCATGATATATACACCAAAAATGCTTCATTAAGCTAACGTTGTTATGGTGCCAATAATATCCCTTTAATATTGAACGAATTATAAAAAACATTTATCCCAGTTGTTATTTCTTTGGAAAATGAAGTTCACTACTAAAAAAAAATAGCAAATTTCAAAATCACTGTTTCACAGTCTTGAATGCTAAGAATTCTTCTGAATGAAATTACGTAAGGGTTTCTTATAAGAGGTAAAGCGTGTAAAATGTTTCCCTTTTCATCTTTTTCAGTGATAACCATGGAGGCTTACCATGAGCCGGCCAGGCTAGCAGATATTGTTGAAATAGGGCCATTAATGATGGAAAACTCTAGAACAAGGATAGGATTCTCAAGAATGCGATTGTTTATTTCTAAATGAAAAACGAAAACAATAGCTAATTTAGGCATTTATTTATTAGGCTTTCCAAACAATTCAGTACTGTTGGAAAATCCAAATTTTTTATCTACAAAAGCTCTTGTAGACTTTAACGGGGACGGCTGTAGACAAATCATTTAAACATGTTTTTCTCCCAGTACTGAATCATTAAGAAAGCTTAGCAAATCAAGGCCTCAATGTCTCATCAAAATATATTTTTATCTCAAGTGTCTATGTGAATGTTATGGAGATAGCCAATGTGTATCCGAATCTAGATATTTACTTCAAAATATACGTTTGACTTGAAAAAGATGTTGGGCATCAAAACGAAGATGATGATTTTTGTCAGTACTGTGCTTCGAGGTTTGAATATTTTGTAGCGTTTGTAGTACTTTACCATGCTATCTATTTACATATGCACAGTGTCTTCGAGTCAGTATAAGCCTCTCCAGCAACGCGTTTTCCGATAAGTGTCTTCATATTGATTTCTGCTTGTTTTTGCAAGATTTACTCTGAAAAAACATGGCAAACACAATAAAAAAAAATGTAGTTCATAATGCGGTAAACAGAAGGATAAAATAAAAACATAACCTTTTGCAAAGGGCTCGTTGTACTGTATTTTAACTGAACGTTTATGCTGTACGACTGTCAAATCGGCTTTCAGCCTCGATGCCACAGGGTCAGAGCTCAATCATAATCCTTTTGCACCCCCTGCTGGTTAAAAGCCTGTGCTCATTTTGTAACTCGGCAAAGAGGTAAACATTGCAATGATTTCACACTCCCTTTAACATTGTATATGAATTTAATTATCATGTGTACTGACTTTGTTTGTAATGGAGTAAAGAGGATTTGGCACAACCTGGGTATTTTATATTTTTCTTCTGCTTTCTTCCTCGCCAGCTCCTTCAAACTATTTTAGAAAGAATCCAACATTCTGCTGATTTCAATCACGTAGGCCTCAGACCTTCCCGACTTTTTGACGAAAAAGGGCAGGAAATTAAGAACCCCCAATCCTTGCAGAATGAGCAGAAAGTCTGGGTTTCCCATGGGGAAGATTTCAGGTAGGACCTTGAATTTATGATTTTTTCCATTATATTATGTTTCTGTGGCATAGGAACATTTTAGGGTATATCGTAAAAAAAAAAATGGATTCCCGTAATAAAATGATTTACTTATTCAGAACAGGCAATGACCCACGTCAATAAAGTTTTATTTAAATTCACCGTAAGGTAACAAACACCTTTGGTGAAATAGACCAGGGCAATGTGATATTCAGTAAATCCATCAATATACTGTTGTAGATGATCAAATAGGGTGTTTGAGAGTTGGATATCAAAGGAGCCATTATTCCGATTGGTGGTGGAATGTCTTTCCAGCAATGGAGAAGTTAAATATCTGCAGGAGCATTGGATAGCTCTATGCTATAGCACTGGAAAAGGGTTAACCCCCCCATTTAGGGTGACAGATTTTAAAATACTCATAAAAAAGCTTAGGTCCTATTGGAGGCATTGCTGTTTTGTGAATATGACAACCCTCTGCCTGAGTCAGTCCTAATGCCTTGTCATAGTTCCTGATGCCTGCCTATCAGCACAGCAAGCGAGATTTCTTCATGTTTGAATAGTCACCTTAATGATAGCAGATGGAAACACCACAGGAGGTCCCAGCCCATCACACTGTCATTGTCACAGGCTGTCCTGACCCGTTATCCCCTCCTCTATTTTGTTCCTTTTTAAGAGAGAAATGGATGGTAATTGAAAAGCATCTGCAAGCGCCCCTCTCCCTTTTTATTTTTTTTTTAAACAAACATAAGAAATGAAAGTAGACATATTTAACTATTTGGAAACCGCCATTGCGATGCCGCTGTCCCCTTCGGGATCTAGCGTACGGATTCCACTTTAATCTGTTTTCGTGTTCAAAATATTTCTAACATTTTTTTTTCTAATATTGATCTCCGAACAGACCTGTAAATTCAACAGCTCAGAGGAAAACAAGGCGATAATGACTATACCAGAATAGAAGTGTACTCACTGTCTCCTGAAAATAAATATCCAAACATTAGCTAATCTAGTAAAAACCGTTACATCTAGAATCATCCTTTCTCTGTTTTGGAAACTGAAGAGCAAAATCCAGTGTGTGTACACAAACAATATAAACAAATATAAATTTTTGATTAAAATAACTGAAGGCGAATTAGCCACATGATTAAATCCATTATAGCTTAGCGATCCGTTCTCTTTGTTGGTGTTATGCATATTTAATTCATTGTTTTGTTTTGCCTTTTTTTCCTGAAAAAATACTATGGTTTATGTTTACTTGTTTTTTTTGTTTTTTTTTTACTGAAAAAAATCTTTTTTCTATTACCAAATTCATACTTACCATGTGCAGTCACAACATAAACATGTTAGAACATTTATGTCAAAGTTGTATTATATGGAAAAGTGAAAATAATGTTTTTACTTTGTAATGTTTTATAAATGAAGTAGGAAAATTCTGACAACAATACAAATTAAAATCATTATGTATTTATGAAAATGGAAAATGAGAATGCAAGAGTGATCTGAAAACACTATAAACCATATTTTCCTTATCCTTATAGTATAACCATTGCAATTTACTTTATTTTATAGTAGATATTTCATAAGGGTGCCCTTTGTAAGGTTCAGCCAATTTTCCTCTAATAGTACAGGTTATTAATTTTTTTTGCATAAAAATCTTATTCTGTGGATTTATTTAAACAGTTTTGATTAACCCTAATAAAATAAAGCAATTTTTCTGTTAATTTTTCTGTTAATTCTGATGGTTACATGATTTTATTATCATAATCTTATATTTACAGGACTTTTCAGACAGTGGTTGTAACGTGTTTTAGAATTGTTGGTCATATATATATATATAGATTGTTTTTGCTTGTTTGTTAAAAAACTGACAAGAGCTTCCACAGAGTTACACAAAGTAATGTTGAGTTGTGCATTCTAAGAACACAGACGTAGAGCTGAACTGACGGGAATCAGATCATCACAAAGTAACGATAATATGTGCCAAAGTAAAACAGTAAAAAAAACGGGGAAAAAAACCAACCCCAGTCATTTAAAAATAGGGAACGATGAGGGGTCTAAACAAAGCAGTCATTGTAAATACATATATGCCAATACCCTCACATAGAAGAGAATAGGGAGCACTTCTATTGATTATGTTAGAAGTATACAGGGATTCTTATGTTAGAGTAACCCATTAATGCCACAAACCAATATAATAATAATAATAATAATAATAATAATAATATTTAACCAGGAAAGGTACATTCCGATTACTCTGGTTTCCAAGTACGTCCTGGGGTTGTTACTTTTGCCCAACATCCAGGGGTTGTTACTATTACCCAATTAATAACATTATAAATTTGAATCATGGTAGGCTGAACGTGAACGACTGGATTATCCAATCTATCAATTTTATGGACTGATTGTATTTGTGATAATCTTTATCTCCCAAGACTAAGCATGGCTACAGGTACAGATCAAAACAAACAGAATATCCGATTGTAATAGATAAGGAATTTTACTATTTCGTTTAAGAGATAGATATTTATTAATATTTGAAAGGATGCAGCAGCAGAGCCTTCATTGATATTCATAAGGTCACAGCAATATTAGAAATGATCCATACTGATTAAAACCTTTCCCAAGATGATGACTCAGTTTTAATGTGGTTCAAAACATCTGGCTAGCACCAGAGATGACTCTCACTGTACTGGAATAACCTCTAGTTGAGTGCTGCTTCACTAGAATGACCAAAGGGGGATTATCATTGCATTAGAATGACCCATTGGGGGCGGAGCCTGACTGCCAACCAGCCACATGCTGGAGGTGCTCCTCTGCTTTTAAGAGAAAAGACTCATGGCTTCTTGACCTCCACTTCTGGTCTAGGGAACACTCATCCACTACTATGGACTAAGATTTTTTGGTGTTGTCTAGAGCTGCCTGCGACTGAGATTATTGCGGCTTACTTGTTCAGTCGAAATGGGGTAGGTGGCCGATTTCCCACTTGCTCCTATTGCTCCATTCCCCCGCTTCCCCTTTTGACCAGTGGGGGATATCCTGGTCCCTGCTGGAATGGTCTTCCTCACTTACCAGAGAGATTGTTGTTGCCTTCATTGGAGGTTAAATGGCTAATTGCAGATACCCACAGCACTCTACTATTTAAGCCCTTGACCAATTATATGCTTGCTTTAGGTATCAAATTGACAAAAGAGCTCTTAACCTTAAACATGAATAAGTTGATAAAGATCATGTGTCAATTCCATAATTTCCAGTGTCAGAGAGATAGCTTACCATTCCTTACTTGTGCCTGAAGTCACCAGGGACTGGTCCATTTCGCATGGTCCACAACCTATGAGAACCACCAGTAAAAGCCATTGCGGGTGTCCTACAGGTCTCCCCTGGAATCTCGATCTGGATCCGGGAAATGCCTGATGTGTGGGCAGGATGTGTTGGCTCCGGTTGATACCTTTGCCTGGCGAGACCCATTTAGTATCGATTTACATTCCTGATGTAGACAATTAGGAAGAGGATTACCTCAGTCAACAGGTCTTTCATCTGGGCAAATGTTGTTTCTATGTGAAGATCTGAGCTAGATCCTATCTTGTTCAGTGCTGCTATAGATCCTACTATAGATAGACCTAGTGGCCTCTTGTTTGAATGCTCTGCTGCCAATATACTGCAATTGTTACCTCAAGTGGTAGCCAGAATTTGTCAGGAATTGACCAAGTGCTTCTGGTATCTCCATGTAGCTGTGCAGGACCTGATGTGCAGCTCTGTTAGAAATGTCCTCTGTGGCAGGATCGTCTTCTGACAGGTCCTTTCACTATCTAGTCCTTTTCACTCAATCTTCAACAGCATGGATACTGAACCTATGATCTTGCACTCCAGAGGTTTTTCGGCTTAGGTCAGTGAATACTTGTTTTAGTTTTGCAAGCATCTTACCAGTTGCATTTGCCATGAGGTTTGGAGTACATGCTTGGCTTGTCGTTCTTCATGTGGGTATCTTTGGAAATCTTCATCATATATTGGACATCATACAGGATGGCTTGCATAAGGGTTGGCCGCAAAACTTTGAAGGGTTGGATTTTTTGCTCTTTCAGTGCTCTTCCACAGTAAGTTCACTTTGAGCCCTGACATCAAGACCATTGTGCAGGCTCTGTTGTGAATCAAGCGGGTGGTGAAGCCTTTGACTTTGAGCCTGAATCAGGTGCCTCAGCCAGTGCAATATGCTATGCTCCTTTTGACCTTATGCATTTATTTGATTTGCGGTTGATATGCTTGAAGCTGTTGTTTCTTCTTCCATGAGTGTTTCTGACCTTCTAACTCTGCTTTGTGAGCCCAATCTATTGGCTTTTCATAATGATTGCAAAATCATTAGGACTGATTATTCTTTTTTTGCCAAATGTGGTCTCCTCCACATTGACCAGATTGTTCCCTCCATAATTTGGATATTGTCAATGCCCATAAGTATTACACTAATGCCACTGGACTATTTGTTATTTTTTTCAGAATCTTGCTTAAATTGAAAGGCTTCAGCTTTCACTTTCATCAATTTGTACAAGTCCATAATCTGTAAGGCCTATACTCTGGCTTACAAACTTCCCTTGCACATGGTCACTGCTCATTCCACTAGATTTGAGAGCTATTTCATGAGCCTTTCACCATAAGACTTATATCAAAACTGCAAGGCAATCACTTGATCATCCTTGCATACAGTTTCCAAATTTGTATTGTTTTATTACTTTCACCTCTATTGATGCTGATTTTGGCAGGCAGGTCCTCTGGGCAATTGTCCATATTTACCTAACTTTTCTACCCATCCTACATTTTATGGTGGCATCATGTTCTGCTCTTCTTAGGTGTAAGATCCCGCATGTCATGACTTGTAGACTCTTACCGTCCATGGAGGGAAAACAAAATGTGTGTCTAGCTTAATTAATTTATTTCCTTTCACATGATGAGAGGAAAGAACCCTTAATTGGGTGCTGGTGCCTTGGCTTGGGCTTCAACTGCCCGACTGTAGAACTGAAGAGGACCAGAGAAGAAGTAGCATCCTGACACTATGGGTGTTTCTTTTTTTTTTTTTTTTTTTTTTTTATTAATCACATTTTATTGAGGTAAATAGTTATATATGTCAGTAGATAAATTTGGGCACGCAGGCCCGCAGAAAAAGCGTAAATATAAAGAACAGGGTTAACATAGTAAGAACTTAACACTATACATTACATATCATAAAGTATAAACATTTACTGTTGCAGGCTCAGGTAGCAGTAGAGCGCCAGTGTCAGGTGATGCCTCGTTCCCTCTCGGGAAGCGCATCATCGTAGCTCTTGTTAGTTATGTTAGTTCCCAGGATCAATCAACTGCGGGCTAGGTCTGAGCGGGTAGATCTATAGGCAACTGGGCCTTGTGTTCATGTGTGTTGTAGTGGGTTGTGTGAGAATGTGGGGTAGTGTGGTGTGTCAGAGTGTGGTATAACCCGAGCGGGTTCGAGGTTGTTGAAGGTGATGAAAGGGAGTGGTACTGTACGGTCGAGGAGTGTACAGGAGCAAAGTAGGGTTAGCGGGGGTACATAGTAGTGTATAGGGTCCCTAACAGTTACACGTGTTCCTACTCATGATTTCTACGGGTATGTCGTGCCTGCCCCGATGTGTCGTGGGGGGAAACCGGTCAGAGAGGGTCCCGTCTCTTCGTTTAAACTCCTAGCACCCGGCTGGCTCGTGTAGTGGTAATATGGTTTACGTGGTGGGTCATGTATTGTCTGAGTGCGTATATCTCGGTTAGAGCATGCTAGGGGTATCGTGGGGAGAGGTGTGTGATGATGAAGGTGTGCGAGTCGGGTCAGATCCGGTCTCATATGATCTGGTGGGGGTTCTATGTAGGTAGTCAGGGAGTGCGTAGTTGTAAGAGTCCCGTAGGCGATCATCAATGGGTCTCGAGTCGCTCCGAGGGTCATGGTGTGTGTCGTGTTTGATTCGGTCTCAGGTGTTCTCTGCTGTCCTGCCTATCGTGGATTTACTGTCTATAAATGCTGGGTCAATGTGTTAGGTGTCATGTATTTGGTCGGGTGTAGGGGTCGCGTATCGTTAGGTCAATGTCGTGTCTCCCCATCCGTCCCGTATGGGCGAGGAGAGTCTGAAGGTTCGGCTTTCCCGTCCCGAGTATACCCATGGTCGTGTTGTTGTTATATATTACAAGTGTGGGCAGACTATGGGTGTGGGTCTGTTGGGTGGTCCTGTGCGTGTGGGTATGGTCTCTAAGAGCTTTCTTGTTATTATGAGTTAGCCGTGTTTATGTGTATTTCTTGTCAGAGGGATGCGGGTGGTCCGTGGAGTGTGGTAGCGTCCGTGTCAGCTGGTTATGGTTGCCGTAGGTCGTATGAGTGTAAGGCTGGTGGTATTCGGGAGCTGCATCGCCTTCCGGGTCCAGACCTCCCTTGGCAGGTCCCCCCTACAGTCGCGTTCGAAAGGCGAGCCATGGTGCCCAGACAGCCGCGCATTTCGCTACCCTGCCCGTCAGTTCCGCTTGAAGTGTTTCTGCTGCTCTGATGTCGTCGACTCTGTGGATCCACTCGTCCCTGGTGGGGGTGTCTGTTGTCCTCCAGTGTGCCGGGATGAGTGACTTGGCCGCGTTCAAAAGATGGCGTAAGACTGACCTCTTGTAGGCAGAGATTGATTGTGTGGATATGTGCAGTAGGGCCAGCTCCGCCGACCATTCGGTGTCCTCTCCAATGGTCAGGCGAATGTCCGATTTAATTTGTTCCCAGAATGGTGCGATAAGTCTACAGTCCCACCAGATGTGCAGGAGGGTCCCGTCGTCGTCCAGACATCTCCAGCACGTCGGTGGTGTGGCAGGGAAGATCCTATGTAGTAGTGCCGGTGTTCTATACCACATGGATATCAGCTTGTAGTTTACTTCCTGATAGCGAGAGCTAGAGGAGCTCTTATGTTGCCATATTAGGGCTGTCTCCCATTGTGTCTGGGTGAAAGTCTTGTTCATGGCCCATTCCCATCGTCGTTGGAAGGTATTAGTGTCTGTTGTGGGCTCGGTCAGCAGGTACTGATAGAGATTCGAGATGGTCCTTCCAAGCGGTGTGCCTCGGGTGCAGAGCTTCTCATATCGTGTCAGTTCCCTCTGAAGTTTGTCCTTATGAGGTAGGGAGGCTAAGTAGTGTTTCAGTTGGATATACCGGAGAGTGACCATCGGGGTTCTTTGTCGGCTTTCTAGCAGTGTGTCCAGTGTCTTTATGGTGCCGTCTTGAGTGACCTTCCGTATCGGGATGTAGTCCTCGTCCCCCAGGAACCTCCAGGCTTCTGTGGGTAGTCCCCCCCCCTATGTTGGGGTTGTGGGCGATCGGCATCAGGGGGCTCGGGGTCGGGGAAATCCCGGGTGTCTCCCTAAGGTTCTCCCACGTGATGAGCGTGTTTGCCACTGGACCCTCGTCTTGTCTCCTGCTGCCCCTTGTCGCCCGTCTCTGCCACACCGATGCCTTCAGTTTTGCTGTGTCGCCCTCCCTGTCCAGGTCCACCCATTGTTTGTCCGAGGTTGTCACGTGCCACTCGAGAATACGCTGTAGTGTTGCTGCCTGGTGATATTTTTTGAAGTCCGGCAGCGCCAGACCCCCTCTGTGTCTGGGTAGGCACAATAGGTCGTGGCGCAGCCTGGATCTTTCTCCCCTCCATATGTAGCGGATGACCGCCGATTTGAGTCTCGAGAAGAATGTCGGTGGTAAAGCTATGGGTGTGGTTTGGAATAAGTAGAGGACCCTCGGGAGAATGTTCATTTTGAGGACCGCTACACGGCCGTGCCAGGTTATGTGCGAGTGTGCCCATCTTTTCAGGTCCAGTTCAATCTTCTCCAGGAGTGGCGTGAAATTAAGAGTGTAGATGTCTTGTGGGTCTGAGGGGATCCAGACTCCTAAGTATTTCATCGCCTTTGTACACCAGCGGAAGGGGAATAGAGGGCCCAGGGCCTCATATTCCGCCTGCTGGGTGGTAATGTTAAGTTTATTCCATTTATTCCATTTTGAAAAAACCTTAGTGGTGAAACGCGTTAATGGATTTTATTATATACTTTTAAACAATAAATTACGTTTGGCTTTACATTTGTGCCATTCATATTTTTATTACTACTATTTTATATTCTCCTTTCCTGGCTATTTTATACATCCTAAGGTGGGGATTATACCACCCACGCCATATCTCAAGTGCAGTGTCATCTGCACTTTACACTGTGAGTATATTTACTATTGCTTTGCATCTATACCACATTTTATCTACGGAGAGCACTATCTGTTGTCTATATATTTCTCTCCCTTCTCCTGAGAATTGGACAGCACCAGACCCAAAGTGGACCAGATTTCCGTGATATCCTACTAGCAGGGATTATACTGCAGAACGCCTATTCCACTTGAGCTGGTTATAGCTCATGAAAATGTGAGTTCTTTACACATTTTTTTTTTTTTTACCTACTACGTACCCCACAACCTGCACAATTGGTCCTTTTCCCTTTTATATTTTACATATCACGGGAGGATTCAAAGCATCACAAGAAGAGAGAACACTCCACCAGTGTATCCAGTACAACAAACATTGACATTTATCCTTCGTTTTACTTGTTTACTTTTATTGGGACTTATTTTATTGTATTTTTAAGTCATTTTTGGCGCAGCCTTTTCTCTCCTTTTACCTGTACATCCTTATCTCAGAGGGTTAGAGGGTGACCCTCTGTAAGGTTGCTGCCTTTTATATATTATTAGCGCTAACCTACTCCCTACTTTTTTTCTGGTAATGCTAGGTTCAACTTGAATCCAGAAATCTGGCCAAATTTGTCTATTTCGGAGAGTATGCAAGGTAGTGAGACCCGTGGTTGGGAGACAAAAAATAGGAGGTCATCCGCATATGCGGCCACTTTATGTTCCGTGTTTTGCCATGAGTATCCATGTATGTCCGGATGGTTTCGGATCGCTTGTAGGAGTGGCTCCAGGGAGAGGGCGAATAGGAGAGGCGACAAGGGGCAGCCCTGTCTAGTGCCGTTCGCGATACTAAAGGTAGTAGTTAGTGCGCCATTGACCCGTACTGACGCCCTTGGGGAGCTGTATAAGGCCGCGATCCATGTCATGGTCCGCTGTCCAACGCCCATATGCCGGAGAGTTCGGGACATATATGACCAATCCACTCGATCAAACGCCTTTTCCGCGTCTGTGGAGAGTAATAGCAGAGGTTTCCGGTATTTCCGTGCGTGGTGTTGTATGGAAAACAGGCATAATGTACTGTCCCGTGCCTCTCGGCCTGGGATAAATCCTGTCTGGTCAACATGGATAATGTGCGGTAGGACCCTTTGGAGTCTGGTAGCTAGGACCTTTGTGAGGAGCTTCGTATCTACGTTCAGCAGGGAGATCGGGCGATAGCCGCATTGTTCTGGATCCTTCCCAGGCTTGAGTATCACCGTGATAGTAGCCGTTAAGGATTCCATGCCAAACTGTGCCCCATCTGCTATCCTGTTAATAGCTTTAGTTAGCCATGGCAGTAATAGTGGGGCGAAGTGTTTGTAATAGCCCGTGGAGAATCCGTCCGGTCCCGGGGCCTTTCCCGATTTCGTACCTTTGAGCGCCGCGGCTAGGTCGTCGGTCGTAATTAGCTCGTCCAGCATGAGTGCCGCATCTGGGTTTATCCTCGTTCGGATGTTGTCCTGTAGGTATGTCTGCTCTTGTTGTTCCAGGGCTCGTCGATGCGGTGTGTCTCGGGGTCGATGTAGGTTATATAGCGAGGCATAATAGTCCCGAAACTCCCGTGCTATGTCCTCGGGGAATTGTGAAGTGCTCCCGAGGCCAGGCGAATCTTGCGTACCTGTGTGCGTGTTGTTTCTCCCCGTAGTAGCCGTGCTAGGTATTTTCCTCCTTTGTTCGCGTGTGTGTAAAAGAAGTTTTTCGATCTCTGGAGCGAACGTAGGTGTCGTTGTGTGAGGAGGGTTGTTAGGTTGCGTCGGGCTTCTGTGAGTTCGGTATAAGTTTCGACTAGTTGAGAGCGTTTGTGTTGAAGCTCGAGGCGTGAGATGGTACCGTAGAGGGCAGACATCGCCTGTGTTGTTTCTTTTCTTTTGCGGGTCGCGATACTGATAAGGGTGCCACGTATGACACTTTTATGTGCTTCCCATACGGGTACCGGAGATGTTTCGTCGGTCCCGTTTTCCTCAAAGTAGTGTTTCAAGGTTTGAGAGATCTCAGCCCGCACCGCTAGATCATGGAGTAGGGACTCGTTTAGGCGCCAGGACCGGATCGCCGGCTTGAATAGTGGGGATTCCAGTTCTATCTGGACCGAGCCATGGTCCGACCATGTTGCCGGCTCAATGGATGCCTTTCTCAATCGCGATAGGCCGTCTTGTTTAATGAAAATATAGTCAATCCGGGAGTAACGGTTATGAATGATCGAGTAGTATGTATAGTCTTTGCTAGTGGGGTGTAGTGTTCTCCAGCAATCAACTAAGGACAATTCCCCCAGGGACTTCCGTATGGATCTGATGTGGGTCTGAGGAAGGCTGCTGTGTCCCGTGGAGGAGTCCGTAAGTGGGTCCAAGGGGGTATTTAAGTCGCCTCCTACGATCAGGGCGCCCTCCGAGAAGTCGTGTAGTTTACGCAATGTTGTTCGTAGAAACCGTGCTTGCTTTGAGTTGGGTGCGTAAATTGATGCAAATGTGAATATTCTGTCGGCTATTGTTCCCTTGAGGAAGAGGAAACGGCCCTGGTCGTCTGTCATCTTGTCTAATTTTTGGAATCCTAGGTCGGCAGCTATAAGTATCGCTACTCCTGCCCGTCGAGCCAGCGGGTGATTGTTATAGTAGTTGGTCGGGTAGTAGGCGTTACGGAGCTTGGGCGCCGCACCGTCTCGGAAATGGGTTTCTTGGAGCATTGCGATTGATATGTGCTTCCGCCGAAGTGTCCTCAGTAGGTGGGAGCGCCGTTCTGGTATGTTTAATCCTCTGCAGTTAAGCGTCATGACTGTCATAGGGGAGTTTTGGTACGCCATGGTCTCTTCCGTTACTAGGTGTTTCCGACCTCAGGAGGTCCGCCTAAGCGGCACAAGGTACCCAGTCGACGGCGCAGCCCCGTGAGGGTGTGTGTGTAGCGCTGTCCTATGGGTGTCCGTGTGTCCGGTCAGAGTCTATGTAGGTGTTCTCGGTTATTGTCTGTCGTGTCCCCGGTCCGTCCCCTGTAGTGCCAGCGTCCAGTCCTTTCGTGTGTGGGGTTGAGTGTGGGTGTAGGGTAGGTAGTGTAGGTTGGGGGATTAAAATAGGGGTGGGCAAAGGAGGCCCCCCTGTGGGTAAGTATCCCCGATGGATAGACGTTAGTACTATCCCGGAATCTCCTTCGAGAAGGAGTAACACTTACGCCTCGGCGTGAGTGACCAGGCGTCACCCCGATGACCAGATCGGTGAGTGAGTGTGCCTGTGGCTCCGTCGAGATATTTGCGCAAGTGGTTATGTAGAGCAATGACTGGGGTCGAACCCTAGATCGTGAAGCGTGTCTAAATATGTAATCAGGTATGGGTCAATAGTATCCGCTCCAACCGGTTCCTAGCCCGTGTGTTATTGATCATGGGAGATGTGGGTGTACCCAAAGGTGTCCAGTCCAGCGACATATACAAGCGAAAAAAAAAGATTAGTTAACAGCAATAACAGTTGACAAATATAAGGTCCTTAACAGTTTCCGTTGGTCATATCAGCTACCGCTCATTCCCATCTTGGTTCCCTATCAAGGTGTGGATGTTTCATTCTGTCCCCCCCTCCCTCCCCGTCCCATCCCATGTTTCTGCTGGCCTAAAACGTTATGTGTAGCGGGGTTTAAATAGGTTATGGTAGCTCGTATTCCCCCCGTCCCCTATCCCATGTTTAGTGCCCTCAAGTGCGGGAGGTCCCACTAGGTATACGGATATAGTAAGTAGGGGTGGGTCTCATCCCCTCGTAGGTCACTGGGGTATGCGTGGTTGTGTTGTCCGTACCTCAGTGAGTGGGGGCTACTGTAAGAGGTAGCGGTAGTGGTGTGGTCTAACCCGCATCGTGGGTACCACGGTGGTTCTCCTCACTAAGTCCCATCCCCCTTCCCCCCCCGTAACGGCCCCCCCTCCTTAGCGTGTTTCTCTTCCCCCTGCTACTTCTCTTATTCCCCTCCCTCCCCCCTCCCCCACCCGCCACCCCCCCCCCCCGCAGAACCCCACCCCCCACTGTGCGTCCCCCAGGCTTCCTTTCTTCATCGTAATATGTTCCCAATTACAATAGTGACATACAGAGCCGACCCTCCGGATCCCTCCCACGTCCCCAGCTCTCGCCCCCCCGTTTGCAGTACAGAGCTGATGTAGTGTGGTGCTAGCAAGATAATTAATGCGTGGTGTGCTTAAAAGTGGCATGCATCAGCTTATGTTAACATATTGAATTCAAACAACCAGAATTGTAAAGAAAAGCAATGATACTTATCATGTCCAATAATCAGATTCTGAGATGTAGTATACTGTTACAGTCCCGGTGTGCGAGTCAGAGAGTTCAATCCCATAATACTGGGCCTTGTGTCAAGGCGAGGGTCCTGCTCGATGGGGGGTGATCAGCCCAGCTTGCCCCGCCATTTCCCCCGCCCCAAAAATGTCTGTTGGGAGCCCTTGAGTAGGTGACTGTGGAACAGGCCCCGCGTGTATGGGAGAGGGGGCAAGAGGCGGGGGGGGGGAAACGGAGTCCGGAGATGGCAGCAAACGTGGCCGTCAGGTAGAGCATCATCACGGGGGGGTATGGGCCTAGTCCATGGCGTTTGGCAAGTGTAGTAGGTATGCCATGTGTGTGCGGGCCAGCAGTCAGGTCCCGGCCAGTTTGGCAAGGGGAGAACAGTACCTTAATGTAGTGAGCGTCTCAGCATCAATGAGTCGGTGGATCTACGAGGTCGGTATTCAGTTCTGGGCCTCACGTGCTCCTCGTCGGTGATGGGCAGGTCCCGGCGGTGAGTGGTTTCTATGTCGGCGGGGCATACGTTGTGGTCTCATTCCAGGCCCCAGGATCCAATTCGGTATAGGTGTAGGAGGAAGCTCCAGCTCTGCCAGAAAGCTGGGGGCCTCATCTGGCCCGCGGAGCGTTACCCAACCATTCCGGTGTCTTGCCGATAAGGAGAATGGGAAGCCCCACCTGTATAGTATATTGCGGTCTCGTAGTAAGGAGGTGATAGGCCGCAAGGCCCTTCTAGCGTCCAGGGTGGTCGGAGACAGGTCATTGAACAGCGAAATTTGCGCACCATGATAGTCCCATGTGGGTCGTGCCCTAGCTGCTTTCATGATAGCGTCTTTCGTGGTGAATGAGTGGATGCAGCATATTATGTCTCTGGGGCCTTCCTCCAGGGATCGGGGATGCAGGGCCCTATGTGTTCTTTCAAATCTGAGCGGTGGTAAGGTGTCGCCAGGCAGGATCAGACGGAATAACGCTGTTAGGGTGCCTTCTACGTCTTCTTCACCTTCTGCCTCGGGCATACCGCGGACCCTAATATTGCATCTGCGGCCACGGTTGTCGAGGTCTTCGACTGACCTCCTCATTTGGAGCAGGAGATCGCCTTGTCTCGTTATGGCAGTGTCGGTTGCTGTAATCCTGTGCGTTTGGGCCTCGTGGGAGTGTTCCAAGGCCTGTAGTCGGGCGCCTTGTGCCGTCACCTCCGTCCGGAGACCGGCTAATTCCGCCCGCATTGCGTCTTGGATCGTGGTGGTCAGGACCAGGAGGTCTGCTTTCGTGGCCATCGTGGCCATTGCTGCTGATATCGTGCGGAGTTCGTCTCCGATGCCTTCCAATGAAGGTGTGTGGGTGCCGTCTCGTCCTGAGGGATGCGCCGCCATATTGGGGCCTTCGGCCTCGTCGTGTATATCGGCCGGTGCCTGTAAAAAGTCGTCCATCGGACCGTGAGATTGGCTGGACTGTGAGTTTCTGGGGGTCCCAGGGGGGTCACCCCTACGGTTTCGTCCCATGAGTGCTAAAATTTTGCTTTCAATTAGGGCTTTTGGAGAGCCGGTGGAGCGGAGCTCAGTGCTTATGCTTCCATCTCGGTCGACGTCCAGGCCACGCCCCCACTATGGGTGTTTCTACCTCTTCCAGTAGAGTAGAATTTTATCCAATATGTCTGAACCCATACATTTTCATCATCCGGCTGTAAATGATTTTGTCAGGTGAGGCACTTTTTTATTTTTGCGTTAATTATCAGCTTTTTTTGGAAGTGTTCTCAACAAGCCTTCATAACAAGCCACACATAATTCTGACATTATTACTTCCTAATGCTCTCTATTGAAAAGTCATTTATTCCCACCCATTATCATCACACAGAGTAAGCTTCATCAGATTCTTTATTCCATTATTTTTATTCCTTGTTTACAGATTGGTTTATTTCAGTGTTCGTTTCTTTTCTTTTTTCCCTCTACTGTCTGACAACACAGAAAAAAATAATTTACTCAAGCAGAAAAAAATGTTGTTTCTTTTACACTCTTAACATCGTTGCTATACCACAGCTTCAATTCTCAGTAAGGGTCAGTCATTATAGGCAGTCTAGGATGTTGTGATTACTTTTCATCTCAGGGGAGCAAAGTACATTAGAAGGAGGACCATGTGAAATTAGTTTTTCTCTAACTATAGTGCAGAGATTTACTAGTTTTCTGATTAGAGCAATGGTAGAACAAAATCCAAATGGCTATACAGTATATTGCATCCCCTAGAACATATATATGCTTTGATGCGTGAGGTGCCAATTAAAGCACCAGAATACACACATACTGATCTTCAGTCTAGCACATTGGTTGTATCAAAGGGACCACTAACATGGTCAATGTTCTATCATTTATTGATGATCGAATTATCCAGAGACCACATTCAGCCCCGATTGATCAGAACAATTTAAGAGATTGTAAATAATTTTAAAAATGTCACATTCTACCAAACGGAAAACCATGCATTGTATAGATATTTTGTATTTTTATTAATCCTTTTTTTATGATATGTTATCACTTGCAAATAAAATGACATTTAGATTGCCCGGATATACATGACCTGCAGATTCTTGAAAAATATACACTGGCTGAAGGACAAATTTAAAATGTGAACAAGAATAAGGATATAATAGTGCCAATTTATTAAAAGGAATACCATGAAAGCAATGGTGAAGGGGGTGGGTCCTATCAGAAATGGAAGTGGTTCAATGGCATTGGTTTTGCGCCATTTTTCCAGTTGGCAGATGTTGATAAATTGACCACATCAAGCGAATAAAAGTGCTTATAGGACCACAGAAAATTATTCTTTCGTGTATTTATTTATTCCTACGACAAATAGGTAGGCGTAGCCTGAAGTTGTGGGAAGAGTTATCCGGCCTATAAATACACGGGTCTATACTGCCGGTTCAGCCCACCCACTGCTCCATTTATCAAGCCATTCAGTTTTGGTGGGTCCTCTTTTTACAGGCCTACCCGAATGTCTGTTTCGGCACACCACAATCTCTATGAGGAAAATTCCCTACCACTACTATAACTCGGCTTGTTGTCCCTGACCACAATGACCCATTATTAGTTATTTTTAAAAACATAATAAGTCCATGACATAGGAATATATATATATAGATAAAATGGGGCAGGAACATGCTGAGACTGTTTTCCTAATCTGATATGTAACTTTTTTGGCTTTTCATTTTAAAAAAAACAATATTTTTTTACAGAATCGAATATCATTTCAATAATTACTGAAAAATATTTGGAAAAATAGCATTCATAATTTAAGATAAATAACAAAAAAACTGTTTAATTTAATATAGCAAATAGTCTGAACTAAGTAGAATAGGTGGAGTCTGGAGATACCTGTATCACCAATTAGTTGGGGCTGGTACAACCCCAATTCCAAACATACACAATGGATGGCTATATGGACAGAGAGATGACAGACAGAAGGACGGATAATTATTGATGTAACCATTATTAAGAGTGTTTTTTCCCCCTCTAATAAATGGCCTTTTAATCGAAGTATTTTAATTTGTACCAATCACGACAATAATTTCAAGTCATTTCATTAGCTCAGTCTTTTTTAATGACTTTTTACATTCTCCTTTCTATCTCAGGAATTTAATCCTTTCTCTTCTCTTGGCTTCTCTGGGACATATGTTATATGTTATCACATTCCATAACGTGACAAGTGATTAAAAGATAAATGCATTCCATGCAAACGGCAACCATGTTGTTTAATGACAAAGCTAGTGGCAATCTACAGTGCTTATAACTCACCTACATAATACATAATATTGAAGTAATGTTCTTAAAACATGATAAATATTGTACGGCTTTTAAATAATTAAATTATCTCAGCTGGTGATTAGATTTATTTAATACCGTCGGCATGACATTTTTCTGTAAAAAATGATCAATTTGCTACACAGGTTATTTTTCTTTTACAAAAATGACTATGAATTGCCCTTCAATATGGGAAGCTCACGCGAGTTTGTATTGTTGTGAATTACCGTAATGTAATGCGTTAAAATGTGGTCCAGTTATTAATAAAAGTAATGACAAGCTGTGAGCAATGACAGCATGCTGACTTTTGTCCAGATCGATTGGTAAAAGTAATGCAACACAAAATATGTAACACACATGCTCACACAAGTTCAGATATAAAAGTAAAAGTAATCTCACATACAAACCACTCTGCTTGCTCCAGGAAGTCTGCAGTTTGTGGCAATTGATGGTGGACATTTAGAAATTCTAGTAGGGATCACAGTGAGGTTTATTCAATTGAAATCCGAACAGCAAAATATAAGCAAATGTAGCTGATGTGGAAAAAAACAACTCTGCTATAGCTACAGCCTGGCTATTTTTTTTTGCCAACATTTTGCCTTTCAAATTTTAATTTGCTGCAATTCAAAGTCCAGTAAACAGTTCCCAGGATGTTCATTTTTGGTTAGTGTTTGTAGGATACCAGCCCGACCCACGAAGGTCCGACAGGCCATGTTTAGGCTTTCACTGACCTAAATCCTGATTAAAAACCTGTGAATGTGGAAACGCCACCCACGTTAGTTTTGTTAGGACAAAAGTCATGTTTGTCCATATGAATATTGTTTATTAATAACACATAATACAGGACATGGCAGCTCAAATTATGTTTAAAACACTGAGATATTCCACAGCACTGATTATACATAACTCATTATTCTTATTGCAGTTTATACATTTTGGGCCCCTTGCCTGGAGAGGATAATCTAAATAACATCCCGTTTATTATGTTAAATAAAAGAAAAGGGCCTTCCACGTGTCTGGCTATGAGTTATATGACCTTTTTACCCGATTTCCAAGTTCTATACAAAATATGACACACAAGACAATTACCCAGTGTGCTACTGATATTAAAATTCTATGCCAAAGAACTGACATCAAAATTCCAGACACCAGGTCCATATCAATTTGATTTTACCTTTTAACATTGTCAGATACAATATCACCAAACAGTGTTCATAGAATTCAACAGTACATCCGTGTAACATAGTGCATAATCCATACCTTTCAACATTGGGAAGTCTGGAATTGGGACAGATGGGTGGGCCTTTGGGGAGCATTGCCAGTGATGCCATCTGAAGGGGGATTGTCAGCCTATCGTCAAGCAGGCCAGGCTGATAGCCTCCTGACTGCCCCCCCCCCCCCCCCCCACATACAGTACCATCCATGGACTACTGCTGAAGTGGACATTGCATGGTCCAAATACCCACCACACAGCGCAAGTGCGTCTAATGATTCCAAGAGCGCTGTGCTGCCCTAGAACACCAGCGTACATCTGGGAACCCTAAAATAGGGTCTGGCCCTTAAAACCTGGACAGTTTTGAAGCTTGGTAATCCAGGCCACTAGTTTCTTTTCAAATTATTTTTATTGAACAATTTAAAAATATATATTACCAATGTATACATATAATATAACATAATTTTAAATAAAAACGATAATAATAAAAGAAAAAACACGTAAAGACGAAAATATTAAAATAAAAGTGGAAAGGGAATGTCCATAATTACATATGATAAATTTGGACACATTAAAGGGACACTATAGTCACCAGAACTACAGCTTAATGTAGTTGTTCTGGTGAGTATAATCATTCCCTTCAGGCATTTTCATGCAAACACTGTCTTTTCTGAGAAAATGCAGTTTTACATTACTCCTAGGGACACCTCCAAGTGGCCACTTCTCCCATGGCCACTGGAGGTGCTTCCTGGGGCAGTGCTGCACAGTAGACAGCAATGCTGTTCAGCGTCTCCATGCTTTGCAAGGAGATGCAGATTTTTTCTCATAGAGATGCATTGATTCAATGCATCTCTATGAGGAGGGGCTGATTGGCCAAAACGGCATTTGGCCCCGACCCATCCTGCCCTATGGGATTGGCATTAGATTGGCTAAAAAGCGGAAATTCTGATGATGTCACCAAGGAGGCGGATCGGGGGTGGGATCAGCGTCGGCAGACCCGCGCGGAAATGCGGTGAGTTTTAACATTTTCTAAGGGGGGGGGGGAAGCCACCTAAATGGTGGGTTAAACACTATAGGGTCAGGAATACATGTTTGTGTTCCTGACCCTGTAGTGTTCCTTTAATATATGCTACAGAATTAATTAAAACCATTAATATATATTGAAATTGCAGGGCGTGTGGATTTGTCACCTTCCCACTTGTCCCAATAAAACTGTAACTATATCTTTTTGGGGTAAAGTTTGCCGAAACTCCAGCTCATACCTTAAGACCACTAGTTTGTATATTCAGTGTCCAATGTGTAATGTTTCATACTGAGCATGCACGCGAATGTGTTTTTCACTGCTCAATGCTAAATCTATACTATACCTCCCCCTCGGCCCCTCCATTTATCTTTATCTGTATCCTACAGTGACTGTAATATTATATATCGGATGCTTTATTATTATTATTTTGTATATTTCTAAAACACTATTAAACATTAATAATACAATGCCAATACACGTGTGTCTAGAATCCCATAACTGGTGCCCATGTCAGTCTGCAGATAGTGGCAGGATGGTTTCATCTGAATTGATGAGCATGGATATAGAGCTTCTGAAAATAAATTCTTTATTATTCCCCAAGTACAGCGAGAGATCCCGGCGAGTATTTTCCCACTGAGTTACAGCATTGCTTTACATGTTGAGGGTCTAACACTCGCATGATTCTTCTCAGACTTAATGCAATATGTAAGCCATTTTTTTTCCAAAATGGTCTCATTGTATTGTTGTTGAGTCACTCAACTAATTTAATGAATTTAAACTTTGCTAATTACTAAGAAAATCTGTCAAAGGATATATTTATATGATAATATTGAATTTTATAACCAAGAAATACATTAAATATTAAAGAGCAAAACAGTAAGGGTACTGCAAAAATGAGCAATAAGATTTATTCAAGTAAGAAATGGTCTCCAGCCATCTACCACCCCAAAGAGTAATTGGGCGAAGGAGTACAAATTGGTTAAAACTCCATGGGGACAGTATTTTGCAACTGTGACTTTAAATTTTGAATCTTTGGATGCTTTAATTCTATGTGAAGTTTTAAAGGTAACACATTACAGAACACTCATTTATTTTTTCACATTAATTAATATCAGACCTCCAACAGAGAATGTTCTTAATTTAATCTTTGACAAAGTGATTTACGTGGAGGAAGACGGGACGAGACTAATTTCAAAGGCATTTATGGATCCTGACGATATTCTCCCTGGATATGAAAGGTACAATGTAAATCTGAGTGATTTAAGTATAATGTGACAATGTTATTTGGATTTTAATTAGACATCATCAATTAAATGCAGAGTACCTTAAAGTTGGCAGAACTTCTTTGTGTATAGAAATACATTCGTTATGAGTTTGGATTTTACAACATACTTTGAAAAGTGATTAAGTAATTTAGAAAAAAAATAGATCTATGTTATTTATGTTTAGTTCTGATAATTTTGCCTTCGATTCTGTGAAATCCGCAGCTGGGGTCTTTGTCCAGGGTTCCCTGAAAACATAGGACCCACAAACCGGCAGTCCATGCATCAGCCAGAAACTGTGGAGTCTGACAGTCTTTTTCTCCAGTTAAAGGTGGGATTATATTCTTTATTTCTGTTAAGGTCACATTGTTTTGCACCAAGTCTTAGCAATATTGATACTTCATAGAAAGGCAAACAATTCTACAGCTCTAGAGTACATAGAAAAAGGATTCGCAAAACTCATAAAGCGTGCTGTGTTTTGGGTGGGAATTAGGCATATTTGAACGTGAATATATAGTCCGAAACCTAGTGAATATACCATAAATAAAGCAGGTAAGACTGTGTCACCGCTGGGCATGGGGTCTGCAGAGTGTTCTTGTTGAGGTGGCTTTGTCTGCAGTGTTCGAGAATTGAAAGATGGGAAGAGGGCTGGAGGATTGTGCATTACAGAGGTAATTGCATTGATAGAACATGGCTTGTTCTCCTGTAGGCTCTTGTATGAATGACAAAGAACTTATAGTATTAACAAGATATAACATAGCAGAAATACTAGTGCGTAAACTACTACCGTAAATGTGGTGCAGATCCTCACTGGTCATTACTAATATACGTCTTGAGTTTTTCATAGGTTTATATATATATATAGTATGACATTAAGAAAGAAGTCAGCTTGTTTGATAATGGACACGGGGATATATATTCTTATTATACGGGGGTCTAATCAGGTTTTATTACTCTATTCCTATATGGCCAGAAGTCCCTCTTTTAGATAGGAACATGCTAAATGTGATAGTTTGTAAGCTTTTTTGAGATTCCCTGTGCTACACGAACACCTACTGCCAGCATGGTTTCTGTTTGAGCTAAATTTAAATCACGACTGACTAGTGGCGAGTGGAAAGGACAAAAAAAAATGATATGTACCCAAAGCTAGGAAGGTTCTCCAGGCAAAAACAACCATGTTTGAAAAAAAAAATAAAAAATCGAGATATCAAGGATAATCCCTAAACTGCAATAAAAACAGAAAATGTGAATTTTAGTCCAAAATAAATTAACTGGAAAAACAGCCAAATTGGAGAATTTTTCCAACTTGAATAGTTTGACCTGGAATTTGCAATTCACAAAAATTCTCAGTTTGGTGAAAACCCATGAATGTTTTGTGATCAGCTGAGTGAAGTTCTATTTGTTTCTAGCAAATCATTCCAACTATGAAGAAGGAAAATAAATGTTATTTAAAGGATCCCCTGTTGCGCATCAAATTGGCTGTGCGAGTAGTAACTCTGATAAATGTGCTCGACTAAATGGTGTGCTTTGTTCGGAGTCTGTCTTTGTGAGGGGAAGCCTCGGGCTTTAGAATGTGAGTGTAACTCAAGCAGAAATGAATTGACCATTGTCACCGGATTCGTAGAGTGTATCCTACATTATGGAGGAAGAGACACATTTCCAGGTGACAGATTAGTCAGTGACCTACCTGTGCCAGCAGTATATGGAAAGGAAAGGCTGGCCGTAGCAAAGTTAGACTGGTCCCCAGTGAATCATTACAATACAAAAAGGTTAACGCTGAGATCTATAGCGTGTGCCTGATATTTCAATGTGCACATCATGTTTCATATCCTGTATTGCACCGTGTCTCTACATTCAGCAATTTAAAAATAATTGTGATACAGTCCTGTGATTTGTGGGTCTGTCAGTCTTCGTACAGCTGTGGAAGATATGTATCCTGGGCTGCTGGAGATTAATGAGAGTTGTCATTAATTCTGTCCCCATCCAATTACCCATATGCTAGGCAAGTGTTTGGGAAGAGGGGTGGAAGAGCCCTGCTGCCCAAGAGTGTGACTCCCATCAATCTCAGGCAATTTGGCACAGGAAGCAGCTATGAGTATTACTGATGTTTGTATATATTTGAGTAGGTAGGTGTTTTATTCCACAGTGGCTCTACTGACGGGGAACAATCTCTGGCATTGCAGTTGCTGAGGAAGAAAAGTCAATAAACATACATTTTGAAAAATTATGTAACACAAGACGCATTAGGGTTAATAAATTACCTTGGTCTTCAGGAGACATTTGAAAATCAACTTGACATTTAGTTTGTGTTTTTTATGATTTCTCCAAAGTCCCTGAAGGGCATCATTTCCCTATAATCCACATTTTGAGCTGGCTTGTCTTAGCAGAGTAAGGTTATACTGTACTTACTACTGAACAGCGGATTTCCCATAGACTTCAATGGCGTACTTGCTATACAATAAGTAAAGTAATCTTTATTCTGCTTAGAGATTCCAGCCCTTTAACTGTTATTATATTATGTGATTATAGTCTTTTTATTTTACTGTAAATTATTACAGTTCTTTTTTTAGGAATCTGATCACTTGACAGATAATGCTAATGGATTTGCAAAATTGAAAGTACCATTGTAGCATTAGGTACATAGATCTGTATTCCTAATGCTACTGTCCTGATGTGGCTGTGTACTATGATCCCCCCAGTTATAGAAAATAAACATGAAATAAATGAAAATAAAACAAATTGCTCACCTTTTCTCAGCGCGGACTCAGCAAAGTCTCCCTCTGCGCTGCCGCAACTTCCTCCTCAAGTGACATCATCCTGGAGACATGCCGTAGAGGATTCTGCCGTAGAGAATGATTGAATCCAATGATTCTGTATGGCAGACTGTGACCGCACTGCGCATATGTGCATGACGTCTAGGTATCTTACGGTACGAGAGCCGGGAAGTAAGATTGCCAGCACTCATACCTAGAGGACTTGGAGGGGTGGCTTGAAACCGTGCTTCCTATCTTTCTAATTAGAGAAATAAAGAGTTTGGATGGAGGGAGGGGGGGCAGAACTGCAGACACTATAACAACTTCAATAAGGTAAAGTTGTTAAGGTGTCTATAGTGTTCCTTTAAACTACACTGGCTCAATTTGAATATTCTCCACCTTAGCAATATTCCAATCTTGCATCATTTAGTTAAAATTTTCCAAATCCAGTTAGGAACGCACAACAAGTCACTGATTAGTGAGTAAACCCTGTCATTTTTTCTAAATCTTAACCATCAGTGTGAAATAATTGAAATTCCTGCATTTGATCGTTCGGAAGACCTGCAAATATTCAGTACCAGCCATAAAACCATATTTACAGTTAGTTAACCACCTGAATGTAGATCTGACCCAAATAATAAAAAAATACAAAAATCAAGTGTTTATTACAAACCTAACTGACCAGCACACCATGTGTTAGAAAAGCAAGTATTTCAGAAAATAACGGGAAATAAGCTTTGGGATTTGGCGCATGCTATTGTAAGTATAGACAATAGTCTCAGATTTGTGCAGAACACACTTCATTTTGAATGAATTGCTAAGCACACCAAAATCTTTCAGGTCATTGGCTCCTGATACTTTTAAGGATCAAATACAAATAATTGATTGTGACTGGATTGTGTTTGTTAAGTGAGGGTTAAAATCCAATAATACGATTGGGTTTGGATTTCAAGGTTTCAAGTATCTTGCAATTGATCTAAAGCTGGTACATTGAAATTGTTTTGGGCCATGCATGTTTTCACTGGCATACCATAGTGTGGTTGTCTATATGACATACACTCTCTCTATTTGCATGACAGAGAAAATGGAAATTTCAATTAGTTGTTAGGGAAGAATAGACTTCAGATTGCTTTAACTCCAATGTTGTGCCACAGAAGGTGAATTAGATGTTGAAAAGAAATGAATCTGTTTTGTGTTAGAAGATGCTTACTTCGTGGGTCCATGGCACTACAGATTAAACTCTTTATAGTAAGATGCACGATAGACAAACCCAAATAAAATAAGAGATACTTATAGCCCTCCCAGGGACCCCAGCTAAACATATATTTTCTAATAGAACAGGGATTAATCACCGTTTTGAGTTTGGGAAACTAGTAGATTAAAAAAAACGTTTAAATATTGTGCAGGGCAGAAATATTTGGCTTGTCCAAATTCGGACAAAAATACATTTAGTTTAGTTTAAAATTCATTTAGTCAATTAGTCGATTTGTTTTCGTTGACATCCATCCAATATTTTCGGATCAAATTTCCATTTGAAAAAATGGAATTCTGAGATCGCCAGCAAATCTTTCAGTGGTTTAGAAAGTAGAAAGTTCCTAATTTGTTACCCTTATGTTGGATTGACATATTTAGGGAGGGAGCTGTGTTTAGTCGACAGTACCCTGTTTTGGTATCCTTAAATATGACAATTACACATAAAGATACCAAATTAGGGAGCTATCTACTAAGCACCTGAAAGATCGAAATTAAGAAAAGCCTTTTTTTTTTTTCTTTTTCAGTCTTTCAGTCTTTCAGTTTTTTTGTAGATAGCTCCCTAATCTTTTACCCTTATTTGGGATTGCCATATTTAAAAATTCCAAATTAGGGACTATTGACTATAAACAGCTAGTGGTACCCTTAAATATGGTATCCCGATGTAAGGGTACAAACTTCGTGCATTATTTACTAGAATGAACGAATCGAACAAAAATTTTCATTTTGTGCGATTCGTTCAATTTTCTTTTGTTTTGAATTTGGACAAACAAGCGTATTTTTGTCCCAATTTGCGATTCTTTCTAAAACAAATGTCCAAGTCTATAAGCAATACGGCTTTATATCAAATACTCAGCAGTCTTAGCTGTGACGAGTGATATTTTTACGAGGCTTGGCTCCCTGAGTTATGTTAAGTCCACAAACCTAATTATAGGAACAAGTGAAACTTCATGCATTGTCTTTCAGTGTTTATATAGGACATGTAGAACATGAGCAAAAAAATCACGTGTTCTGTTTCTACGGATACTTACATGGCTATTTACTGAAGGGAGAATTACTCGGAATTTAAAGTTAATTTCAAATTCAAGTCCAAAGCAGCTGAGCTGGAAAAATTCAGTCAGCTATGATTCCAGTTTGGCTAATTTGGCCCTAAATATGAAATTCACTTTGAAAAGTCTTACCTTCTTAACCCTGTCTATAATATTCCAGGTTGGACTTCATACCATGACGAGCCATCCTGTAGCTATCCAGCTGTTGTTACAATTCTCTTCCAGGCCATGGTCCCATACTTTATAAATCTCTAAAGTCCATCTAGATTGAAATTGAACTTAGACAAATGCTGGACTCTCTACATCAACAGCAACTAATGTGCGGCACGTTGCCTATTGATGCTATAATGCATGAGATCCGTGGAATAATAGATCTTTAGCTTATAACACTTCACGTTCTATGTACCGTGTGACATACACGATATAGGCCTCAATTTAATATTGTTGGATAAACCTTTAAAATGGTTTTATATTATGAAAAACATTTTAATTTTGTAACATTTTGATATTTTAATATGTTGAAATTAATTTTTTATTTTTTTTTAATTCTTTATTTTTTTGAAGCGCATTGTCAGTTACATTGTCTGGTTACGGTAATTTACGGGTTACATGAGTTAATACAAAGACATAATGGTTCAGATGGTATGTTGCGCTTTTTTTTTTTTTGCAAAGGAAATAAACAAGCGTATCAGAACAGTCGTCATGGCATCTAAACCGGAGTTATGCAAGACAAGGTAGCATTGACATAGGTTAGCATATTAGATTAGTATAATAGCTTTAACTGAGGATACATATCATGGCTAGGAGGAATTTGCACCATTTTATAATGTTGTATAAACAAAATCGACATCAGGCTTATGTTGATATGCATAATGTTAATCAGGTTCGTTCAAGCTGTCTCGTCTGACAAAAAACAGTAAATCCTACGCTTGACAGGTGTGTGTAGCTGTGCCGTGTAATGCAGGGTGAGCGGCTTACCAGGAGTGTGAACAGTGTGTGTAACCTGGTATCTTATGTAACACCCGTTATGTGTTAGAAGGATGCGGTGTGCATATCTGTGTTTCAAGGTAGGTTCTGCTATATCATCCCCACAAGCGACACTGGCATGTCTAAGACTAACGTTAAACTGGTTAACTCTTCGTGTACCACAATATTTCAAAAGGCTATCTAGTGCTTATAGTGTCAGCTAGCATGCGACTTAAAGACTTCCAAGATAGCAAACAAAGGAAGCTTAGGCAATAGTATGCTGAAACCACAGAGGTCCATTAGGAAGGGACGCACAGGCTCTGCTATTCGGGACCGCTGGTATGGTCACACGGGCAATTTAGCTGGTTCCTCTGCTTATGGCTCACTCCCACGGAGGTGTAGGAGTCCCGTCACACAGGCAGATCTGGCTGAGCTTATCACATGTGCCCACAGTTCTGGTTTAAAGTGTGGCCAGGAACAGGGATTCCGTCTTGGTTGCTCTGCCTGAGAGTGAGTCTTTGGTGCGAGGGGTGTCCCCCGGTGGCCCACGGCCTGGGAAGACAGTAGTGGGGGCCCATCTTGTGTACCTTGGACGTAAGCTGGATTATTCAAAGCGTTCCCGCTTGTTTTTGGTGCCAGAGTGGGGGCTCCATCCTCTGCTTAGTAGCTTTAATCAGCCTAAGTGGTCACTGTTTGTGCTGTCTGCGGGTAAGCCTGCGTGGGCCACGAGGTCCCTGTGTCGGCAATGAGGTGCAGGGTCAGCTTGGTTGTAGGTGTTAGGGCAGTTGTATCTGCGGTCGTTGGGTCTGCCGCAAACAGGTGCCCGCGAGCCGCCGCTCATAGTTGGTGGCTTAGTTCCCCTTCTCCTGTGCCTGTGCCATGAGGTCTTGCTGCCATTTTAAGGGCTGAGTTGTGTTGCCCAGGTGTTGCAGCTTTGGATCAGCCGCGCAGCCGCCTCTGCTGTAGAGACCGGGATAACCCCCTCGGTCCAAAGGGGGGGTGAACGGGGCCTTGGAGGCATTAGAGAAGTCGCAAATCATCAGTGGCCAGGATTGAAAGCGAGGCAGTGGCCGTCCGCCCCACTCCCCTCCCGGGTATGCCTCAGTCCCGAAGTCCCCGAGCCTCTCACCAGGACCCAGAGTCACCCGGTATCAGGTGTTCCAGCTGCACTGGGACACTCCAGGGTCTTGTTCCATGGGCCTCCAGGGTGTTACCAGCTTTGGTAGACCGGTATGTAGCCAAAAATAGCCATTTCCCTCAGGAGCCGTAGTGACTTGCAGCCTGCCAGCATGGCCGCCCGGCCCCGCCCCCATGTTGAAATTATTTTAAAAGTTTATCCAAAAATATTCAATCATCTGAAAATCTTATCAAATTATATTAAATCGAGGACATAGATTGAAAGCTAAACGGACAGTAGTACTAATCTCCGTATAAACGGAAATATACCATCTCGGAATATTGACATTGATATTGCTCTATCTTGGAGTATTAAAACATGGGTGACCTCACTGCTAACTTTCTCATTCAGGGGGATGAGCAGGTTGTTTTATACCCTTCTGTGAAAATCGAGAAAAGAAGTCGAGCTCCTGTACAGAGAAGCAAGGATCATGGGACGATGTCTGCATTGCTGCCTTGTAGTGTGTGGCTCGTCACAAAGGTGAGCTGTCATCAAATATTTTCTAAGTCACATGTAGGCAATTAAATAAAACAATGCAAAAAATGTACAATGAGCCTGATGAGATTGTTGCCTTCGAACAGGGCCGACGCTTCCTATAGGCTAAGTAAGCGGCTGCTTAGGGTGCCTACTCTGGGGGTGCGCCAGCAGTGGCTTTACTGCTTGTCTGGCCGCCCCCCTATCAAGTGGAATTGATTATATATAGCGGGCGTGGCAGACGCCGGCCGCGTTACCGGGCGCTAGGGAGCACTTACTTATAGACAAACGCCTGGTAGAACGTCGGTCCGGCATTCACCACAGCCTGCTAAGTCAGGACCCCACTCCCAGTCAAGCTTGTGGCAGCGCAAGGGCGTGTCATTCACTCGCTCCCGCCCCTTGCCCTGTACATGGGGACAAGGGGGCGGGGAAATAACAGGAAATGGAGCTTAGGAAAAAAGTGTCATCCACCGAGCGTAGTAAAGAAGACAGGAATGAAGAACAAAGTGCAATGAAGGTAAGAGAGCATGCACAGTGTGTTTCATAGAATGTGTGTCAGTATGTTTTAGTCAGTATGTTTGTGTATGTCAGTCTGCTTTGATCTGTGTGTGTATGTATGGGACTGTGTGTGTGTATGGGACTGTGGGTGTGTGTATGTATGGGATTGTGGGTGTGTGTGTGTATGTATAGGTGTGTATGAGTCTGTGTGTGTCAGTGTGTATGTATAAACCAAAAAAAACAAAAGGAAAAAAAGTTACCTGCGCTCTTTCCACATCCCTATGTATTTTTTAAACAATTTGAGGTTTTTGGTTACCTCCAATGGCCATGAGAGGATATGCCCACCTGCCACGTCAAGGCAGACCTCTTAGGTGGGTCCTAACACTAACCATTCGCCTTGCTTCCTTGAGCTTCTGGCAAAAACATCTCTAATGAGACAGAAAGGGGTATTTTTTATAAACGTCCCTACATGCTTATTAACCCTTAATAGGGAACACATGGGATGGGCGGCAGCATTGCGACCTAGCTGTGTGATACAAAAGTGAATACAAATATAAAGAAACTAGTCCTGCGCTCAAACTCCCATTACACCTGGGCAGCAACAATGACCATAGCAGTCATGGGAGTTTGAGCGCAGGACTAGTTTCTTTGTATTTGTATTCACTTTTGTATCCTATGATCATTGCTGCCGCCCAGGAGTAATGGGAGTTTGAGCGCAGTGTGTATGTATGTGTGTATGGGTCTCTGTGTGTATAGGTCAGTGTGTCTGCATGGGTCAGTGTGTATGTATGTATGGGTCTGTTTGTGTGTATGGGTCTCTGTGTGTATAGGTCAGTGTGTGTCTGCATGGATCAGTGTGTGTGTCTTTATGAGTCAATGTGTGTCTGTATGGGTCAGCGTGTATGTGTATCGGTCAGTGTATGTAAATCTGCATTAGTGGGTGGAACAAATGGGGCTGCAAATTTTTTTTGCCTAGGGCGGCAAAAATCCTTGCACCGGCCCTGCTTGCAAATAAATGTTGTGAAATGTTCATGCAATGCAATTATTGGCATATTATTGTATATTGAGAGAATGGGCTTTTAGCACGGTTTGGGTTGACATTTCTAGAATTTTATTGTCTGTTATATTGTCTGTTAATCTGTCTGCCTGTCTGTCTAAATTAGGGGAGCCAAATACATCGATCCCCAAATGTTGTAGAATTAAAACTCCCATGATGCTTTGTCATGCTAAAGGCATCATGGAAGTTGTAGTTCTACAACATCTGGGGATCTACCTATTGGGCAGCCCTGGTCTATGAGGCTATGAGGTCAGATTTGCCCAGCAAATCCATAAATAAACACTCAAAGGCACAAAAATAGCTGGGAATGCAAACTGTGTGTTTGTTTAAATATATACATACATTCACGAATGAGCCAAGATAATCTACTCCGTAAAATGTCATCGAAGTACAAAGCTGTTTGTTAGCATTTTTCCTTTTTAGCTTCACATTTGTATCTACTTATAAGACTCTTATATAGAGGTAAATATTGTTTTCATAATTATCTGCAAGAAAGCCATATTTTTACAATCTTTTTTGGTTCAATGATTTATTTCCCCCCAGCACTTACGTATTTGAAGGAAAATGAGGTGTTAGAAATACAACAAGTGACCCGTTATGTAACCTGAATCGTTACCCTGTGAAACACATACAGGGGAGAGCAGAACGGAAATATCAGAAGCCTTCTCTGAGATTCGGTGAACTGTAAAATTCTGCTCTGGTTGTAAAAAGGAATCACTGACAACGAACGGAGATAGGCTGCTAAGTTGGGGATAGTATTTAACTTTCCGAGACTGTTAATATCTTGGTTTATTCAGCTATTATGACCTCTTTATTAGGATAAAATGTTTCAATTTTGGTTATTTGAACATATTTAATGTCCCTCTTCTGTTTGTCAGGGTGGAATGATTCTGAGCAGAGCTATGCCACAGGTCTGCTTGGCTGTTGGGCACCCCATCAAACTAAGCACTGGAGATGGGACAATCTTACAGGGGTATCACGTAACACTCCAGAAAAGGTAGACAATTCTTCATAAACATCATTTAGTAAACACTGTGCACGTCCTGTATCTGAACAATAAAGATAAAAATGAAAAGGTTTAAAATGAAGTGTAGTGCTACAATCACTACGTGTAGGTCCCCAACCACACTAAAATTCAGTGTATGTAGCTGAACAACCTCAGGTAAAATGTAGTTAACCTCAAGTAGTAGGTCAGTGGCTTTCTTAAAATGCCCTTTTATTCTTCAGAATTATTTGGGGACAAAAATGCATGACCTTTTTTTATTTATTTTTTATTAAATTGGATGTCTCCAGAGTTCTATATCTGCAGATTTCTATGCAGTGCAATAAACCATTTGTTTACCAATTGCATGGGGATATGGACAGAACATACCTGATTGTGGGAAATTAGAAGATTAAGTAAAAATGTGCAGCTATCAGATTAGCAGACCTGTGCTCATACTTGACACCTTGCAAGGTTCCACCCAGGGTGTCCAGGTTTGGTAACTTTTTGCCGGATTTCTAAGTAAAACTGCTATTTCAAGGACAGCACCAGAATAGGAATCCTGCTGATTTTTTTTAGAATACATTTATATGTCCCACACCCTCCTCATACTGTTAGGAATATACAAAACCGACTTATGTTCTCATATTTAGTCACGTACAGCTTCCCCGGGGGATGTTCCCTGAGTTTTATTTTTTCCAGAGTGTTTCTTTTCCTTTCTAGGGAGCTTTGTCCATTTTGGTTCGAGAGGATCTTCCATTCTACCTAGGACTATTAACATTGAATGTTCTGCAAGAAAGGGTATCTTGCAGATGTTCTGTTATGCCTATGATTCAAAGTCTATAACTACTTTCAATCGCCACCAATTTTAGGAGTTCCATTTCTTTTTTTTTCAAGACTGTAAATAGTTGGTCTGTGAAACATTATTGTCAAAGTTATAATGATCTGTTTTCTTTCAGAGAAAAAAACAACTCCAGACAATTATGGAACTTTGGAAACAAAGGCTCAATTTTTTCCAAGGTATGCGTATAGTAAAAGTCTTTTTTTTTAATACTTTGTTATAGTAAGTGTTGGTCATCTCAACTCAATGAACAAAGCAGTGTTATAAATACATATGGACTTCTAACCCGTTTAGATCACTTCAAGACTTAAAATAACAAGTTAATGTACCTCTAATCCAGAGAGCGGTGAGGGATCCCTTGCCGCAGCTCCGCTCTGCCACCTGGAGATCACCATTACTGGTGATTTCCTGGTCAACATAATGCTTGCCATTGTATTCATCCAGTTCAATGACTGAGACTGTCAACTGACTGCTTGCAGCCACTGAATACTACCCAAACTTGATACGAGTTAGTCTATTAATGCAGAAGTATGAACTTCTATTTTATCAGACAAAATCAGACTGGAAGGACTTTGGGCACCAAACACAACATGGTAAGTGTCAACCTGGTCATAAGACATTTAACAGATTAGTGGCAGGTGGCGCCTTGTGTCTCCCGGCACCTTAACCACTACAGTGCGTTCTAATGATAATGGGGTCTAGAATATCCCTTTAAACTAACTTATCAGTAGTGAATCTCTCAAAAGGTGGCTTGGAGGCAATTTGTCAACCATCCATTATGTTGACCAAGTAGAGAAAAAAATTAACAGAAGGTTAATAAAGCTCCTCTTTTCTGATATTATACGATGTCTAATAAGTGATTCTACTTAAATGACGTATAATTTATAAATTAATAATATGTTTGTGTATGCCCTAGTGCTACCCTGGGAATTGGGACCCCAATCTATAATTGAAAATATGATCTGTTGAAATAACTGCAGATCATGTACTATATACAAACATATCTGCATAATAGGAAGCCATAAAGGTCACTGACTTCCAAGTCAATACCAAAGTGCTAACAAATATATTAACGCAACAGTTACTTTTTGTTTAATGTGAATGTATTAATGAAAGAAAACACCATCACAAACCATTATGCTAACATTTCTGTCTTTTATGATTTTGACAGACTAAATAATTATAGAATGCTAGAAACAGGGACAAAAATATCCATAAATGGTGACATCAATTCTTTCCAGTGACAAGTATCACTGTGAGAAAAGGCAAGCGTGTCCTGTATTCAATTAAAAAAAAAGACCAACGAAGAATAAACCAAACAAAAAAGTGGTATTTAATGGTACATAATTCACAGCATGCTGGGATGATCTTCAATGAGGATATGGTTGGCTGCAGACATAAAAGATGCCTTGATTCTAGGACTTCTTGTGACATAAATAAGAAGTTGAAATTGTTCTTCAAAGATGTAGCACCATGTCATTCTAAATGGAGATACGAGAATTATGGGATATATTCCCACGGTGGTGTACGTCAACAGACACTCAAATAAGTCACTAATTGACTTGCATAACTGAGCCAAGTTGAATTACCTTCGACCTCAAGTGAAATTGGGCAGGGGGTCATTGCTGGAACAGGATCGGAGTTTGTGTTAAACTTCTGGCTGCACCTGTCAATGAACTCTCCTGTGAAACCTGTAGGGTTTCCAAATGCAGATGACCCCTGACATGAATTAGACAGAGGTACAGTGGTGTTAGTTCTTTAATAATTAAATAACATGTTTGCCCCAAAAAGCACTAAGGATAACCGTGGGGACTTATTTTAGTAACTTATCATTTATTTATGATTTATATTATTTTGTTTGTTTCACATGCTGGATACATTTTACACATTTTGAACATATTTGTGAAAATATCCCAGTTGTATTTATTGTTTTATATATTATAGTCTTTTACGTTTCACCAGTGTAACGCGGCATATTGAGGGTTTTATCTGTCTGACTCTGCACATATTTAATCTGTTAGTCAGTAGAGGTGTTTCATTCTATGAGTAAGGTTCTATCATAATGAAACAAGAAGTTATATGATCTGCTTACTATATCATGATGAAGTTTCTAATCATCTTTTTTTTGTCTGTTAGAATTATTTACTAAAGTAACAATTCAAAGTCTATTTCAAATTTGAAGCCAAAGATGCCGAACTTGAAAAACATTAAGCCGACTTAAATCATTTTTTCCAATTTGGCTATTTTGATCCTAAGTTTGAAATTCATCTTGAATTTACTCTTAATTGATAAATGATCTTTTGTGTCTCCTTTTCTGCTCAGTTTACTTTGATTGTATGGATTTTTAATGGGCTTTAATACATTTTAATTTATTTCCTTTTCTGCATCAATCACGCCCTTTAGAAACAGTAAATAGATTGCACCCAATTTTAACAACCAGCCAGTAATCTTGTCTATAATCTTGTATATGTCTATATGACTATTTTTATCCATACTAGTAAACTAATAGTGCTTGCTGTATTGTGTGCCTCACACCCCGTCCTTAGGGGCAGCAGCTGAATTTATAGGTAGTATCACCTTATCTATCTGCTCGGTTTGGAAGATTTGCTCAGGTAGGAATACTGAAACCCATCCGGGTCTGAGCAGAAATATCCTCCCTCTAACTTGCTGTGAAATTAAAATGAATGAATGTAACACCTGCAGCAAAATATCAGAATAAATAAATACGGTATTAACTAAAACGAGATTGACAACTGGCTCTACTCTAGTTCATCTTCCCCTTCTAATGCGGCAAGGTCAAGCAACATATTCTGAATTAAATGCTTTATCTATTATCAGGCAGTAACTCATTTTCCCCTCATCCACTGTTGCCCAGCAGGTTCCCAGTGGTTTTTATCATCTCTCCTTTCTTGCTATTGTCCTCTCCAACAGGCTTATCCTGAGTTTTTGCTGACCTACCTCGAGGAGCTAAATGTAAAAGAGCTGGTCACCCAGACAGAAGATCAGATGCAGGAGGAATCTTGGCCTCAACCTCAACAGGATGCTGAAAGAATCTCATCACAAGAGGTCAGTGTTAGAACACCTCTCCGATGGAAGGTCACAGGGCCCAATGGGTATAATGGTGAAGGTAAAAAAATGTATGAGTGTTACTCTCAACTGCAGGGGTTAAAAAAACAAACAAAAATAATATGATATTAAGACTAAAACTGTTTCACAAGATATAAAGGAATCACAAAGAAATAGTTTGTGTTTTAATAACGTGATAGCATACGAAATTAAACCTTTGATAATGTTCTATGAATTCTACTTCTAGAGAAATGTCTATGTAAGTGTCTGTGCATTGACTGTCTATCGTTCTGTCTATAGCTATACATTTAAAACATTGATGTTAAAAAGCTGTGCTTAAAATGACCCTGTTAAATCGGGTGACATAAAGGGTGGGCCGTCTTTAAGGGTTAGTGCGATTTAGGGTTGGCGTAGCAATAGGGGTGTCCCTAACCCAAACTCCCCTGCATATTGAGGTACACTGCTGTAGTGTGTTTTCATTTTCATTCTTATTTTGCTCATTTAACAACTTCGGGGTCATTTGAAAGCAACATCTCTATAACGTTGCCTCCCGTGTGTCTTGATATTCTCAAGATATTTAAACTCTGTGTATGTGCATTCAATGTATCTATATATATGTATGTCTGCCTGTCTGTTTATCATCTATCTATGTACCTATAATCTGCCTATCTAATCAAGAACAAAAGATAGTGTAGATTCTCACAGTAAGAGAAGACAATCAGCACTAGCTTGTGTTCTTCTTTTTTCTTTTACATATACCATTCATCATAATACCATTCTTTGGAAGGTATGCCATTTTTTCTTCATTTTTATTAATATTGCTCCACTTATTACTACACTATTATTTCACGTTGGTGAATTGGGATTGTACCGAAGTGTGAAGCAAGGTTAATATAAATCATTGAGCTTATATAAAACATCATTGAAAAAACTATCTAGCACCCAAAGTTATTTTATTAATTTAGCTATCTTATATATCTACACGATCTATCGAATATATTTCTATTCTCTATCTATCTATCTATCGAATGTATATCTATCTATCTATCTATCGAATGTATATCTATCTATCTATCTATCTCTCTCTCTCTCTCTATCTATCTATCTATCTGTCTGTCTATCTATCTCTCTATCTATCTATCTATCTATCTGTCTGTCTATCCGTCTATATATTATCTATATATCCATTCTCTATCTATCTACCTATCTATGTTCTATATGTATCTCTATCTATCTATCTAATCTAGTAAATCAATCGATCTAATCTAATATTTCTATCTGATTTATTGCATATATATCTTCTATCTATTAGAGATATCTATCCAATGTATCTATCTCACTATAACAAGATGCTGTTTCCATTTCAGGCTTTGCAGAACGATGCCAGTCATCTCAATCAGCAGCAGGTTTCCCAGCCATTGGTTGCCCAGTTATTGCCCACAGGTGGCCCAGGGGAGCAGAGGCAGCTGACAGTGGCGTTGGTGAGGAAATTCACAGAGAAACATCCTCAGGCCCCAGCTCAAAGGTAAGTCAGTGACAGAACAGATAGTTATTGTTCAATGACATTAGATGCTTTCCTTCAGTTTTATGTTACATCGATTCCCCAGATATTATTGAAATATCTCACAAGCCCCCTGGCTTCCAAGCAAACATGTTTTCATTCTTTGCAACAGTAATGGGAAGTGTAGCGGCTTTATACAGATTCATCATACTTCGGAACATTTTATAAGCACAAATAAAAATACGAATATCCAAGTCCTGCTTTACATAAAAAAAGGTTTTCTTGGAAGTACGGAGCATTCAATGTGTTTATTTTATATATAGTTTAATGTGTCAGTGGAAAGGTTCTCTATTTATCATAGCCTTCTTATTTTTACTATCAATATTTGAAAGCATTATTATGCTGATGTGAAATTAATTGTCAATAAGCATATCAAGAAGCAGTATTGTACACAAATAGTGGTTTCAAGTTAATGACAAATAGGCCCAGACCTGGCCATAAATAAGGCAGTCGGGCAAATTCTTAGTAGTCTACAATGGCCAGCCCACTTTAGAGATTATTGTGCCTGGAGTTTTGTGGCACCTTTTCAGGATAGGTAGTCAAATCATTTGAAAATAGTTTGACAACTTACTTGGAGTCCACTGGGTGTCCACCAACACCCCTTGTGGAACTGGAAGATCCTTAAAAGAACTTCCTTAAGCACCACTGAGCTTATCTCTGCTTTGGCTGAAAGTGTCATCTGAGCCAAAGTGCGCCTCCTTTCACCGCTGGGCTTGGCTCGGTGCAGAGGAGGAGGTGGTGGGTGCCTGGTGAACCCACAGGATAGTTGTCAAACCTTCTCAAATAGACTACTTTCCTTGGGAGAGCATCAGATCACCTCAGGAGCTATAACCACTACAGCATGCATAGAGGTGCATGCTTGTTCCTGGGTAGACCTCAGACCTATACAGTTAAGGAGTGTATCACTTGACTATCGGACAAGGTTTCACACCAACTTAATTGTAAGAAACCAATGCAGGACAGGTCTATTTGTCATTGCGTTCACAGAGAAAAGAAAAAGGTCCAAGCACTCCAAGGGTTAGGTGTGCAAATTTGTCGACACTAGTGTTCAGCAGTAAAGTTTCGACCAAAAGGTCTTTTTCATTTTTTTAATTGCGAACATGATTTCCTAGTATTGTTTATATACTTGTGCATATTTCTAAGTCTTACATCTTACATATCATGAAACAGCTACATAGCGATTACTGACCAAGGTTCAGAATATCATGCCTTCTACTTTAACTTACTGAATATTTTCAGTAGCATTGCCCAAAGTAAACCCTTTTAACCCCTTAAGGACACATGACATGTGTGACATGTCATGATTCCCTTTTATTCCAGAAGTTTGGTCCTTAAGGGGTTAAACGGATGTTAACCTATCCGCCTGACATTAGATGAGCTGTGTTTGTCTGACCAGCCATTCTTTACCCCCAACTTGGAAGACTGCTTCAAAACATTATTCCAATGCATTCACACTATGCAACTTGGAGTTCGTGATGATTAAATATTAAGATATGAGGCCATCAATGCAAGGGGTGACGCAGTGATTGCCTCACATTGGGCTAATTTCAGATCCTTACCTTTACTACCTCTGAACATTCTACCACGAAGATCTGACTTCTCCTACCAATATGATGCTAGATCAACAAGCAATATCAAATAAAACCCATGACTTGGTATTCTTATTAGTAATAACCAATAGACCAACATGACGCTAGTACTGTTTTTTGGACATTTCGGCTTTAAAATCCTTTGGCCTCCTATTGTCAAGCCAAGCATTTCTTCACTTATCTGTGTGTGACATCTCCATTGGACATCCTCAAAGGAGGATAGAAATGTGATCTACCAGTCCATAATATCCTTTATACCATGTAAACTAACAGATTTCAGATATTTTCATTGTTTTCACTAAAACACTTTAATCAGAACAAAGCTAAGTTGCCTGCTATGTTATATGTTTGAATGAGAACAGACTGACATAAACAGATTGTAAGAGTAGATACGCAGGGTCCTCTTCACCTAACTAATTGATAAACATAGCAGTTTCTCTGAAACTGCTATGTTTATAAAAAAAATAGTTAACCCTAGCTGGACCTGGCACCAGGGGAGGGCTGGCAGCCTTTGGCCTGGAGGGCAAATCCAGTCAAGTGGCCCATTGCACCAAGAGGAGAGTAAAAACACCTTTCCCATGTGATTGAAAGGGGGGGCGGGGGGAGCAGTCACCTAAACAGACACTCAATGAAAAGCACACACACACTTGCTGATTTGGCGCACACTAAAAAACACGAACTCACTGACAGGCACAGACACACACAGAAAGACACACTGTTACAGGCATACTGACTCAGACAGACATACTGACACACACGCATACTGGCTGACATACACACAAACTGGCACACACAGAGACATACTTGCACGCACACACAGACATACTGGCGCACACACACACACACACATACAGACATATTGACACACACATACACCCAAACTTTACACTTTTAAAATCAGTAGACAGTGGCTGAGTAAAGGGACAGGGCTGTAGTGGGGGGACAGGGGCTGTAGTAGAGGGTATAAACTGTAATTGGGGGGTTTAGGAAATGTAGGGGGGATAGGGGCTTAAGTAGGTTGATGGCTACAATTTGGGAAAGGGGTTGTGGTGTGGGTGATATGGGTTGCAATTGGGGGAAGAGGAGCTGTAGTGGGGATGTTATGGGGCTGTAGTGGGAGGCATGGGGCTGAGAAAGGGGGCAGGAGCTGAGAGGGGGAAAAAACGAGCAGGGAAAGGGTGGGACAGAGCCTTACTAAGGGACCAGAGCCTGACTAAGGGACAGGGGATGGCTGAGGAGGGGGACAGGGATTGAGGGGGGGGGCAGGGCTGAGGAGGGGACAGGGGCGAGGAGGGGGGGGGCAGGGCTGAGGAGGGGACAGGGCTGAGGAGGGGAAAGGGGCTGAGGAGGGGACAGGGCTGAGGAGGGGGGACAGGGGCTGAGGAGGGGACAGGGCTGAGGAGGGGAAAGGGGCTGAGGAGGGGACAGGGCTGAGGAGGGGGGACAGGGGCTGAGGAGGGGACAGGGCTGAGGAGGGGAAAGGGGCTGAGGAGGGGACAGGGCTGAGGAGGGGACAGGGCTGAGGAGGGGACAGGGGCTGAGGAGGGGACAGGGGCTGAGGAGGGGACAGGGCTGAGGAGGGGGGACAGGGGCTGAGGAGGGGGGACAGGGCTGAGGAGGGGACAGGGCTGAGGAGGGGAAAGGGGCTGAGGAGGGGACAGGGGCTGAGGAGGGGACAGGGCTGAGGAGGGGAAAGGGGCTGAGGAGGGGACAGGGCTGAGGAGGGGGGACAGGGGCTGAGGAGGGGGGACAGGGCTGAGGAGGGGAAAGGGGCTGAGGAGGGGACAGGGCTGAGGAGGGGGGACAGGGGCTGAGGAGGGGACAGGGCTGAGGAGGGGAAAGGGGCTGAGGAGGGGACAGGGCTGAGGAGGGGACAGGGCTGAGGAGGGGACAGGGGCTGAGGAGGGGACAGGGGCTGAGGAGGGGACAGGGCTGAGGAGGGGGGACAGGGGCTGAGGAGGGGGGACAGGGCTGAGGAGGGGACAGGGCTGAGGAGGGGAAAGGGGCTGAGGAGGGGACAGGGGCTGAGGAGGGGACAGGGCTGAGGAGGGGAAAGGGGCTGAGGAGGGGAAAGGGGCTGAGGAGGGGACAGGGCTGAGGAGGGGGGACAGGGGCTGAGGAGGGGGGACAGGGGCTGAGGAGGGGGGACATGGCTGAGGAGGGGGGAAGAGAGGGGGCAGGGCTGAGATGGGGAATAAAAAAAAACAAAAGTGTATTTCCCCCTCCCTGAGTCTTACCTGACGCCAGGGAGGGGTGGGCAGCAGCCAACATACAGCAACAGTCAGTGAAGTCTGGAGCCTGCAGTCAGTGGAGTCGGACGGCCTCTCCTGATGATGTCAGGAGGAGGGGGCGTGGCTTCCTCTGCTCTTCTCCCAGACTCCCCAGCGGTCCTGGGAGAAGAGCAGTGAAAGTCACGCCCCCTCCTCCTGACATCATCAGGAGAGGCCAGCCGACTCCACTGACTGCAGGCTGCAGGAAGAGAGGTAAGTTGAAAAATCTGACTCCTCAGCCAGAGGCAGGGCCGGAGCCAGAGGCAGGGGATTCAGATTTTCCTTTTTTTGCTGGATGTGGGCAGCCCTGGCCCCTGGGTTTAGGGCGGCCTGGGGGGCAATTGCCTCCCTGCCCCCCTTCCCAGCCCGCCCCTGCCTGGCACCCATACCACTTCATTAAGCTGAAGTGGTCTGGGTGCCTAGAGTGGTCCTTTAATGTTTTTATATTGTTTGATAATTACCTGCTTTATTATTTCCCTTTTCTAATCTTGTACATGGATACTGGATATGTTGGTGTTATGTAAATGGGAATTATTATAATAGACAAACAGGTAGGCAAGCACAAAGGCATGGTTATAACTATAAGTATTAGGGGGTCACAAAACAATAAAAACGAGAGTCCTTTCTTAAAGGTGTCTGGATGATCGTTACAGCCTTGAGTTGATTATTGATTAATTACTATATTGTTTTGCTAGTTACACCTTTTCCTTTCTATTTCATTATATGTTCTTGGGCAGAATGACAGACAGATTTATACATGCATACATAGATTTGGGGTCAGTAATAGGGTATGAATATATGTTAACTCTTTCTTTGCCTGAGAACAGTGCTCAAAGCTTTTTAATGCTGTTTGGCAGAAAAGCTTTGATAAACGCCTTCTTAATGTCCCTAAATGATAGCCCAATTCTACGCCTGCCAAGAAAAGGATGACTTTATCAGTGGCAGTGCTTGATAGAAACCACACAATACGTTTCAGACCGGTGCGGATTATTAATTAAATGCATTTGTTTATATTAGCTTATCAAATTGAGTAGCTTACCTTTATTGAAGCTGAATGGGAGGATCTGTAGTAGCCGACAAAGCATCCTGACCCAGCTTGTCACCCAATGACCCATGAGAAGGAAATAATGAACTGTGAGTAGCTGTCATTCTAAATGCTTCTGACAGTTTGGCTATGGGCACATCTGTGTTAGTTTTCATGGCAAGGCCTTTGTTTCTTTCCCACTAGTGACTTTGCAGACCGCTGTGGGGTTTGCTTGCTACCCCGCTCCTCTCCAGGCCCCCCCTTTTCCAGTGATGAGAGCAGCTGCCACTGATGAAGTTGACATTTATTTTAATGATTTGTCTGGCATTTATTATTTCATTAGAAAAAAAAAAAATGAAATTATTTGTTTTGAGTCTGTAGGAATGTAGCACAATAAAATGTCCTTTTTTTGTCTGGGTGTCGGTATTCGGACGGCGTAGGCGCGAAAAAGAGTTTGCACGTTCAATTAAACTTTTCACGCTTGCACAATATACATTTAGTTATTTATGAGCTTTATAAATTATTTTAAATTCAGTGGGATAATTTAAAACCCTTCAATGCCAGAGGCATAAGTAACAGGTGCAGTCATAGGGTTAGTGTGATGTCCTTTAGATACTTGTATTAATATTCTTTTAATTATAATGATACAAAAATAAACAAATAATGCATCTCTAGACATTGCATATACAAACAATGAACTGCCTACACTTTATATAAACACAACATATTATTATTATATTATTTATATAGCGCCATCAGATTCCGTAGCGCTGTACAATGGTCTTCTATTATATGTGTTTTTGAATGTTGATTATTCTGTGTAGGTAGATGTTTCACGAGGGACAGGAGGGTGATTAGATGGGCTGGCCATTGAAAATTACGCTGTCAAAATAAAATGTTGTCCCATACAGACTATCACAAGGTAGTTTGGTGAGTTTGTGCAGACCTCCTGCAGGTGTATTTTGAACTGAACGGATTGCACAGAGCAGTGTCTTCTGAAAATATTTTGCCATAAATGATATTCTAGACATACAGTTAAAATACGTCCAAACATTTTGAAAAAAGACTCCTCTGTGTGTTGAAACATTGCCAGGTTCACCCTACTCTGTAGTGGAATAAACCCCTCTTTTCATGTTTTGTCTGGTGATACATTTTTTTATTAATAGCCATGTATTGTAATGTGTTAAAAAAATCACCACACTATTTTCTTAAAATTCGACAAACTCGTGATATTTCTGTCCTTTCACCTGCCCCATCGCACCGCAGTGTATGAAGTATGTTACGTGAAGGTATTCAATAAACATACATAATTTGCTTATCCTCTCTTCAAAATGTCTTCTTCATTTACCAATTTACCAAAGACATAATTTTCATTTCACCCGAGGCTATTGTGTGTACACAGCTGTATACTCACTATTTCACATCTAAGCCACATTCCCATAAAAATCAATGGCTGCCTCTTGAACATGCACAACCCAGGTGACATCTGATTCCATTCCCTTCAGTGGACGTTATTACTGGGTTCTGTGAGCAGCGCCAATTAATGTCAATGCTGAAACGCTGCGTGTTTTTCCACTGTCTTTCCATTTATCGTAGTGGGATAAGGGATTGTCTGGTGGTAGTACACCCTGATTCAACAAAGTATCTCAGGAAGAGAATGAGAATCCAGAAGATATCCTCTCAGGTTTGTATAACAAATTGGTAGAAAATGGTAACCTGACTCAATCCTTTAGCATTGTGACCATATACATCAAACTTGATTTTATTTTGGATTTAACACATGAGTCTGTTAATCTGGGCCTCAATTGTATTAGAGCAGGTACTTTTTATTGACAAATAATCAGCTCCTGATAAGCCATTTAATGGTTCGAATCAATTACAATTCCGCCACTGTTTATCATCAATCGATAATTATCGTTTGAATATAGAATCTGGTAACTATGTTTAACAGAAATGATCATACTGGTGATTCAGTTACATCTATGAATGATATAATCCTTTCGTAAACTGCCTTGAAAATGTTTTGACAGCTAAAAACTGTTGACAAATGCTTTTTTTTTGCTTTTTGTATTTCTGTCGGTACTTAATGGATTTTTATTTGGCTTTTTTTTATGTAAGCATATCATTTGATTTTTACACGTATTAGATTTATTGGGCTCCTCTCACTAATATAAGGGTGAGGGGGTAGTAGTTTACTTTCCATTGGACTGCCACCACAACCACTTACACATCTGTAGGATTCCCAGTGCCAGGATTGCCACCACAACCACTTACACATCTGTAGGGCTCCAGTGCCCGGACTGCCACCACAACCACTTACTAGACATGTGCAATTAGTTTCATGCAATTCGGACATTCGGATGCTTATAAATGTCCGAAGTTCCGAATTGCCGAAGTTCGGTAGTTCAGACGTGCCGAACCGAATGCCATTGGTCCGAATCGACGAAGCAGACAAATTTTTTTACTTACCCGAATTTCCGAACCAAACCAAATTTTTTGCCCATGCTCATCCCTGCTATACAGTGATTCCTTACATTGTAAATCTGTTTACATTCTTCACACTCTGTACGCTTGGGAATAGCGATCATCCCTCAAATTTAACAAATATACCTTAATCTCCAAGATCTTATGTTTTTAGGTTTAGTAAACAGTAAAAATCACTAGAGATATAACCTCATTAAGAGCACAATTGCCAACATTAAGCTCCCGATTCCTTTTTGCATTTGCTGTCGTTCAGATATACAGTAAAATGGTGTGTGAGGACACAGCTGTTGTGTAACATGTTGTAAGAACCTAGTCAGGGGTTCATAATGTAATCCTTTAATTATTAATTGTGCAGTGTATACACTTCAGTTCAGTATAGACCTCACATCTTGCCTGGTGAGAACTACTCCTATGATTTTTTATTTTTGTACACCATTTTACAGTCGTTAAAACTTCTTAGAAAAAAACAAAATCACTCAGGGCTTGATTTTATATTTTTGATAAACTTTTTAAAAGATCACAGTCTGTTAGAAAACGTTTTCAAATTATTTATCTACAAAAATCCCTATAGACTTTAATAACAACTAAATCATTTGTACAGTTTTCCAACAGATTGTAAACATTAAAAATCTTATCAAATAATGTTAAATCGAGACCTCCGTTGTACCTTCTCAGATTGTTTCATTTCTAGTGTAGCTCCTAGGTGGGCTTTTTACGGAAAATGTTTACATCTTCATCTTAGCATCTAGATAGCAACACATTCTACTTTTGATGCTGTATTTTGTCCATAAACTAAACGATTCCTTAAATTTTTAAGTTAATCAAACTGGACCAGTTTCCAAACTGAGCAAAATGGACAGAAAGCCTATAACTATAAGCTCGTAAAAGATATGATTGTTCACTGAAATAAGTTTTGATTATTATTAAGGACCAAACTTCTGGAATAAAAGGGAATCATGACATGTCACACATGTCCTGTGTCCTTAAGGGGTTAAAGGCAATCTTTCACTTTTGGGGGATCTTTACATTTTTTACAAAGGTCCCCGAAAGATATGGTGGCTCCGGGGTGCAGGGTGGTAAGTTTTACTTGCCTCAAGCTGTTCCTTACGCACGCCACTATCTTTATCCTGCGGTCCTCCTTATCTGCCAAGAGCCATGTCAGTGCTGTACTCTCGTGAGACCATGGGACCTCCATAGATCAATAGATCCACAGCTACCAATTGTGACAGCTGCTGGGATTGGCCAAAAGTTAACCGTCGATCTTCACCTTATGCGTTTTGTTTTTTTTGCAGTTTGTGTGAACTATACATAGATGTATTAATAGTAGAGATGTCGCGAACATAAAATTTACCGTTCGCAAACGGTGAACGCGAACTTCCGCAAATGTTCGCGAACCGGGCGAACCTCCATAGACTTCAATAGGCAGGTGAATTTTCAAACCCACAGGGACTCTTCCTGGCCACAATAGTGATGGAAACGTTGTTTCAAGGGGACTAACACCTGGACTGTGGCATGCCGGAGGGGCATCCATGGCAAATCTCCCATGGAAAATTACATAGTTGATGCAGAGTCTGGTTTTAATCCATAAAGGGCAGAAATCACCTAACATTCCTAAATTGTTTGGAATAACGTGCTTTAAAACATCAGGTATGATGTTGTATCGATCAGGTAGTGTAAGGGTTACGCCCGCTTCACGGTGACAGACCAAACTCCCCATTTAACGCACCGCAAACAACCGCAAACAGTCAATTTGCACAACCGCAAACTCCCCATTTGCACAAGGTTGGATACCAAGCTAGCCATGTCCCTTTCCTTGTCCTCACTGATGTCATTGAAGGTCTCTTACTCCACCCAGCCACGTACAACACCAAGGGTCCCCGAAAGGTTACAACAAGCCCCCTGGGGTTTGGTCTTCCACCTCCTCAAAGCCACCTTCCTCCTCTGACTCCTCTCTCTGCGTTGCCTCTCTCTGCATTATTATAAGGTGTGTTAAGTAGTACTATTCCTATCAGTTTAATCCCTGTTACGTCCCCTATCAGGGGACGTGTATATGGCATCGATTTTAGGAAGCGGGAGATGGAAAAAGATGCTTGGTCGGTCCTCCTACTTCAAATTTGGGGCACTGCGCATGCAATCTCATGTGCCACCAGATAGGAGTGGTGTGTTAAGTAGTACTATTCTTATCAGTTTAATCCCTGTTACGTCCCCCTCACCCGGCCTTTTTTTGTCGAATGTATCGCCCACTGTCAGTCCCTTCGGGATCCATCCCTCATTCATCTTAATAAAGGTGAGGTAATCTAGACTTTTTGACCTAGGCAACTCAGCAAAGGAAGCAGCAGCGGGTACAACATCATCATCATCATCACACTGTATGTCCATGTGTGTAATGCTGCCTGACTGAGACATATCCCTGTTATCTACATCCTCTGGCAATAATGGTTGCGCATCACTCATCACTTCCAACTGATGTGTAAATAACTCCTCTGACAGATCAAGTGAAGCGGCTGTGGTGCTAGTGTTGGTGGTGGCGGCAGGCGGGCGAGTGGTAACTTGAGAGGTTCCCGAAGCTAAGCTGGAGGAGGATGGTGCGTCAAGGTTCTGAGCGGAAGCTGTAGAAGATTGGGTGTCCTGTGTTAGCCAGTCAACTATGTCCTCAGAACTTTTCGAGTTCAGGGTATGTGGCCTCTGAACACTGGGCTATATTCTAGGGCCAAAGGGAATCACAGCACCACGACCACGACGGCCCCTGCGGGGTGGCCTGCCTCTGCCTGTCATTTTTTTTTCGATTAGTGGTACTATGCATGCAAGCTACTGTGACAACAGATATGAGTGGCACTGTGCACTGCCAGAAGTTGGCAGAGTAGACGCTGTAGGCCTGACACACACGCTTGCAGACAACTAACTGCTATTCAATCTATTACAGTCAATTTTTTTTTTTTTTTTAAATGTACACTACTGTTACATCAGATATGAGTTGCACTGGTGTGACACTGTGCCCTGGCAGGCCCTGAAACGCACACGTGTGAAGGAAACTGACTGCTATTATTTTACAGTGAAAAAAGATTTTTGTTTTTTTTTAAATGCAAGCTATTGTGACCCCAGATATGAGTGGTGGCACTAGGCAAGTGGGCACAGTATACGCTGTGAGCCTGACACACACGCTGGCAGGCAGGCAACTGCAATTAGATTACAAAAAAAAAAGCAGACTGATGTTCTAGCCCTAAAAAGGGCATTTTGGGGTGCTGTCCTTACAGCAGAGATCAGATAAGTCCTTCAAGACTGTAGTGGACACTGAATACACTAGCCTAGCTATCGATTTCCCTATTAAATCATCAGCAGCTACACTGTCCCTCCTCTCACTAAGAATGCAGCTTCCGGGGGGCGGGGCCTAGCTGTCATGGAGGAAAGACGCACTTCATGTGAGCCCCCTCGATATCTCACTTTAAGCAGCTATCGACAAGCGAATTTCACCCCAGAAGGGGATGACCCAGCAATGTTGCTCCTACCTGACCGACCCAACATGCTTAATAGCTGTCAGCAACTCGACAGAGTCTTACTTACCTCCACGTGGCAAGTGTGGCCTGGTGCTCACCGGGCGGGAGAGGCGGACGATCTCCCGATCCTGGGATGCCCAGGAGCAGCTACTTCCCGGCCCGGTGGTGGTTATCCCGGTCCACCCCTGAGAGGCTGTCTGGAGCTAATGGACGCACAGAGCACTGCCGCCCAGGCTGACATACTCATCTGCTACTCTCCCAATATGGCGGCAGCTGCGTGTCCTCCTGGTACCAGCAAAGCATGGCAGGATATTGAGTCTAAGCTGGACAGACTCTTTAATCAATGTTGGAAGCAAATAACAAGCAGGAAGCCCCAACAAGCTCCACCACAGCCCCAACAAGCTCCACCACAGCTAAGCGAAGCAGTCCCCATTAAAATCCACCAACATAAAAGGCGTTGAATATGGGACCGGAGGCACAAACAGAAATGCAGAGCCTGCCCCATGTCAAGCACTCGCCTCCACCTTAAGCCACCACAATCCCGCACCGGACGTGAAGCACCACCGGGACAGATCCGACCACCTGACAAAACAAGCTTCCACCACCTCAAGCCGCGAACCCGGCACTCAGCCAGAGACTTGCCTTTGTTGTTCCAGGTATCAGGGACTCCCAGGGTCTGCACCTGGCACCCATAAGGGATCGGATAAGAACAAGCAGTAAACAGCAGCCTGCCAAGCATGTCCCACTATAGCTGATCCTCCACACCATGCCTTTGATCACATGAACTGCTCTCTGCACATTAACTAATCGTAAAGTAGCAAGCGTTTAAACATGTCATTATTTCACCTCCTAAAGAGTTTATTGTCGTAGTTCCTTACATGCCTTTACCTTAACCGTTCATGTATTATGTTATTCACTAGTCTTATCTCATGGGGCGACTCACACTTGAACTAGTGGTGGAGCTGCTGATATAAATACACAGTTGATAACGTGCAAGCTACACCCTAAACATGACAGCCATCTTTCACAACAATGTACTGCTATATACTCATACCCTCAGTGCAACTAGCCATGATATACGCACGTTCAGCCTAGCATGCTCAAATATAACACACTTCTGTCTAAAAAAAAAGAATGCAGCTTCCGAATGAATCTAAAATGGATGCTGTCCAGGAGGTGTTAGGGTCTGCTTCTGATTGGCTGGAATGTGTCTGCTGACTGTGAGGTACAGGGTCAAAGTTTACTCAATGATGACGAATAGGGGGCAGACTGAACATCGCATATGTTCGCCGTCCGTGGCGAACGCGAACAAGCTATGTTTGCCAGGAACTATTCGCCAGCGAACCGTTCGGGACATGTCTAATTAATAGCTATATTTACAAAATGACATTCTAGGTCAAAATAGCTCAAATTTGCAATTTTATCCAAAAGCATTTTTGACTATTTTGGACAGATTTCGAAATGCTCCTCACAGCTCTAAATTTATTGAATGACCTCCCATAAAAGTTTATTTTCATTAATGAAATGGCTGGTTAAGAAAGGTAATTGCTGCGTGCTTGCAAAAGCTCATTAGTATAATCTGGAGAATCTTCTTTCTTAAAAATATTGATATATATCACAGTATTCTGCAGGGTTATACCATAGTTGACAAAAATTAGACTTCTCTTTGTGTATCCTGGCATTTGATGTTGAAACAGGAAAGCACTTTCTAGTTGTTCCTGTCAATTCACTGTATTCACAGAATTGTTTAGTTTTGTTGTGTGCGATGGTCTTAAAATATTATTTCGGTGGAACTAAGGGTTGTAGAGTGAACCAGACCTTGACCATTATTCCTGTTCTACCAAGCACCACAGCTGACACTTCAGTCAGGTAATTAGTATTCTTCTGGTATCCAAATTATAAATCAGAATTGTAATTGGTGACGTGTTCTTTGTAATGGTGGCCAGTTGTACAACATTAAAGTCAAAGCTTGGTATGATACATGCGCATCATCAACCACTTCTCATCTGTTGCTATCCAAATCACAATACTCCGATAAACAGAACTGACAGTGATTTTGCTTCCATTTTTATGCACTACAGCATTCAGTACTTGGCAATCCAGTTGTGAGACAATATGTGGCTTGAGCTGCAGTTGCTCCTGAAGTTTTCCACTTTTACAAGATTTATTAATTGTAGCTCGTCCTGGAAGAAATGTTTTTGGGTTTTTTTTGTCGTAGTTTATTTGTAGAGTGGCCAAACGTTGTATACTGTTGCACTTGAAGTATAATAAGCTGAAAAACACAAGGCACGTGGATAAACACTGTTAGAATGCCATTAGGACCGAGTTTCGTCATTTGTACGAGCAGTGAGAGAGCATGGAATCAAACAAACCTATAACAAAGACTGAGAAGGTGGGTACTTTACTGGGTCCACCTGTGTATACATTTAACATTTATCCAATCTGATTGGTGTTGGGCTGTTTACTTTTTTTATTGTTTTTATAAGCTAAGGCACTGGAGAAGTGGCCTTTTGTACTACACCCACTAGTGACATGAAAGTGAGATGCGACTGAATGCTATCTCCCCTGTTGCAATGTTTCAACCTCCTAAATCCTTGTCTTAGTCCTGATGATTACAGCCAAGCTAATGTGAATGTGCTGCACTGTTCAGTGTCTCCTCGTATGGAGTCTACACGTTTCTTAGGGGAAGCATTAGTCCTGCAATCGTTGCAGGACCGAAGACATGAAGTCTGTCTTTGTCTGTCTTTGCAGGACTGAATCCATGTCCTATCGCGCTCAGCCTGCAGGGCCAGCTTCTTTACTCCATAATCACTACAATATGCTGTATTCATTGTGGCTCCTATAGTGTCCCTTTAATCTGATCTTTTGACTTCCCTTTCGATGGTTGCTTTCGTGTGAAAGAGCTTATCTTGAAACTAGACCAGTAATGGTCCATTAAAAGTTGCAGTTAAAATATCAGTAAGATAATGATTGCTTCACAGAAGTTAAATGTCTCTAAATCCCATGAATTGATCTGTAGTAACTTTTCCAGTCGAGTTGGGTGTTCACCCAGGCATACATCCGTAGAACAATGGAGGTCAGGGTGAGAATAAAGGGGTGGGCCAGTCAGCGCACATGCACTCTATTTACGATAGTGCCTTGCTTTAGCAATGAGAAGTGAAGCGGGCATACCATGCTCATTGGCATTTTCAGATGCAGCTCAGCTGGGGGCCTTTGCTTATTGCATCAGTTGTACATACATAAGAAAAAGAAAAAAAGGAAATACATAATTTTGACAAAGTAGTAGATCATAATCGGCCACTACCCCCTTCTTCTTCCTTCAAAATCATCACTACCAGTTTAATAGCTTTAATAAATAGAGTTTATATGCATATTTCAGTCACAGCAGTTTTTCTAATGCATGTGTGAAAGAGGTCCTTAATTTATGTCTACCAACTGTGTAGTGCCCTTTTTTGGGTAATGTCATCATCCTAATGGTGCCTATTATACTCAAAGGTAGCAAATGAGGCTTATTGCGGGAAAGTAATTGATTTTTACTGAGTGAAAATGTAAATAGCTTCTGAAATACAAGCAGGTCAAAATTGGCAGCTAAAACAATTCAACTACGAAACTTGAAAGGTTTTTCTGTACACAATGATTTTCCATCTATTGAAAAGAAAGGTTACCTAACGCAGCTCTCCGATAAGGCAACCACAAGTATGAGGATTGACTTCCTTGTACATTTTCCATATTTACTTTTGGTAATTGTTAGATTTCCTTTACTTTATGGTTGTTTGATAAACAGTGATTTTTTGTGAATTGACCAGGAAATCTAAAATGTTATGCTAAAGCAGCCAATTTTGTTTCCAATTCAGTAAAATTCAGGCTTTTTAAATTTCATGAAAAATTGGAATTTATTAGACGTGCAAAAATACATTTTAAGCTATTCATCTGAATAAAATTTCTGCTAAACGGATTAGCGGATTAGTTCCGAAAATTGTGTATTGTGATTTTATTTTAAAAGGATTCTATTTCGGAATCGTCTCTGATTTGGTTAATTTATATTCAAACCGAATCAGAGACGATTTCAAAATATAAGCCTTTTAAAGAAAATTCTCAATACACAATTTTCATAAAAAAAATTTGCTTGACACTTAGCAGGAATTCTATACCGACAATTAGCTTACAATTAATTTTTGGCACATGTCTTGTTTTTTTTTGTTATTTTTAATTATAATATCTACATCTGGATAATCGGGCTATTTTCTGGAACTGGGAATTTAAACTTTGGAATTAACAACATTTACTTATGGGTTTTAGTGGTTTATAGCCTAATCTAGGCATTGATGTTGGACTCAGAATGTGATCGAAATCTCCCTGATAGTATCGGATTTCATCACACTTCTAACAGACAACATAGCTAAACTATAGAAGTAAACACAGTCTACTTACAATTATTAGTTTCATTAGTATAATAAATTAAGCACTCCTCATTAACACTATAGTCATTAAAAAGAAGAGTATTGTTTCACTGTTTTAATACATTGCTTTGTCACTTTACTTGCCAAACTGATCTTGTGGCCAGTCTCTAGATAGATAATTATTAACCTTCCACTCTAAGGATCTGGACAATGTTGGGTTTTGTCCTGAAAAAGACGAGTAAGATGACTTTCTGAATGTAGGTCTGTCACAGTCGCAGTACAAGGCTTAGTGGCAGGAAAAGACGGGAAAATCAAGTTCACAATCCAAGGTCAGGGTGGTCAGAATTCCGTCTCCTAGTGTTCAGGTTAGAATTCACGGTTAGAATCAGGCAAAGGTTTGACAAGAAACAGTCACAGGCCAAGGTCTGCTCAGTAATCCACCTATACAGTGATAGCAGTCACTGTACCCGTGGGTGCATAATTTCAAAGGACTGCTTGTTATGTTGTCTCTGCAGTCTCTTTGCTCAGTTCTCCGCCATTTAGGATTCAAATCACATTTTTTATACAGTCGTAGTCACACCTCCCTGCATGGGACTTACACAGCCTTCCTAAACACTTCCTGTAAAGAATCATCTAATGTTTACACTTCCTATATTGCAAATTCTGTTTAATTTAGAATGTCTTATCTCCTGCCCCATTAATAGCTTGCTAGACCCTGCAGAGCTTCCTGTATGCAATTAAAGGGACACTGTAGTAACCCAGACCACTTAAGCTCAATGAAGTGGCCTGGGTACCAGGTCCCTCAAGTTTTAACCCTTCAGATGAAAACATAGCAGTTTCAGAGAAACTGCTATGTTTACATTTGGGGTTAATCCAGCCTCTAGTGGCTGTCTTCCGGACAGCCACTTGAGGCGCATCTGCAATGCTGGATGCAAATTTCACATCCATCGCGCAGAGCGTCCATAGGAAAGCGTTGAGAAATGCTTTCGTATGGACACTTTGAATCCACTGACGTCGGACAGGGGAGCTGACGTCGGACAGGGAGGAGAGGTCACCAGCGCTGAGGGAGCCCTTCAGCGCCACAGGAGGGGGGCCCTGAGGGTGGGGGCACCCTCAGGGCACTATAGTGTCAGGAAAACAGCTTTGTTTTCCTGACACTATAGTGATCCTTTAAAGTTCAATTAACAGAGAAGAAGATAAACACTTTTAAAGTAAGGTTCATTCATTAATGTGCCAATTACTATTAAAATCTGCACTTTTGGTAAAATGAAAAAAGAGGACACACTCTTTACACATAATGAACATCAGCAAGCTAAAGTGCTTTAGGAGTCTGCAGGGTCCCTTTAAATTTGAAATTAACTTTCAATTAGTACTATAGTGAAAAACCCGTAAGGGCTCGTTTTATGTTAAGGGACACAGTTTCTGCAGAGAAAATACGAAAAGTGGTCAAGAGAGTTCCACAATGATGAGCTTCAGAGACAAGTCTGCAAAAAAGATCATGGGGAATGCCGACATGTTCAGTGAATAGTTAATTCACAAAACATTTCCATGTGATAATATATTGTTCTTGATAGTAGGGGTATCCATGAGTTTGGGCTCGCTCTGGCACTGCTGCTCTTAGGACAATGGACTCTAGTGAGCTTGTGGACCCCCAGCACCGCACCGACCATTTTTATTTTCTTCCCCACACGTCATGAAGTCGGGGGGAAGGGGTTAGGACGAATTGCTGGTTTTGGAGGTTTTAGTAAATTTAATATGTATTTCTCATGTACAACATTGCACATTTCTTTCCTCATCTACAGGACTGGAAGATACTGCTGGTGGCATTGCACTTGCATTGCAAGAGTTTTGTTCACTAATAGGTGACATTGTCAAATTTATTTTTTAATTTGTTTATAATTGCTTTTCCTTTGTTGATCTTCATTGTTGATTCTCAGAAACGCTATCAGAGTTAATTACTAAAGTAATAATTGTAAGAAATATGCTTCCAGTCTTGCTATATTGCCTTACGTTTTCATTCCCAAAAGTTCATACTTGGGTAATATCTCTGTTTGTAGTGCCCATTGTTGGTACGAAACACAGCTACCGCATATTCATTTTTATGACGTCAAATTACTGAGTTAGATAAAATGGCAAAATCTCCAATAAATAATCTAAATAAATACCTCTAAAAGCTAAAGCACAAGGGAAGAATATCATAAAAGGCTCTGATTTGACCAAACTTCAGCTTTACTTGGTTCATGAACACGTAACACGTAACATGTAACACGTAACATGTAACCCTGACAAGTAGCTAATGCTTTTCATAGGATAAGCAGGGGTTCAATGAGGGCACTGTTTGTGTTAAATAACCAGCTCATAAGAATGAAGATATATTTGTTTTATTGCTGATAAAATTACTGTTAGGTAACAGGATAACACTGCATTTCTGCTGTTATCACTTCTTAGTATAGAACTTATATTCTTACCAAATACGCCTTCAAGAAATAATTTCCACATTTTTCTAAGCCATTGTTCATCTTCCTGGGTATTAAATACATATCATCAGTAGGAATTACATTTTTTGGAATTACAGTTATAAGTAATGCAGTATGTTCTGTGGTCGGGCTCCATCCTAAGAACACTGGTAAATTACTCTGTTTAGCAAAGGCTCGTAGCTCCGAAATAGATCCGAGTGATTTGCATTCAGGTGAATTTTAGGGGTCTGAAATTAAAATCTAAATGCTTTTAACAAACCATGCCATTTTACAGTTTGACACCAATTTTCTCCACAGCGTGATTTAGCAAAATCTCAAATTAGCTCCAAGTGAATCAAAGCTAAGCTATTTACTGCCATCTGTAAGGAATTTTTCATGCCAATAGAAACTGAATTTTCTTGGTGGCAAGGTATGCCAACCTCGTATGCAAATATTGTATTTAACATTTTGTTTGGTGACACATTTACAACCAACATCATTTATAGAGAGCAAAGACGCGTTCAAAACAAGGTAAGAATTTTTGTTAACAGTGATATTCAGCTGAACGATACTCGGTTAGTTTTCCTTTTTTTTTTTGTCATTACGCTCAAGGGAGTGTGGATGAGTGTAGACGACCAATGTATGCATATTCAGGTCACTGGTTCCTTGCTTACTTTACCTTGAAACAGGGTCAAGAGGCATTTGACCTATTCATGTAACTAAAACTTCCAGCCTCTTTCTCCTGATATCTCTGTGGACCTTTTTTATGGACTTCAAAACAAATGTTTTATGATATCAGCAATAAAATATGCCAATCTATATGTTGACAAAAGTGCTCGAAAAAAATTATTATAAAATGAACTGTTCATAGGACGCAAATATTTTGATTACAAATTGAGCACATGAGGGTTCAACCAGCAATTAGACATCCTGAATGCATACCAAGGTGTAAATCAATTATGTCTTATGTACTGGGTGTGCCTAGAAGACAGGCTGGCATGTTAATGTGTTCTGACAATATAATTGACAATAATTATGCTATCTATCTATATTCTCTTTTATTAGATGTGTATTTAATTAACATGCACGACTGGACTTTGGGTGTGTGATCCTTGTGGTCAGAAAGGCTCTACAAAAAGTTTGGGTGAGAATCCAATAAGGTCAGGGAAAGTCAGCACATTATATAATAAGGTGTTTACTACAATGGCAATGGTGGGTTTTGGGTGCAACACTAAATGTCGATTCATATTTTTGTCTCTGTTTATAATTATTGTGCCGGTGTTTGTTGGCTTCTTTTTCTTTTTGCTGATAATAGTGTGGAGTAAAGGAAGAACAAGAGGAATCTCCGGAGAAATGTGACTCTTATATAGTATGTTTAAGATGTTTTGGTGTGGAGGGACTGGGGGGGACTCACAGATTGATGTGGGATGAGAGTGGGTAGGAGTGGAAGTCTGACGAGGAAAATAAAAGTAAAAGGCTGGAAGAGGCTAATATAGGGATGACTTCTACCATATGTGTATTATATATTCGCTCCCCTATGATGTTACCATTTATTAGACAGCGCTGCTACTATTTTGGGGAATTTATGCACTTGGGGGGGGGGGGGGGGATATTTTTGCTACAAATACTAAGGAGCGTAGAGATGGTATTTTTCAATGCACTTAACCTTAGCCACATCACCCCTTTATTAACAATACATGACATACACATCATTGTTTTGTATTTGCCTGTCCAATGTGTGACAAACTAACGTAACCCTCATAATAGCGCTGCCCTTGTGGGCTGATAGTCTGATGGATGGTTAATGGGATCATTTCATTTGTTACATACTTATTCCACCTTCCGTAAAGTGAATCTGTAGCAGTTGTTTTATTTTCTATATTTATAAGATAGTGCTAGAGGTTTAAATAAATAAAATTCTGTAGATCAGTGGCAGCTAACATTACAGTCATTGTGGGGCTGTCACGATGCTCATACAGCCATATACACACTCTTCTTTTAAACTGGTTTGAAAATATAAAAAGCAAACAAATAATTGTTCGAAAGAATTGGCACATTTTTATTTTAAACGGCTTTTATTTGTGTCACCGAAAATGTATAACAGTGCGATAGGATAGCAAAATGGGAGACATGCAGGTCTCGCAACATCGGGAGCAGCCATATGATTATAAAGAAATGAAAACCTAAGCAATATTAACAATTAGAAGGTAGTACAGCATCAGTATCGGTAACTTTGTTATGTTACATGTATTAAATATGCAAACATCTGCCTCTCATGGTCGTACATTAAGGGATGAGTGTGTCACCCCTGTGTGAGCCAGGTAGTGACTGTGTAGTACATGGTCAAGAGTCGCCTGTCGTCATAATGGTTGCATATAGCCTAGGAGTATCTTCTAGGTGGATAGGGGCCATTATAACGTCTGTGGTATAGCTAACCTGAAGGTTTAAGTCGTAGAGAGGACTCGTCGTCCCATATATTACTGATAAATAGTGGGTGTCCATTGGGTCTTATTGCCTTTGGCCGCGCACTCCTCGCGCAGGTCCTGTTTTGTCGTGCGGGCGGTAAAATCTGTTGGTTTAGTCTATAGTAGTGGGCATTAGCAAATTAGCGGAGCATCCGTATAGCACCTGAGGCCCAAGCCTGCCATACCCTCCTGTTTGACTGTTGCTGAGAATTGGCACATTTTGTACTAATTTCCAAATCTGCCACTAGCTAAAACTATACATTTGAGTCAAATTAAGAACATGTTCACAAATTGTGTAATTTAGTGATGTATTCAACACTATGGGGTACATTACAATCTGCCATTTGATGTTTATCAACACATTAACGACTGCCGGTAAGCAATAAACAATGTTGACACATTCGCAATCCCACCATTTCAGTACTTTTTGACAACACTACTACCATTTTTTGGACACTTAGTGAATTTGAGCATCACAAAACATCTCCCGTGAGTTGATGACGTGGAGCGTCAACTAACTTTCACGAACGATTCATTGTTATTTAACAACAAAACTATTTGAGGAGAAATAAGCACTATAGCGACAAAATAATGTAGCAATATTGCAATCACAACAAATACACATAGTGTACTATTTGAACATATTTAAAGAAACATACATGTATATTTTGCAACTCCGTACACAACATGGTAATGACACATCTCACCTAATATTGACCTATTATTGACCACTGTGCTATAAGACTGATCAAATGAGTAAGTCAGATCTTTCTAAGATGGGTCCAGTTTGTTGGAGACGTTGGCATATCATTCTTGAGATTGTGTGATGACAACTGAAGATGAGCTTCTAAAACCCTGATTTAATATTATTGCATAAGCTTTTCAAATTATTTAATATTTTTGATACATTTTTAAAATTATTTTAATGTTTATTATATATATTTATTTTATTGGTCTGTTACCAAATCCTGTAGATTCCACCTTAAAAACATAGCCCGCTCCTGCCCGTTTCTTACACAAGATGCTACTAAGGAGCTTGTCCATGCTCTAGTAATCCCTCGCATGGATTATTGTAACTCTCTCCTAATAGGTGTTCCAACAAGCCATATTGCCCCACTACAGTTTGTAATGAATGCTGCAGCTAGACTGATTTTCCTCTCCTGTCAGTCCTCTCACACCTCTCCCCTCTGTCAGTCCTTACATTGACTTCCTGTATCCTATAGGAGTCAATTCAAAGTGCTAACCCATACCTATAAAGCACTGACCATTCTAGCCCCACCTATATTTCTTCACTGATCCGCAGGTATGCCCCTTCTCGGTCTCTCCGCTCTGCCCATGACCTTCTCCTGAGTCTGCTGCTCGCACCTGTACGGCCAACTCACGCTTGCAGGACTTCTCGCGGGCGGCTCCCTTCCTATGGAATAGCCTGCCTACCCCCATCAGACTCTCCCCTAGTCTTCAATTCTTTAAGAAGTGTCTTAAAACCCATCTCTTTAGGAAAGCTTATGGCCTCCCAGAGTAACCTCTACCTCACATACCTGTCTCTTGCTTTCTCCTAAAGGGCAGCACTCTACTCTCTCCTCCAGCTCTGCTTCACTCCACCTTATTTGATTGCTTCCTCCTGTCCTGTTGGGTTTTACGCCCCACCTCCTATAGACTGTAAGCTCGTTTGGGCAGGGCCTTCTTCTACCTATCGTTCCTGTAAGTTTTTGTAATTTTCTCCTTTATTGTTATATCTCCCCCTTTGATAATATTGTAAAGCGCTATGGAATATGCTGGTGCTATATAAATACCAGTAATAATAATAATAATATTATATAGGCTTTAAAAGTTTGTCGTAAAAGATTAAATCATTTGAAAAGATTACCCAACAATTTTAAATGGAGGTCTAAGCTGATGATGAATTGTACGTTTTTTGGACTGTGTTTGTCTGAGAGTTAAAAAAAATGCTGACGGTTACTGATGCAGGGTTCCAACATGTCTGGTTGTAGTCTTGTGATATGGAATATAACATTTGTAATATGTTTGTGCGCGGTTGATAGTTTGTGTATGTTTGTGCAGCTTTTACAGATTGGTTGTTTGTACAATTTTTATTTTTTAGTGATTTCAAGAGTACACCTCCTCTGGATTGTGAGTTTGTTAGAGCAGGCTCCTCATTAACTTCTTCCTGTCAAAATTTGTAATCGTTTGTCTTGTTTGCTCTTAAATCCACCCCCCTTTTAAAATTCTAGTGCGCTGCGGAATAAGTTGACACCGTATAAATGCCGATAATAATAATATACTTTTTATACATGGTATTTGCATGCCAGTTTGATACTTTAAAATGTTTATGTATACTGTTTTAATATAATATCTGGTTTTGCTTCTATTTTTACTTTTTAGACCTGAGTGGGCACTAACCGAAAGGCAAGTTATTTTGTTTTGCTGGTTTTCCACATACACATATCCTGTGTTTGAAAGCACCAATTCTATGCTCTTCCCTTATATATTGTGAATGAAAAATAATATGAATTGGTTTATTAAGATTCTAGAAACAAATACATGAGAAGAACATTCAGCAGTAGTTCCAATTGTAATATTTATATTATCTAATATGGCTCGTATTCATTTCATCTCTTTTATCATACAAGACGTTCGGGGAGGCACGTACTAGGTTTGTAAAGGAGTTTAAGGAAATAATGGTTTTTATTTAATCAGCATTAAGGCTCAGTCATGCAGTGCTGTGGCAACTATATTATTCTGCAAAGAAGTTACACGTGCTTGACGTCTGTGATACCACTGAGCAAGCAATAAAGGAAAGTAGGAATCGGCATCGGGAATGATTATAAATTGTTCTATTTTACTGTGAAAATGGCAGGCCTGATACAGCGCATGCATTGTTTCAACGTGTTGGAAGGCGACAATGTTGTATTCGCTTCAAATAAAGATACAATGTACCTCCACCCGGTAAATCTAATGTTATTTTAAAGGAAACGTACCGCCATTATTTACATGGTGGTAATGATAATATTTTAAAATAAGTCTTTAAAGGGAAACCACCATGAATAAACCATTTAAAATCGTCTGTAATCGTGTGTTGTTTATTTATTGTTGGCATTTATAAAGCGCCAACATATTCCACAGCGCTGTACAATTGAAAAAAAAAACCACAATATAGTATAAACAGACCAATAGAAAAGGTAGAGGGCCCTGCCCATGAGCTTACAATCTAACTTGTTCATGTGAGGCTCCACTTTAAATGTATATTAAAGATTTAGTAATTGAGATCCTAATTCACTTTAGCCCAGATACAACCATGACAATGGCATTTATTTTCCTCTCTCTCCATTCCCTATCGATGCTGACTGATATATGCAAACATGTGGTTTTTGTTTTGTTGCTGGTTTTATTTATTTTTAATTTTTTTAAATAACAGAAAGGGGCAGAACTTAAAACACTGATTTACAAGCAGTCCAGGTGGAGGCGCTCAGTTCTAGAATAGATATAAATAGAGGTGTGTGTTTCTAAATGTTGTTTTATGTTTCATAGTTTAACACATATTTGTTAATTATAAGGGATAGGCAAACATAATATTAAAAATTCTGGGAAGCAACCATTCCACCTTTAATGGGACACTCCACACCCCTAATGCACTTTAGCTTGTTGAAAAGCTTTATGTGTGAGGTGTGTGTCCTTTTTTTTTTCATTTTACAAAAAATGCAGATTTCAATAGAAATCTTTTCTTTTCTAAATTAACCTGGCTACACCCCCTTGGCTTTCAAGCAGACAGCCTGTCCTGTTACTTCCTGGTTTGGTTAGCTCAGTGGAGCTAAACTCAAGAAGCAGCGATTTCACAGAGCACCTTCCTTGCAAAGACTTCTCATGGAGCTGCATTGGGAAGTCTGTGATTGGACAGCCACAAAAATTTAATTGGGGGCATATCTACTAAACAGTGAACCGCCAAAAAGAACATGCTGGGAAGGTATGTATACATCTTATAGTGTGTCTGGCTTATGAATGTGGATGTGCAAAAAAAAAAAAAGTGACTAAAGAAGATGGAAAATAATGAGCTCAAAGGTGTAGTTCATTACAAAGGGGGCTCCAGTATCATACGAGGAATTCTGAAAAAGCCCACGTGTCTTCAGAGCTTTACTAGTCAATGCTCAGTACAACCCGGTAATTAACCCTTTTAGAACTGATGAATGCCTTAGACCCATACTATAAAATAAAAAGTGGGGAGGGGGGCGGTGGGCTCAGAGAAGAGATACCTCTACCGCATAAAACTTTCCTTTTAATATATCAAGAGGGAAAAAACAAGCCTGTGAAAGTTGCGAACTATAGAGTATCAAACTGTCACCTCCAATGTACCTTTGAAATAAAAACTTTATGTTAAACGGGGAGATGGGAAACATAAAGTAAGTAGTTTCGTTCACGCAGGCCTCGTCAGGAAGTGCTGCTGCGATATGATTTCTGTCAGATGCAATCTGCTTGAAATTTCTCTGTCTCTACTTCCAAGCACAGTGTGGCATGTCTGTTTTCTAACCTTAGGTGCTGGGGCCTGCTGCCTTGTCAAATAACATTTGAGTTCCTTCACTACCTGCCTGTTGAATAAAGCACAGACTCACTGTGGTGGGTGAGCAAGCCTTGAGGGTGACCAGACTCTGTCTCTTCACGTAATTAGCTGCAGCCTTGTGTGCACTGAGGAACTGTGATTCTGCACTGTATAATAGTAATGCGTGTGTGTATACAGTAAGTGCTTGGAGTTTGTTTAACCTTAATACTGACAAAATGATGGCAAGAGCTCCCTGGAAGTTCCCTTTCACTCCAGTTCCATCCTCCATCTTTAGCTTAAAAGGGAATGGTAGGCATGTTTCTTTATTTGACACTTGAAAAAGCCTACTGTTTGGCGAAACGCGTTGTGTATTTTTACTATGTTTTTAATTAAAGTATTTTGTGACTACCACTTATCTTTGGTTAGTACATTTACTTGATATGTTGCTGTTTTATCCTGGCTGATTTTTTTTAAACAAGATCCAGTACTTCAAAAGAAATTCCTGGTGGGGATTATTCCACCCACGCTTGGTTCATAGAGCAGTGTGGCTGCTCTGAACACTGTAAGTACGTTTCTTTTTTATTCCACTGTCATTTTATATATGGAAAACACTATGGGCCCTCTCTTGTGATTTTATTTTCATAAGACCGGCACTGCAAGCATCATTAGAGGAATATCCTACACGTGGGGAGTTAAAATACCACTGCATGCTGTTTTACTCAGAGCTGGTCATAGCTCTTTAAATTGTAAGTTGGCACTCTTAGGACCTCAGTGTTGTCTGTTGTTGCAGTATTACCAAAGTTATTGCACCATTGGGTTTTTCCATCTTTTATATATTTTATATGCTGACGTCTGTCTGGGATGGTGTAAAGAATCCTGTGAAGACACCTCCAATTTTATCACATGACAGGAGGCTTCCTATTTTGCATTTCTCTCTTTACTAAACTCCATAGCAGTAAAGAAAGTGAAACATTTAACCAATGAAAAATGCAATAGGGAGTAGGAAGTTCCCAACAATTAGGCTCCTCCCCCTCTTTCTTTACTGCTCCATCGCAGACAGGTCAGAGCTTTTGGCTCCCCTTTTATATGTCTATATATATATATATTGAATTCATTGATTTTAATGCATATTACTATTATTTGTTGGGGATTATTATTTTAAGCTTGTGTCACCTCTACTGTTTGAAAAACGTTCATACATTTATTTGCTTATTCTGGTAAAAAATTGTTACTAAGAGTTTATTTTTTATTCTGTTCATGGTGTTATTTTACCCTATTATTTGTATTTCTATTTTTTGTACTTTGGGGGGACTTCCCCTTGGCAACCAACCTGCTCGTTTCCCTTTATTTTACCTCTTCATGAGGTAATCTCATTCTCTGCTCGGCTCCCGCCCAGCCCCCTTTTTCTTCCCGCCCGCGGGAAGAACCGGCCGCATAGCCTCCTTCCCGCCCGCGGGAGGACTCTGCCGCATAGCCTCCTTCCCGCCCGCGGGAGGACTCGACCGCACGACGGTTTTTCCTCCTCCGTCGGTCACCTTATCCCCTATCCCGGTCTTTCAGCCGCTTAGTCGGCTCTGTCATTGCGCGGCTCCCACCCCCGCCGGCATTCTCGCGGCGGCCATTTGCAATCTCGCGCCTCGCGAGATTACGGCCGCCATTTTTGAGTATCCACTCAGTTCGGCGAGTCTGCGACCAGAGACAGTCCGGTTAACCTCTAGAGGTCAGTCTTTTTTGCAAAAAAATAAAATAAATTGCTGTATCCAGGCACTTAAGGGATCATAACCCTGTGCCTGTTAAGGGTGCTGCCCTATTTTGTGCTGCTTGTGGAGGTCGCCTTGTGGCCACCTCTGTGATCCTGGGTGAGGCCCAGAAATACTAAAGCCCAATAGTGTGGTGTCATTTATATTCTCAATATTATTACTGTATTTGCTATTACTGTTTTGGTACGATTACCCTTTGCCTGATTAGGCAGCTTAGATCCTGCTGGGATCTTAATCACACCTTATAATCAGACTCTGCTGGAGTCCACAGTACCATCACCACCACACACCCTGCTGGGGTTTTTACTCTATACTTGGAGTACATATATATATATTACACACTACGGTACCCTGTTAGGGCCGACATAGTGTTATTCATATAAAAAAATATACAGCTGAACTGACCTCTAATTAATTTTTCTAATTAATTTTTCTAATTAAATTTTTCTAATATTCCCTGTGCCAGAAAATTTATTAATCTCAATATGGAAGCTGCTCAAAATACAGCAGACCTCCAAACAATGATTAATGAGGCGGTAGCAGCCTCCATGGAGAAAGCTCTCTCCTTAATGATGGCCTCTAATGCCGAGAAGAGGAAACCATCAAAAACCCACCGACCCCGACACGATTCGGATTCCGAGGATTCGGAACCACATACGAGCCAAGAACCCTCCACCGGCAAACGCCACTGGAAGGGGGAAAAGGGCCGACAGAACCCGGCCAAGGGTAAGACCCCTGCAAAAAAGCTTAAGCCCTTAAAGGACACTACCCCGCCCCCGCCACCTGATTACTCCTCGGATGAGGAGGATGCAAACAAAAAATCCTTGGCAATTATAGATGAATGGCAGGCGGAGGGATCAGACTCCTACGAGGACCCATGGGGCTCCGAGTCCGAATCCCAACATAAACTCGTAACACACAAGTTACTGGGAGATTCCCAACTTCAGGACACCATGGATGACCCGCAGGAAGACGAAGACGCCATTTTTGACCCATCAGGTCAGAAGCTGTTTGATCCGAGGAACCTAAGACATCCTCGTTCAGGGGACTGGACACCCCCAGATCATCTTGCAAAGTTCATGCACCTTTGGCTGAGGAAATCCATGGACAAGACGGTCCGCAACCGACTTCGGTCCGAATGTCCAAGACCTTCTCTACCCGACCACGTGGCAGAGACACCAGAATTTGACCAGGTGATGACCACCTTCATGTCCCGAGGTGGCCGGGACCCACGCAAAGGCGTGGAGAAGGGCTTCAGAGCAGTCCAGGACAAACTGCTAGACGCAGTAGGACCGCTTTCCAGGATCATGTACCTGGCGGACGATGCCCTCACAAAGGCAGACCAGTTTGACGCGACCATGGTTCGCGAATGGGCTCATGATGTTCGGGAGTGGGCACAAAGATGTTTTTGCTTTGTGGGTAACACGAATACAGCCCTCTCCTCCGAGCGGCGCAAGGCAGCACTACTCCGTATCGACGGAAAGTTGGTGGAATTGGGCACCAAGGAGTTAGGTCCTCTGGCACAGGGCAAACTGTTTGGCGATCCTTTCCTCAAGGACTTGAACAAACACGTAAATATCTTTACTTCCCTGAACAAGGCTCAGTCCTCCATGAGGAGAGTATTTAGACAAACCCCCAACAGGGGGGTTTTTGGACGGGCTGGCCGCCAAAGGGGCCGTGCTGCCAGCCGATTCTGGCCTTCAGGCCCCCGTAACTCAAGACCTCACTCTTTCTACCCGGTGGTGGGATACAGACAACAATCCTCATATACCCGAGGAGCGGATAGAGGCCGTGGACCACGTACACGAGGCAGAGCACGTTTCTCCACAGGTAAGCAATCACCTAACTCATTACCTTACTCTCTGTCCAGCAGGTCGCATATCTTTGTTCTTTCAGGAATGGCAGACCATCTCCACAGACGCGTGGATCCTACAAACGGTTCAAGGGTACATCATCGACTTCACGTCGCACCCACGACAAACAGTCACACCGCACCCGATCAAATGCTCGACAGAAGATACCAAACTCATACACAACGAGTTACTGGAACTTCGATCGAAAGGCGCAATAGAACCGGCCTCCGGACCTCGGGGTTTTTTCAGCAACATATTCCTAGTAAAGAAGAAATCAGGGGAGTTTCGACCCGTCATAAACTTGAAAAGACTCAACGAGTACGTCACGTACAGACACTTCAAGATGGAAGGCATACATCTCCTGAGAGACCTACTACAGGACAAAGATTGGTTCACGAGGCTGGACCTAAAAGACGCATACCTCTCAGTACCCGTCCATCTCTCCTGTCGAGAATTCCTACGATTCCACTGGCAAGATCGCCCCTGGCAATTCACATGCCTCCCATTCGGCCTCAGCTCGGCTCCATGGTGCTTCACCAAATTACTGAAGCCGGTAGTCGCTCATCTTCGCGCACAAGGAATTCGTTGCATTATATACCTGGACGACCTCCTACTGTTCTGTTCCGACAAGTCCAGACTGACGCAACACACGAACTATACCACAAACCTACTATCATCCCTGGGTTTCGTTGTGAACTTTCGCAAGTCAGCCATGTCACCATCCCAAACGGTACAATTTCTAGGATTCGAGATAGACTCCACCACGAGCACCCTACGGCTACCTGCCTCAAAGATCTCGACCATTCGCAAAGAACTGCGCAAGACCATCCGCGCCCACACCATTCCACTCCGCACCCTCGCTCGAATAGTGGGACTACTCTCAGCCTCCATACAGGCGATCTTTCCGGGACCACTCCACTACAGGGCAATGCAACGCCTCAAAGCATCCTTCCTCAGACACAACCCATCCTACGACCAACCAATCCCAGTCACGGAGGAGGTCAGGGACGAGCTCAGATGGTGGCTGGACAGCATGGAAGCATGGAACGGTCGGGCCATCTTCGGGAGCACGCCCGACTTAGTCCTGGAATCGGACGCCAGCCTCTGGGGATGGGGCGCCACAAGCGCAGGCACATCAACAGGCGGGACCTGGACCTCCCAGGACCTCAATCTACACATAAACTGCCTAGAACTCCTGGCAGGATCATTTGCCATCCGCAGCTTAGCAAAGGAAAAGACGGACTGCTGCATCCTTCTAAGGATGGACAACATCTCGGCAGTCCGCTACATCAACCGCCTGGGCGGAGCCCGATCCCGGATCCTCTCGGAAATAACGAAGGAGATCTTCGATTTCTGCCTACCCCGCAACATCTCCCTCAAAGCGGAATACCTTCCGGGGGAAACGAACCTCACAGCGGACTGGTTTTCACGCCACTGGAGGGATGCCAGCGACTGGAAACTGGATCCACAGATCTTCCAGAGTCTAGCGGCACACCGGGGTCCATTTCACCTAGATCTGTTTGCGTCTCGCAACAACAGACAAACTCAAACATACTTCAGTTGGCTCCCAGACCCGGAGAGCAAAGCAACGGATGCATTCCTACAACCATGGCCGATCACGGGAGCATATGCCTTTCCCCCCTTCGCCATGATAGCACGTACCATTCACTACCTGAGACAGCAGCGGGTATCCCTGCTACTCATCACACCTCTATGGACAGGACAACCTTGGTTCCCGGACCTCCTAGCCCTATCTTACAAGGACCCTCTCCTACTACCCTCACACCAATATACTCTCACAGATCCGAAAGGGAGCCCTCATCCGCTCGTCCTGGCCAACCGACTCACCCTAGTGGCTTGGACTCTTTCCGGGGTGCCTGGCAAGTCGGCGAACTACCGCAGGCTGCTAAGGACCTCCTATGGGACTCATGGGCTCCAGGAACTAGAAGATCCTATCTACACGCGTGGAATTCCTGGTCCAATTGGTGCTTGGAACGGAATATCGATCCATTTACAGCCTCTATTCCTACCATCCTAATCTTTCTAACACACCTATTCTCCTCAGGACGATCATATAGGTCTATTAACGTAGTCCGCTCAGCCATTTCAGCGGCCCATGTTCCCACACTGGGAATCCCAGTGGGAAAAGACCCACTGATATGCAGACTTTTAAGAGGCATTCGACTACGACGACCCCCGGAACCAAAATATTCACGACTCTGGGATGTCGAGGTAGTCCTCCGCTTCCTGAGGGAATGGCCGACCAACGACAATCTCTCCCTCCGGCAACTCTCTGCGAAACTAACAGTTCTACTTTGTCTAGTTTCATTCCGCAGGGTATCGGACGTCCGAGCGTTCGACATAGACGCGTTCTCGGTCTCCCCGGAGGGAGTCACATTCCAGATATCGCGTCGCACGAAGTCTGACTCTGCGACGGTTTTTTACCCTTTCTTCAATTCCGATCCACAACTCTGCGTCGTGGCCACACTACGGCGATACGTGGAGGTTACGCTTCCGATACGGACTCCACCCTCGGGGCAACTCCTCGTGTCATACGTTCGACCACACGTCCCCATCACTACTACTACCCTAGCCAGATGGGTTCGGTGGATTCTTTCTTTAGCAGGCATAGACGCTTCCTTCGGTGCTCATTCTGTACGTGGAGCGGCAGCTTCCTCAGCTTTCACAGCGGGTGCCTCTCTAGCAGATATCTTACGTTCCGCGGACTGGTCTAGAGAATCCACTTTTCGCACTTTCTATTTCCGCCCGAACTCCGACGCGGCCTTATCACTATTACAGCGTTAAAAATGCAAAATAGGAAGCCTCCTGTCATGTGATAAAATTGAAGATTATGCTAGCGTCAGTGTACTTATAATCTTAATTTTAATAATGACAGGAGGCGAGTATTTTCCCACCCTTTCCCACCCTAGGGAAGATGGGAACATTTGAATTCTGATACCACATGTCTCTTTTCTCACTTATATCACTACATCTGTTGTAGCGGGTTTGTTCATCTGCTAACACATTTAGACAGGGGTTAATATATATCTGTATGTACTCCTATTTGTTTACTAAGATTGGTTATAACCTTATCATAAAATATCGTAAAGGCTAAAGGTCACTGTAACAAACAGTTCGGAGATCCCATTCTAACCCATTTCACACTCTCATTTCAGTCTAATTCTGTGCCATCCTGGAGTTTCTTCAGTAAAATACCCGGACTTCTTCTTACCCCATGAAGATCAGATGTTCACCCGTTGGTGCCGATTACAGTCTTCATCATCCCACTATGAACGTTCACCAGTTGTATTTTGTTATGTATTGAACTTTATCTTACTATTGCGATGTCGCTTCTGAAAGAGGGGGAGGAGCCTAATTGTTGGGAACTTCCTACTCCCTATTGCATTTTTCATTGGTTAAATGTTTCACTTTCTTTACTGCTATGGAGTTTAGTAAAGAGAGAAATGCAAAATACTCGCCTCCTGTCATTATTAAAATTAAGATTATAAGTACACTGACGCTAGCATAATCTTCAATTGTCCAGCAATATCCTACATGTGGGGAGTACTAAATACCACTGTATGCTGTTTTACCTAGAGCTGGGCTTAGCTCTTTAAATTGTAAGTTGGCACTTCTCCACGTCTGTGTTGTTCGTGATCCTTTCCGCATTACGGTTTTGCACTATTGGTCTCCCCTCTCTGCTTTTGTATTCCATATTCGACTACTGAGATCCCAAAGAAAGAACATAAGAACACTCACTCAAGATCCACATTGTACCTAAAGACTTTTTCATCTCCCTTTATTTTATTTAGCGCACCCTGTATTTGTTGTCTTTTGTTCTCTCCATTCTTTGAAGGGTTTGAGGGTTACCCTTCCTTTCAGGTGTGCAGCTCTATCCCCCCTTGTGATCAGTACTGTAGCGCTGTTCCCCTCCCTTTCTATTAACCCATGTTTCTTTATTTGTCGTAGGAGTCCTGATTTGGTTGACGGTGGAAGTGGTCAATGCCTTAAATCATATTTAGGATATCAGTTTGCTTGGTTTATTCACTGTTTTTCATATATTCTGATATCTCGGGTGGTTTATCAACCCATTTAGCACAATTTGATCTTTAACCCCTTAAGGACAGAGGCGACTGTTCAACCTCTCAGCCAAAACAAAACAGAGAACTTGTGCTATAGTAGGTGTTTGTTTCACTGTGATTTAAAGGTTTCTCTTACATATTCTATATGAGGACAGATAGATAGAATTATAGGATATTAAAAGAAAGCACTAACACTAACACAAGATTAAGTATAAATAAAATATTACAACTTTCTGTATAAAAATATATATATTTTGCTTAAAATAAGTGCAACTTAGAACGCAGAATAGATCAGTCTTGGTTGTTAAAGGGATACTATAGTACTTTCCTCTGTCCCTCGGCGCTGGGTCGGCGCTCCGCCTCCTCCAATGTTAACCAATAGGGGGAGCTAATGAGCATGCGCGAAAAAAGCCGCAAGCACATTAGACCCTCCCAATATTAAAGGATTGCTGCAATGCTTTCCTACGGGGATTTCACTGACACTGGGTGTTGTTATGCAGAGCGTGAGGACGTCCAGCTTTACTAAGCCGACCAAAAGTCGCCTAGCAAGCAGGAAGTGCTTCTAGTGCTTGTCTGATGACAGCCACTAGAGGCAATCCTAGTCCTGCAATGTAATCATTAAAGTTTCTCTAAAATTGCAGCATAAAGTGTGACTGGCACCGTGCACCCAGCAGACTACTTCAATGAGCTGCCTATAGTGCCTCTTTAGGATCTAAATAAATTTTTGCTAGTTAACACTTACCCTATTCCAACCCTACCCAAACTCTATGCTTATATTAACTCTAAGCTTCACCCTAACCCTCCACTATTCCTAACCCTATGCCAGCATTAACCCTTACTTTAATTCAGATGGATTCTTTCTGCAGATGTCCGGGTTTATCAGCTCACACAGTACGGAGCTCTGTACAGCAGGAACAGGAGATCTTCCTCTTATGCTGCAACTTCTGCATAGTGATAAGTGCTGGGCAGCTGGCAAAGCACATCGCTAACCACTGTCGGCAGAAAGGCATGCAGGGAGATCCTGCTGGGGTCTTTTCAGGCCCCGGTGGTCTTCATCTGTAAGAGGAATTACTGCGGCTCAACATGATTGCTCAGCCACAGTGATTTAAATGGATTTTAAGGGCTGTGTGAAGCACTCATTTTTAGTGCTGCATATAGTTCATTAGACAGTCAGGGGTCACCTAATATGGACCCAGCTGACAGAGAGGAGCCCCAGGTATAGATTGATATTTGAGTCTCCCCCTTGCGAGCAGGATTTAACCCTGCTTGCATAAGAACTATGGGACGTTCCATACCACCCTAACAGTGTTAGAGACCACTTTATTTAGGACGGCACGGAACAACCAGGATGGATGTACTGAGGGGGAAAAATGAAGATATTTTTCAAATCTTACAAATATATGTTTTTAAAATATAGGGTATATGTAAAGATAATATCAAACAAATCCTGATTAGTGAGATTTTCCTTTTTAATTGATTATTTTTGTCATTAATGTCCCTTTAAAGACAATGAAACAATCTTTAATCCCTTATTATTATTGAAAGTGTTAAGAATACTCCAACGATAGAAGGTAGTCACGTGATCAATATATCTGCCTATAGTCGGCAAACCATCGTTTACCATCCTATTAGTGGCAGTGATGTTTGTGCACGGGCTGAGTTCATTGCTGATTTGGTAAAACTTGATCAGATAAAATCCATCTGCAACGCACTCATCTGGGTTCCCTAACCACAGGATCCAGTTTTTTTCTTCAGCCATCAATGAAACACATCAACAACAAATGTAGAGTTCTCCTACAGCGTTCATTTTGCTATATCCATGACAACTCAGACAATGCTATATTTCCATTTTGACAATTTCGCCCTAAAATTCAAAATTCACTCTGAATTCCCGAATTTGAATAAATAACTTCATAGTTTTCAATCTTTTTTTTTTTTTTTACTTTTATTGGTCATATCCCTTTAAATTACCAGCCATTTATGTGTGATAAGTTATCTCAGAACTGCAACAGAAAAAGAACATAACGTGGTTTATTCACTGAACTTAAGTAAACTGCCAACATAAACGCAAAATGGTGCTAAAGCACGGCTCTAAATAACAGAATTGGCAAAATCCCCAAATAGGATCTATTGTTAGCAGGTTGGTTGCCATTTAACTGCTTGGACTAATTTCCCCAAGATGTTCCGCAGTATCTGTGTCCCTACATTTTATTATTTCCAGCCCTAGACAGTTAAAGTGTCTGTAATGGCGCCTGTAACTGTAAGACAATATTCTGCCAACCGTCCGCGGACATGAACAAGCTTACTTCTATCACTAATATGTAATTATATTTTGGGTATAAGAATACATCGTCTGCATTTGGCTAACACAGGACAAAAAAAAAATCAGCAACAATAATGGTTTTTCGTTGAATTTCTACTGTTGATGTTAGTGTCATTTGAGGACTAAATGCAACAAAATGGGCATTTCTTATCTATTCCAGTTACATTAGGAAAGATCACGCCCTGCTCTTAGCATTTTCCAACACAGCTGTGGAGTATTTCCAAGCCTATTTTTTAAATAAAGTGATGCTCAATTTGTCTTTGATGATCCGAGTGATTCAGGTGAGATGGGAGCACCGTCGGGCCCTTATTTGCATAAAAATTAATCACGAAAAAATGTAAATTGATAAAAATTTTGCCTGGCTTTTTCCCTCATGTTCGAAAAGCCACGGATGGTTCCCAAAAAGCAATCATCTCAGTATGGTGCCACAGTGGAAGCTGTACAAATGATCACATTTGTGTTGAATACTCGCTCATTTAAATGTCAGCATTGATGGGGCGGCACATCACATGAAATAGGAAAAAAAACAGGGAACAAATGCCCAGCAGCTGAGGACTATCAGATCTGTGGGTACTGGTTAGAGGTATATGATCTAATGTGAATAAAATACACATTAATTATCTTTTTTATTTTTCTTTCATTTTTTTTTCCCCCTTCTCGAAATCGATAACTGATTTTTGTGTTCCACCTAAAAAAAAAAAAAACCTTGATTTATTTGGAACCAAACAAAACCAACCAAAAAAAACACAAAAACAACGGCAGAATAGTATGCTTTATTAGATCCATTTCAGCATTACCATGACTGCAATTAACATGAAAGGGTTTTTAAAGCCTTGGAAATTAGTTAACTGAGCTAGAAAGCCTTATATCCGTTCTGTTAACCTTTCTTTTGCAGCCAATGGTTGAATTCTATAATATTATCTTCATTATCTCAGCACAGAACTGCGTCGCCATTATTTAGACTTTAACCAGTGTGGGATGGTAGAAGTAGACGCAGGGAAGGAAAAACGCCAAATAGGACTAAGCCAAGCTCTTAAAAACAAACCACAATTCACATTAATTATCCTTGTGATCACCCCTAGTGCTTTTTTTTTTACGTCATTCAAGATATCTAAAATAACACTACTTTGTCGAGAAGCTTTTGTTTTGAGCAATTAGATAAGTAGAACTCAAATGTTAATTCACTAAGCAAATGATTACAGAGAATAGAACATTGTTGAAGAATTTTACCAAATAGGCACTTTTTTCCCTTAATTTTGCAATTAATTTTTTAATTTGCGATAGTTCAGTGTTTCGTAAATAAACCCCCTTAGAGTTGAAACTATTTGATTGTATATGTTTTTTGAGGAAAGCATTCTGAAGACATTGATAACAATATTTTTTTCTGAAAAATGTGCAAATTGAGATTAATGTTTACCGTTAGTAATTTAATTTTTGAGGAGAGGTAATGAACAACTGTGAGGAGGAGAAAATGTTAAATATTCTGCTGTGTTTTTAATTGTTATTTTAAAAATTATTTTTTAAAGTTCAAATCCAAAAATGTTATATTGACAGTAGGACCTCCATAAATTACCATATATTTAAAATATTCAGTTTCTATTGAAATACAGTATTCTGTTTATGTTTGCAACTAAGAAAAAAAACAGATTAAACTATGGAAGTTTTATTTTATCATTTAGATGCTGTTTCTATCAGGCTGGCCTATTCTGCCTGTTTAGGATTGATACCGGAGAAACTGACGGAAGCCAAGCACAGAGAGATGGACACAGGTTTCTTCAGGAAGGAAGAGATTCTTTATTGGATCACCGATCGGGACTCAGAGGGACTAGCGTCACCAAAATACAGCAAAGTCTGAGTACTGAATACATAGAGTACATTCCTTATATAGCACTGTAGCTCCTCCCACAATTAACTACACCCACACATACCCTTAACCTATTTAATGAATAGAGTCTAAACTCATCCATCCGGTCTAACCACGTGGCTCATCTGATACAAAGGAGAGGGACGCGTAATTCCAGTTCTTACATTCCTGCACCTGGTCAGTACAGTGATGACAGTATCTTAGCTACGTGTAATTAACTAGATACTACAAACACATATACATACATATGCCTTGTGGCAATCTTAGCCTGCTAAACTTGTATTTTACTGGAATTACATCACATTCCCCCCTTTGATGCCTCTGATATTTCACAATTACTTGAGGCATCACTTAACCTTGGTTTGCATATACCTCAGGTTACCATGAACCAGACCAGACTTATCTTATGATGTGAATCTTCAACATTCATCTTCTTGCATTGGTTCTCCCTGATCTAGAGCCTTATACTTATATATCGCCATTATCTGTGCAGCAGCCTTCCTCTCTGCTATACTTCCTATCAGGCTTTGCACAGACCTAACTACTAAGGGTATAAGACACGGTAGGAGTAGACACAACAGTAAAATCAGTAGGACTCCACCTACCACTGCCTTAAGCCCTCCAAACCACTCATACCAGCTACCAAACCAACTACTTGGATTGTACCCTTTCCATACCTGAGTAGGCACATGCGCTAGTTTAACCATATGGCTAGTAAGCTCAGCTATTGCTTGCCCTTCGTCATCTATTTGAAGACAGCAATTGCTCAGATTAAACTTCCCACATACACCTCCCTCTACTGCCAAAAGGTAATCCAAGGCTAATCTATTTTGGTAGACTGCTGTCCTCATCCTGGTGTTATGCTTCGCTAGAAGATTGAGCGCTTGTGATGTCTCATTTGTGATAATCTCAACCACCGCCTGTAATCTTATAATACGGTTGAGCATATAAATAGGGGTTCTATAACCAAAGGTACCATCTTCTGCCCACGTGGCTGGCCCATAATAATCTATGATACGCTGGGGAGGCCATTCATTATCTTCCCAGGTGCCTATCTCTATGGGTCCCCTTTTCTTCCTATGATTCACATCATACACTTTAACACCTAAAGTCTCACCTGTTTCAATCGGTAACAAGAAGAAGGATGGTTTGAGCATACCCAACACACATGCCCCTTCCCAGTCCTGTGGCAGCTCCGAGTAGGCTTTCTTACCACAGATCCAGTACAAATTTGCTGGGGCTCTCCAAGTAGATGTGATGGATAGATCAAACCACACATCCTTTAAATTGGCATATCTAGCAAACGGGTTAGATGGTTCTGAGACATTTGAAGCCGACCACCAAGTTGTATTCTTTGTATCATCATCATAAGCTTTTTGCCCTAGACAAGTTAATTCTCCTACAGAAGTATTATACATTATTCCTTTCCTTGCTATGCAAACATAACCTATGATGGAGGTCTTTAATCTCCACTCAGATTTACCTCTAACACTCATATGATAATCGGCTTGTGTAGATATTAATTGGTCAACTGCCTCAGAACCGGACATTACCTCCTTTGCTTCCTAAGGCCATTGGTCTCCCATGTTAGTACCTCCACACACATAGCAGTTGGTAACATTAAGACTACCGGCAATACTTTCAGCTAAATCGATGAACAGGTTTTTAGCATTATGGGGGATCTTATTATCTATACTCATCTCTTCGTAAAAGGAATGGTATACTTGATGAGTCTGGGAGGATACCGTATCAGTCTCTATTCCTATAAACAATAATGTCCCAGGATCTAAACCCGTCCCGTATATTTGAAACCCAAATAAATTTCCATACTTATCTAAGAACTTGTCGGGGTTATTAATGAGTATATGGACTGGGTTGCATTCCATAGACTTACAATAAGGGCTAGTCGGCAACTTAGTCACTATCATGTCTTTGTCTACTGTCTGTCCCCAAGTTGCCCACCCCACACAAGACCAATATGGACAAAAGTTATAATCTCTATTTGGGCATCTAGGACTTACATATTTATTTTTTGCTACTGGGACAAATATATTTATCGTTAGACCCATACGTCCTCTCCCATCTAAGATCCCCACATACATTCCACGGTTTTCTACCACTTGATATCGCTTTACACGCATCAAATAGCAGAACACCCGAAGAATGTACGGATTCTAACACCGTTTTATTAATTAGGGTCCCCTGAGGATCTCCATTCCTGAGAGTCAACCAAATTGTACGAGGTTGATACTCTGGACTGAAGCACTTAGGTTCTCCTACTCCTAAATGGCACACACTATAGTCTATATTTAGGTATCTACATCTTGATACCTCTCCTTTACATTCGTATTGTGAATGCCAAATTAGGGTTTGGGAAATATGGTTACCTGTTCTCGTAGTCTTAATGCATACCTCACAGCTAGGAGTGTCGGTACCTCTACCTTCCTGAATATAAAAACACATATAAATAAACACTATCAAAAGCACATCTTTCGCCGTCATCCTCAGTCTTCGTCCGTGCGATGGCGCCTCAGCTTCCAGGATGTGAGGGGCTGCAGGGAATGGAGTTCTGCTCGTCTTCACAGGTGTCCCTTCGAGACTTTCCTGGCTTATACACTATGTGTTGGTAAGCGGACAGGCTTTATTATGGCCTTCTCACTCACACCTGTAACAATAAAATTTGTAATCCACAATAATTCCTCGTTACTCCGACTGAGTAGTGCGTTTTAACCGGATCTTGCAGGGATTCTCTGGATCTGCTGTAACTTGCCAAGAATCGACTGCTGCTGGTTTAACCCTGGAGTGATGTATCCACGGAGTCACTTCTGCTACTTTTATTGCTGTAGGGGTAGACAAAAGAACAACATAAGGACCTCTCCACTTGGGCCCTAACGGTACATTATTCCACTCTTTAATCCACACTTGATCTCCTGGATGATAACTATGAACAGGGGGATAAATATTCACAGGTAATCTATCTTGTACCCATTTCTGTACCTCCTCCATAGTCTTACCCAACTCTACAACCTGCTGCCGGGTAATTCCTTCTCCCAACTGACTCAAATCCCCCCTTAAGTTACCAAGTACGGGAGGTGGTCGCCCATACATGATTTCAAAAGGAGAGAGGCCCATCCTTCTGGTAGGGGTACTGCGGATTCGCAATAAAGCTATGGGTAAGAGAACGTTCCACTTAAGTTGGGTTTCCTGACACATTTTAGCCAACTGGTTCTTGATAGTTCTATTCATTCTCTCTACCTTACCAGAACTCTGGGGTCTATATGCAGTATGAAGCCTCCACTTTATACCAAGCATATGAGTCAGTTGTTGTAGGCACTGATGAACAAAAGCTGGACCATTGTCCGATCCTATAGAACAGGGTAGTCCATATCGGGGTATTATTTCTCGTAGCAGGAATCTTACAACTTCTCCTGCTTTCTCTGTACGAGTAGGACATGCTTCTACCCAGCCTGAATAGGTGCACACAATTACCAACAGGTAACGATGTCCACCCGATTTAGGCATTACTGTAAAGTCTATTTGTAGATCGGACATGGGGAGTCCCCCCATAAACTGAACTCCTGGTGGCTTTACTGGTCCTTGTCTTGCATTATTCTTAGCACACGTTACACATCTGCGTACAATGGCCTGAGTCAAGTTGGACAATCTTGGTATGTAGAAATGTTTTCTAAGAGATTCTTCAGTACTGTCTCTCCCAGAATGTGTCCCGTTATGATAATTTTGGACAATTTCTACCGCTAGCGATGCTGGTATAACTATTCTTCCATCTTCTAGCTGATACCACTTGTTCTCCAGATACTTTCCCGGTTCAGTCTTTAACCACTCCTCTTCTTGAGCTGTATAAACTGGAGTCCATTGGGACAGTGGGGTTGGTATAAGAGCAGCTATATGCCCCACATACTCCTGTCTTCCTGATTCAGCAGCACGCTTAGCTGCACTATCTGCCATCCGATTTCCCTTGGTTACATCACCATCTCCTCTCAGATGCGCTCGACAATGTATGATACCGACTTCTTTCGGCTCCCACACTGCTTCCAATAGTTGTAGGATTTCAGCTGCGTACTTGATTTCTTTGCCTTCTGAATTCAGTAGTCCTCTTTCTTTATACAAAGCTCCGTGGGCATGAGTGGTTAAAAACGCATACTTAGAGTCCGTATAGATATTCACTCTTAAACCTTCAGCCAATTGTAACGCTCGTGTTAGTGCTATCAATTCTGCCTTTTGTGCTGATGTTCCTTTCGCCAGTGGCCGAGCTTCTATCACCTTGTCTATGGTTGTTACTGCATATCCTGCATAGCGGATCCCTTCTTTCACATAACTACTGCCGTCGGTGTAATATTGAACATCGGGGTTCTGGATGGAAAAATCACGAAGATCTGGTCTACTTGAGAATACTTCATCCATTACTTCCAAACAATCATGTTGACTTTCAGTAGGTTGTGGCAAAAGGGTAGCTGGATTTAAGGTGTTTACAGTCTCTAAATGCACTCTTGGGTTTTCACACAACATTGCTTGATACTTGGTCATACGGCTGTTACTAAACCAATGATTTCCTTTGTAATCCAACAACGTCTGTACTGCATGTGGGACTCGTACATAAAGTTCTTGACCCAGAGTGAGTTTATCGGCTTCAGCTACTAGCAGGGCGGCTGCAGCTACGGCTCTTAGACAAGGTGGAAGTCCGCTGGCCACTGCATCCAGTTGCTTAGACATGTAGGCAACAGGTCTTTGCCATGATCCCAAGTACTGTGTCAATACTCCCACAGCCATTCTTCTTTGCTCGTGTACATATAAGTAGAATGGTCGTGTGTGATCAGGTAGACCTAATGCTGGGGCACTCATCAAAGCCTTCTTCACATCTTCAAATGCCGTTTGCTGTTCTTGGGTCCATAAGAAGGGGTCGTGCTCTGTACCTTTGATAGCTGCGTACAGAGGTTTTGCTAGTATCGCATAGCTGGGAATCCATATCCTACAGAAGCCTGCTGCCCCCAAGAATTCTCGCACTTGTCTTCTATTCTTGGGTATTGGTATTTGGCAGACAGCTTCTTTTCTCTCTGGCCCCATAATTCTTTGACCTTCAGAGATATGGAATCCTAGATACTTGACAGTTGGCAAACACAACTGAGCCTTCTTTCTAGACACCTTGTATCCTGCCTTCCAGAGAATGTGTAGTAGATCGTGCGTTGCTTGCTGACAGATTTCTTTTGTAACTGCTGCTATCAACAAGTCATCTACATATTGTAACAATACACACTCTCCTGGGATGGACTCGAAATCCAATAGATCTTGACTTAGGGCTGAACCAAATAGGGTAGGTGAATTTTTAAACCCTTGGGGCAGTCTTGTCCAAGTCATTTGGCGTTTTGAGCCCGTTACAGCGTTCTCCCATTGGAAAGCGAAAATACATTGACTTTCTGCGGCAATTCGGAGGCAAAAGAAGGCATCTTTGAGATCTAAGACTGTGAAGTAAGTAGCCCCGCCCGGAATTAAAGCAAGCAGGTTATATGGATTGGGTACAACTGGATGTATGCTAACAACCGCATCATTGACTGCTCTTAAGTCCTGCACAGGTCGATACTCATCTGTGCCGGGCTTTTGAACAGGCAGCAATGGGGTGTTCCAGGGGGAAGTACAGAATTTTAGGATACCATACCGTATGAACTTATCCAGATAGGATTGGATGTTCTTCTTAGCCTTCTGCGGGATGTGGTATTGTCTCAGGCTCACTGGATAAACCCCATGTTTCAGTTCAATTTTTATAGGTGGAATATTGCGGGCCAGTCCTGGTGGGTTGTTCTCTGCCCAAACTCCTGGTATGTTAAACAATGTCTCATCACTCCTAGGGTTTTGGCTAGTCAACACTGTATAAAGTCGCCACTCTTCTTCCTTTGGTACGGATAAAGTCATAATACCTGAAGGTCCATTAAACTTTAAAGATGTTGTTCCATCTGGTAGGAACGTAATCTGCGCTTGTAATTTGGATAGCATATCACGTCCCAGCAATTGGACTGGACATTCAGGCATATAAAGGAATTGGTGTTTTACTACGTGGCCTCCCAATGTACAGAGTCGACTTTTAAGAACCGGTCTTTCAGCACTTCTTCCAGTTGCTCCTATCACAGTAATAGTCCTTCCAGATGGAGGAGCAACTAGATTAGTCACCACTGAATGTTCAGCACCAGTGTCGATCATGAACGCACTCCTTTTCCCCCCTATTGATACATCGACCATAGGCTCCGCTCGACCAAGGGGGATGGAGCCCGGTCGGTATCAATAGTCCTCCATGACCGTGTCAGCCAATCCTACAAAGTCCCTACCTTCTCTATCGCGGGACCTTTGCGCTGCTGGAATATACCTGTCTTCCCTAACACTTCCTCTGTTCCCATTACTCCCTCTATAACCATTACTCCCTCCGGGGCCTCCTCTACCTCTCGCTCTGCCTCTAAAGTTTCCGTAGCCTGCCCTGGGTAGGACCCTCTCGTACTGCTCTCTTTGCGGACATTCGTTCCTCCAATGCCCTTCTTCCTTGCAATACGCACACTGATCCCTACTCAAAGGCTCCCTACTCCATCTATTATTGCCTCTATCTGGGCCCCGTTTATCTACGCCTGCGATTGCTACCGCTAGCATATCAGCCTTTCTACGCATCTTGCGCTCCTCCTCTTTCTTGCTTTCTGTTTCCCTATTCATATACACCTTATTTGCTACCTCCATTAGTTGGGTGATTGACATACCTGCAAACCCTTCTAACTTTTGTAGCTTGCGCTTAATATCTCCGTATGCTTGGCTGACAAAGGCGGAGTTAACCATTCGGGAATTGTCTGCGTCTTCCGGATTAAAGGGGGTGTACAAGCGGTACGCCTCCAATAATCGGTCATAAAAGACACTGGGCGCTTCATCGCTTTTCTGGATCACCTCAACTGTCTTCGACATATTAATAGCCTTCTTTCCTCCGGCTTTCATGCCAGCAATTATAGCGTCTCTATAGGCTCTGAGTTGAACCATATCAGCACCATTTACGTTCCAATCGGGATCGGTGTTGGGATAGTGTGTTGCGGCCCATGCTGCTGGATTAGCTTGGTTCAAAGCACAAGTTAAGGTCACAATACAATTATTAGTGGTTATGGTGTTAAACATGCAATGGACGACAATGATTAGTACTTATTATACAATGTCAGTAAATATACAGGGTTATGGTACCGTGCACTATAATACAGCAACACACTATTAACACTCTCGCTAGACGGCTGAGCTCGCGCTATCTAACAAGATATACACTTTACTAAACAATCGTTAACACATTTACAATTCCCAACTAAACTATTGGCCAGTACCTTGAATGGACTACCTAAAACTATATACACCCGTTTTGGTTAGCCACACTGCCCAATCACCACATATACATAGCGAGCTAGAGAACCGAATTTACACAGGCGCCTCTTAGTCGCACTATACAACGAGCTAGAGATCCGAATTTACACAGGCGCCTCTTAGTCGTACTATCAAAAGTCTAGTGGGTTCCAAATTTACACGCCTTCCCACTTAGCCCAGATAGGATGAGAACTAGCGAACCGAATTTACACAGGCGCCGCTTAGTCTCCCGGTCCCTCCGACCTAGCGAACGTAATATACACCCTAGAACGCTAGTCTAGACAAGACACCGGTGTCCGGCTAGGGCTATTTACACCAGGACCCCGCCTGACTAACCAAATCAAACGGTCTGACTAAAGAGCGTTCGATCGAGCGGTGCGCCTTCGCTCCTTCCCTCCGACAGAGGGGGCAGATACAGATTCAAAAACCCCTTTGGGCCTACCGCACAATCGGTATACCCCTAGCGGGTCCTGCCGTCTAAAACAGCAGTTATCTTACCTCCTCGTTCCTGAACCTGAGTTCACACTCATCGACGGGGACACCCCAGCACTTCTTACGTAGAGGCCGATGATCTCCTGGACAACAGACCAGTGGCGCCGAGACGAAGGGAGGTCCACGCAGAAGTTCAGGGGTGCAGCCGTAGAGAACGTGGGCAAAGATAGACCGTCTCACGCCTCTGCCTCTCAGCTACCGTTGAACGATGAGCTTCCCGGCCAATGCACCAAATGATACCGGAGAAACTGACGGAAGCCAAGCACAGAGAGATGGACACAGGTTTCTTCAGGAAGGAAGAGATTCTTTATTGGATCACCGATCGGGACTCAGAGGGACTAGCGTCACCAAAATACAGCAAAGTCTGAGTACTGAATACATAGAGTACATTCCTTATATAGCACTGTAGCTCCTCCCACAATTAACTACACCCACACATACCCTTAACCTATTTAATGAATAGAGTCTAAACTCATCCATCCGGTCTAACCACGTGGCTCATCTGATACAAAGGAGAGGGACGCGTAATTCCAGTTCTTACATTCCTGCACCTGGTCAGTACAGTGATGACAGTATCTTAGCTACGTGTAATTAACTAGATACTACAAACACATATACATACATATGCCTTGTGGCAATCTTAGCCTGCTAAACTTGTATTTTACTGGAATTACATCACAGGATCAATAATCTGTCAGAATTATCTCCGTAAAAGAGATTTTTGCAGTCTTGGTCCCAAACAGGCCTAAGAGAGAATGGTAGTGTAGTTATATTTAAAAATTCCATTATAAAGTATTAGTTCAGAATACCTTATGTCCAGTTACAAGTTTAAACAGTTATCTTGTTTTCTTTTTAGAATTGTATTCCATTCCCTAACCCCAACACCAATCCTAAACTCATTTTGTTTTAAAATCTTTTAATATAAAACATACACAATGTTGGGTAAATAATGCCATCTCAGAGTTCTGGAGACATCCATAAACCCACTGTATATGTAACACTAAGAGATGTTGAATAACTGGGAAGAATATATTAAGGAAAAATAAAACCATCTCAGTGTTCTGGAGACGTCTTAATAAGTCACAGCATAGACATTGCTAGGAAGGGCTTTGGTGGCTGGCTCCCCCGAATGTGAGGCCCTTTAGCACCAGATCTCCACAGATGGTGGAAGGGCAAGTGGATATTAGTGATTTTTATATTTTTTTTTATTTTAAATCAGGCAGGTGCTTCTTAATGTAGCCACCTATTATAAAAAGAGAGGTTCTTATTATGGTGCTATGCCCGGCCACTTAGGAGGAGTGGATGGTGTCCCCCAGGTGACTGTCAGGAAGGGGTGCTGGTTAACAGAGCTTTGCTGTTCACCCCTCTATTCGTTCGGTAGCATGGCAGGATTGCACTGAATACCAGCTTGCGTTTGCTTTTGGCTATGGTCTCATTGAGATCTCGGAGAACATTAGCAGCATGCATCATGGGTAGACAGGAGGAGACATATCTCCACATTTTCTTTAGAGTAAGGGTCATCAAGTTTTCCTTTGGGCTGAAGTACTGTCTGTTTTGGGAACCTAGCAACGCCCTCGAACCACAGAAATGACAATGTCTCCACAACTCAAATGTGACCTTCTTTTCCTCAAACTGCTGTTTCATGTATATTTTATAATTGTTTACCCCTAAAAAAATTGAGTTACGGCCAAGATTATTCAAATAAGAAGCGGATCATGCAATATATAGTCTGTGTGTTTATGTGTATTAATGGCAGACTCGTTGTTTAAAAGCTAATGTTATATAAACAGCTAAAATCCCTAAGTATTATATAGGCTATAAAAGTCTGCAATAACCTCTTACTGTGTGTAAAGAAGCATTAACTATCAGGAATCAGGATGTATTGCACTGTGCTTGCATATTACCGTTTTGATTGGGTTTTTTTTGGACTGCAGTGCACCTCAAAGGGTTACTCCAAACACATGGCCACTTCAGTGGGCTATAGTGTTAATGATGCTCAGCACAACCCATTGAAATTAAAATTAAAGTATAGATTGTTTTGAAACTTTTTGGTTTTGCCCAAAATATTTACATTTAATAATGGGTGGAAGTTGATATCTGGGACATCTCTGCTACTGGATTGCATTTGCATCCCTGTCTACTTTTCTATAAGTTATTTAGGAAGGGCGTCCAAATCATTTTCTGAGGACAGATCTCTTGTTTCTCAATTCACGGTGATGGGGAAATATAACTTTTCACCACATCACACCTCTAGACATTGAGCTCAATGAGGTCTGGTTCCATCCGGGAGGCTTTGCAATCCAGCCCCAGCCTTTCAGTCGTGCTTAATACACGTTTCTTGATCTGTGTGCTAGGTTAACCCCTTAAGGACACATGACATGTGTGACATGTCATGATTCCCTTTTATTCCAGAAGTTTGGTCCTTAAGGGGTTAAAGACCTATGCGTACAGGCTGCTAATATTTAGGTCATTCTAAACTGTGTCCTTGGAAAGAGGGTTTGTCTGGTTGCTATATGTTTGAGGTATCACTTCATTAATTCTATATTTTATACCAGGCTTCCCCAAACTCCGGCCCTCCAGATGTTGCTGAACTACAACTCCCATGATTCTATGAATGAAATAGCTAGGCTGAGAATTATGGGAGTTGTAGTTCAGCAACATCTGGAGGGCCGGAGTTTGGGGAAGCCTGGTCTATACAGTATGTCTCGGAAGTGTTTTTCAGCAATATGGAATATTTATGTGCTGCCAATGCGTGCGGGGGTTATTAAGCATCCAATATATTTATGGTGATATGGTGTTCAACAATCTTTATTAAATGGTTACCTCAAGCACCATTATCACTTCAGAGGCTTGAAGTGGTCATAGTGCAGCATTTTGCTATAAAACGTTGCACATACAGAGTTTACCCGTTTGCTACAGGAGGTGTAACTCCACCTCTGGCCGTGTCAGTAGGGCTAGTTAGGCAGCCTTGAACAAGATATGGCTGTCTTATATCAATTCTGTACATGTTGGACATCTGTCGCAAGCACACTCACTGGTGAAATTCGTCCAATCGCGTCATGCCACCCCCTCTGTGTCGCCCATGAACTCCCTGCAGCTCCCTACTTACCACCGCGACAGTTTTTTTTTTCCTTTTGATATTTTAAGTTTTATTAAAGGAACACTATAGTCACCTAAATTACTTTAGCTAAATAAAGCAGTTTTAGTGGATAGATCATTCCCCTGCAATTTCACTGCTCAATTCACTGTCATTTAGGAGTTAAATCACTAAATAGGGCTCTCTTTACAGGAAGTGTTTATGGAAGGCTGTGCAAGTCACATGCAGGGAGGTGTAACTAGGGTTCATAAACAAAGGGATTTAACTCCTAAATGGCAGAGGATTGAGCAGTGAGGCTGCAGGGGCATGTTCTATACACCAAAACTGCTTCATTAAGCTAAAGTTGTTCAGGTGACTATAGTGTCCCTTTAACACACATTTTTTTTTTTTGAGTAAGCCATTAATATAGAACTCTATATAATATAAAATTAAAACAAGCTCCATGACCACTACAACATTTTAAAACAGTTTGACTACTTACAGTGTGGGCACCGGGGGGCACTCCTGGCACTATAACACTTTTAAACTGATACCGAATGTACATTTTGTGTAAATGGACATTTCACCTACCTGCAGTAAAAGCATATTATATTGAGAGACAACAACAGGAGTGTTGAGGAAAATGGGGAGAACAATATTCACAATTTCTGAACCCTTTGCTGGAGCTATTTCGCTATTGTCCCCAGAAGCAAAAATAAGCTCAGAAAGCACAGTGTGAGGATGTTAGTAAGCAAGACAGTTACAGGGCCTTCTGTCTGTGTGAGAGGAAACTGTACAAATAGCAATAAATAAAGAGACAACTACACTACCTAGCTTCTGGGGAGCTCGATTATTAAGGGGGAAGTGGACAGGACAACTTGCTGGGAAAATCAGATACTTCTTATCTCTTTACAAAAGTATAGATTTCATTGGTAAGGAAAACATAAATCATAGAAGCAATGCTGAACAAATAGAAAATAAAAGCCATCAGCACACTCACTCAAATTCACAAAAAATGTGCTTTCAGCCCAGGGTGCAAGGCTTAACCATGTTTTTCATAAAGCAAGTCTTGATAAAGACCCTTGCCGCCCATCTAGAATATTAGTAGGTAAACACCTCGGTGGGGGTCACTATTGGTAGAGATGCCAGTTGGTCCTGTAGAAAGTGTTTGTGATTGAATATGTGTGTGACGTAACATGTATATGCAATGCGTGTGTGACTGCATGTGTACATTGAATATAACGACTTCAATGTCATTAGTTTGGATCAGCATTTGAAATGGTCACAATTTATTAGAAAAAACAACAATTCCCATAGACTTTAATGGTGAAATCTGTAGATGAATAATATGAAACGTTTTTCTAAAATATTGTGATAATTTGAAAAGCTTAATCCAAATGTATTAAATTGTGTGTTAATGCAGCCATATGTATTATGTTTAGACTCCATGGCCACCTAGGTATCAACTGTTTGACTGCTAATACATGCCTCCCAACATTTCAATGTACAAAGAGGGACATGCCCGAATTTACATGTTAGGCGCCTGTAGGCACAAAATTCTAAGGACCCCTTGCCCCCAACCCAGAGAGGGAGACAGAAACGGGAGAAGCAACACTTGAGGGAGGAAAGACAAGGAGTTCTGTTCTGGACAAGTTGAGCTTCAGGAAGGGGGCAGCCATCCAGTTAGAAATAGCAGAGAGGCAGTCAGAGACACGAGTCAAGAGGGACGGGGAGAGATCAGGAGAGGACAGGTAGATTTGTGTGTCATCTGCATAGAACTGATAATGGAAGTCAAAAGAGCTGATAAGTTTACCAAGGGAGGCCGTATAGATCGAGAACAGTAGGGGACCAAGGACTGAACCTTGGGGAACACCAACAGAGAGGGGTTGGGGAGAAGAGGCAGGGCCAGAGAAAGAAACACTTAAAGAGCGCTGAGTGAGGTAGGAGGAGCACCAGGAGAGAGCAGTATCTCATAGACCAAGATTACGGAGGATTAAAAGAAGCTGTTGATGATCTAGCGCTGTCCAGACTTGTCAATCCCCATCTCCCAACCTCTCCCCCCCATCACCAGGGACAGCTACAGGGAAAATTTGCTCTATCTATGGAGGAAGCCGCTGTCTCGTGGGGTCCTCCATAGACCTCTCAGCGTGAGATTGCAGCAATGACGGCGCCAGGAGCATAAAAGGACTGTCCGGAAAAGGATGGCGGTGCCCACGAGGGACAGGCTCAGGTAAGTAGAACTCGCCTTTGCTTGCTCCCCTGGCCTTTATCCATTCAAGGATATCCATTCAAACACAATTAGGGTACATGCTTTCTAAGGACCCTAGGATGGGAGCAGAGGGCAAGCCATGTTAATGGCAGAAATTGGGGAGCAGTGTTGAGTAACCCCATACTCACTTCAGTACCATAACCAACAGGTTAAAACAGGTCCTAAGGCAGGTGTCCAATTGCAGGACTGTCCCAGAAAAATGGGCATTTGGAAACTTTAAGTAAGTACTGCCTTGAGACCTAGGAAGCCCACTGTCTGCAGGGACACAGAATGGTAACCCATCAGACAGAGTGTATCCTGAAAATATTCATCGGAACATGAAAAGCAATGGAACCTTCTAATAAACTGTGAAATATATAATTTGGGGTTTATTTACTAAACTATAAATTATGCAGAATTGGAAAACAAATTGCAAAATGAAGGCTATAATATCCAAGCTGCCACTCTTTTATTTTAAAGAGAGAAATTTGGTTTTCAATTTATGAGAATTGACTGCTTAGTGAATGTACCTCATGTGACTTGGGGAATAACAATGATATATTCATGGCTTCAATATTCCTTTGTCCATTACTGATTAAGGGGACACTAACGTGGTCTGGGTGTAGTGCCCCTGGCGGTTTAGCCCTGCAATCTAAACCATTGCCATATGTACTGACCAGCAATGCAGGGCTTCCCGACAGCCACTAGAGGTGCTGATGCACTCACAACCAAGTTTGATTCAGTGGTTTCCTATTAGAAGCATTTGATTGGACGTGCGTGTGACAGTCGTCCGCGCATGCTCTTCTCATTCTAATGCTTCTCTGTGAGAAACATAGGATTGGACGAGAAGACTATGAAGCGACTACTGCTGGATGACATCACTGGAGGAGGAGCGGATGGCAGCACCGAGCTATTTATGTTGAAGGTGAGAGTACACTATAACATGCTTGTTTCCTACGACTATAGTGTTCTTTTAACATTATTATCCACTAGTGTGAATTTTTAGCAATTCAGAGTAAATTTCATATTTTAGACCACAATAGCCGAACGGAAGACATTGGTGACTTTTTTCCTGTTCTGCTATAAAATGTTCCACTTTGGATTCCTGACAAATCATACTTTAGTGAATAACCCTTAAAGTACTCTATTCAACAGCCAATCAGGAACAGGTTGTCAAGTGTACGTTAATAAATATGATGTTCTAGAGACAGAGATTGCTAAGTGCATATATGGTATTTATAATATTTTTGAAAAGCAATGAAACACTTTAAAATATGTCAACGCAAAGTATTGACGGATTTCATACCCTCTTGATTAATGTAATGTTTTTATAGATGACAAGACCACTTTGAGATTTGTCCAAAAAACAAACAACGGACTTTAAATGTGGGCGAGTTTCAATCACATGAATACATTTTTCATACACATGAAAGATAGACAAGATGAGATAGACATTTGCATTAGATTTGCATCTCATTATATGCAATTACTTGGAGGACTTTTGCAATGGAAATTTTCAATGTATTTTACCTTTAAGAGCCCATCTGCATTTCACATCATAAAATACCCCCTGGGGTTTTAAGGGTTGCACAAATGTCAGTTCTGTATGTGGATATGCACAAGTTTCAGATCTCTCTTTGGCAGATGTACAATTCAAAGTCCAGCAATGGTGCTTTCATTAACTAGCTAGTGATTATTTTGTCCTGTTTTTCATTTATTTGTGTGTTTGTTTTGTTGTTTTTAAATTATTTGGTCTGCTGTCCAATATGACCATACCATAGTGAATATTTCAATCCTCATCTTTCAGATTTTTTTCTGTCTGTCTGTGTGTCAGTCTATCTGTCTGTCTGTCTGTCTATCTACCTATCTATCCATCCAGTATCTATCCACTGTCTGTCTATCTATCTATATATCTATCTATCCATCCATCCATCCAGTATCTATCTATCTGTCTGTCTGTCTATCTATCCATCTATCTATCTATCTATTTATCTATCCAGTATCTATCTATCTATCTATCTATCTATCGATCTATCTATCTATCTATCTATCTCAGTGTTTCCCAACCCAGTCCTCAAGGCACACCTACCAGTCAAGGATTTAAGGATTACCCAGTTTTGTCTAAGGTGTTTTTTCTTTTCTTTTCTAAAAACACCTTAGACAAAACTGGGTAATCCTTAAATCCTGGACTGGTAGGTGTGCCTTGAGGACTGGGTTGGGAAACACTGATCTATCTATCTATCTATCTATCTATCTATCCATCCAGTATCTATCCACTGTCTGTCTATCTATCTGTCTGTCTGTCTATCTATCCATCTATCTATTTATCTATCCAGTATCTATCCAGTATCTATCCAGTATCTATCTGTCTATCTATCTATCTATCTATCTATCTATCTATCGTGTTACCAAACAGGGCTTGTCCTTCACAATATGTTAGTGTAATACTACTCTACAATAAAGATATCGTTTATATGTTGTGTTACTGGCATCCCTCGCTAATGTATAGGTTGTTTGTTGAAATTTAGATCCGGTTCCTGTATGAAACTAGAATGCCCAGTGTGGGATCACCTGCTAGGCATTGTAGGAGCCTGGTAAATGCGCATTTACTAAAACAGACAACACAGAGTTTACATTTTTGAAAGCGGAAATCCTAAAGTAAAACTATTTGAGCTATACATTTGCTAGCAATTCCTTTGAGATGAAATGTTCTGCTCTGTAAAGTCCAACCACCGCATGTTAAAATGACAGGACATTTACATATGGAGAGCTTGCTGCTGTCCGCGAAAAATTGCAGAATTATTTACAGCAAAGAATTAGACATTGGTAACAGCAGAAAAAAAAATACCTAATTTTATTGTTCACATTTTGGGCCTAACATTTGACCTTCCTCTTTTTTTATTTCAAGATACAGGACTGAATCAGAAATATGTGCATTAAAATAAAAGTGTTTTAAAAAATAAAATATATATATATATATATAAATTATTAAAGCTATTGGGGTGATCTCTACACGATTTATAAAGAAATCATTAAGCTACACTTCTTGTTAATGAAATAATGCGTGATGAATACATATTTGATTGTTAGATGATCAGACAAGCATTAACTGTATACTATATGTATATTTACACTTTATATCAGCTATTCCCTTAAACGTCAAAATGTAGGACATGTATCTTAATGTATGTGCATTTTCTCACTCCTGTACAACCTAAAATATATTATTGGGAATTGGGAAATTGAGGATCTGATACGTAGTTCTTTCTTCGTGTAGTTATATCTTCTGCTTTGTGTGATTTTTAAGATCAATGTTTAGTCCAGTATTGGGGCTTTTTACCCTTTTGATAAAAGTCGCAGTGTCTGTCAAGCTGTGTACCTATGTGGCTGTAGTTATATGTATTTAGGTAGGCGAATGGGGGAGAATAGGGAATGTATAAAGAGTTCTACATACAGAAACTCAAGATGTAGAGGGACAAACTGGTAACAATATGTTATGTGTCAGATAAAAAAAAAAATACAATATGTCTACGAACTACTTAATCTGCTTAACGGAGTGGTAAAGATTTATTTTTTTTCGAACGTCGGAGTTTGTAGTAAATTACCTTAAGTGAATTGTTGTCTCCATCTAGTGGTATTTGAGGAGAACACATATATTTATTGTGTATGAGCCGGAATCTTGCCTTTTTAGAAAGATGGATTCTAATGGCATGTAAACGCTGCTTGGTCCATCTATGTAAACGCTGCTTGGTCCATCTATGTAAACGCTGCTTGGTCCATCTATGTAAACGCTGCTTGGTCCATCTATGTAAACGCTGCTTGGTCCATCTATGTAAACGCTGCTTGGTCCATCTATGTAAACGCTGCTTGGTCCATCTATGTAAACGCTGCTTGGTCCATCTATGTAAACGCTGCTTGGTCCATCTATGTAAACGCTGCTTGGTCCATCTATGTAAACGCTGCTTGGTCCATCTATGTAAACGCTGCTTGGTCCATCTATGTAAACGCAGCTTGGTCCATCTATGTAAACGCTGCTTGGTCCATCTATGTAAACGCTGCTTGGTCCATCTATGTAAACGCTGCTTGGTCCATCTATGTAAACGCTGCTTGGTCCATCTATGTAAACGCAGCTTGGTCCATCTATGTAAACGCAGCTTGGTCCATCTATGTAAACGCAGCTTGGTCCATCTATGTAAACGCTGCTTGGTCCATCTATGTAAACGCTGCTTGGTCCATCTATGTAAACGCTGCTTGGTCCATCTATGTAAACGCTGCTTGGTCCATCTATGTAAACGCTGCTTGGTCCATCTATGTAAACGCTGCTTGGTCCATCTATGTAAACGCTGCTTGGTCCATCTATGTAAACGCTGCTTGGTCCATCTATGTAAACGCTGCTTGGTCCATCTATGTAAACGCTGCTTGGTCCATCTATGTAAACGCTGCTTGGTCCATCTATGTAAACGCTGCTTGGTCCATCTATGTAAACGCTGCTTGGTCCATCTATGTAAACGCTGCTTGGTCCATCTATGTAAACGCTGCTTGGTCCATCTATGTAAACGCTGCTTGGTCCATCTATGTAAACGCAGCTTGGTCCATCTATGTAAACGCTGCTTGGTCCATCTATGTAAACGCAGCTTGGTCCATCTATGTAAACGCTGCTTGGTCCATCTATGTAAACGCTGCTTGGTCCATCTATGTAACCGCTGCGTGGTCCATCTATGTAAACGCTGCTTGGTCCATCTATGTAAACGCTGCTTGGTCCATCTATGTAAACGCAGCTTGGTCCATCTATGTAAACGCTGCTTGGTCCATCTATGTAAACGCTGCTTGGTCCATCTATGTAAACGCTGCTTGGTCCATCTATGTAAACGCTGCTTGGTCCATCTATGTAAACGCTGCTTGGTCCATCTATGTAAACGCTGCTTGGTCCATCTATGTAAACGCTGCTTGGTCCATCTATGTAAACGCTGCTTGGTCCATCTATGTAAACGCTGCGTGGTCCATCTATGTAAACGCTGCTTGGTCCATCTATGTAAACGCTGCTTGGTCCATCTATGTAAACGCTGCTTGGTCCATCTATGTAAACGCTGCTTGGTCCATCTATGTAAACGCTGCTTGGTCCATCTATGTAAACGCTGCGTGGTCCATCTATGTAAACGCTGCGTGGTCCATCTATGTAAACGCTGCGTGGTCCATCTATGTAAACGCTGCTTGGTCCATCTATGTAAACGCTGCTTGGTCCATCTATGTAAACGCTGCTTGGTCCATCTATGTAAACGCAGCTTGGTCCATCTATGTAAACGCAGCTTGGTCCATCTATGTAAACGCTGCTTGGTCCATCTATGTAAACGCTGCTTGGTCCATCTATGTAAACGCTGCTTGGTCCATCTATGTAAACGCTGCTTGGTCCATCTATGTAAACGCAGCTTGGTCCATCTATGTAAACGCAGCTTGGTCCATCTATGTAAACGCAGCTTGGTCCATCTATGTAAACGCAGCTTGGTCCATCTATGTAAACGCTGCTTGGTCCATCTATGTAAACGCTGCTTGATCCATCTATGTAAACGCTGCTTGGTCCATCTATGTAAACGCTGCTTGGTCCATCTATGTAAACGCTGCTTGGTCCATCTATGTAAACGCTGCTTGGTCCATCTATGTAAACGCTGCTTGGTCCATCTATGTAAACGCTGCTTGGTCCATCTATGTAAACGCTGCTTGGTCCATCTATGTAAACGCTGCTTGGTCCATCTATGTAAACGCTGCTTGATCCATCTATGTAAACGCTGCTTGGTCCATCTATGTAAACGCTGCTTGGTCCATCTATGTAAACGCTGCGTGGTCCATCTATGTAAACGCTGCTTGGTCCATCTATGTAAACGCAGCGTGGTCCATCTATGTAAACGCTGCTTGGTCCATCTATGTAAACGCTGCTTGGTCCATCTATGTAAACGCTGCTTGGTCCATCTATGTAAACGCTGCTTGGTCCATCTATGTAAACGCTGCTTGGTCCATCTATGTAAACGCTGCTTGGTCCATCTATGTAAACGCTGCTTGGTCCATCTATGTAAACGCTGCTTGGTCCATCTATGTAAACGCTGCTTGGTCCATCTATGTAAACGCTGCGTGGTCCATCTATGTAAACGCTGCTTGGTCCATCTATGTAAACGCTGCGTGGTCCATCTATGTAAACGCTGCGTGGTCCATCTATGTAAACGCTGCTTGATCCATCTATGTAAACGCTGCTTGGTCCATCTATGTAAACGCTGCTTGGTCCATCTATGTAAACGCTGCGTGGTCCATCTATGTAAACGCTGCTTGGTCCATCTATGTAAACGCTGCTTGGTCCATCTATGTAAACGCTGCTTGGTCCATCTATGTAAACGCTGCTTGGTCCATCTATGTAAACTCTGCTTGGTCCATCTATGTAAACTCTGCTTGGTCCATCTATGTAAACGCTGCTTGGTCCATCTATGTAAACTCTGCTTGGTCCATCTATGTAAACGCTGCTTGGTCCATCTATGTAAACGCTGCTTGGTCCATCTATGTAAACGCTGCTTGGTCCATCTATGTAAACGCTGCTTGGTCCATCTATGTAAACGCTGCTTGGTCCATCTATGTAAACGCTGCTTGGTCCATCTTGTGCGAAGATTTTTTTACCTCTTAAAAATTCATGGTGAATGCTGTTTTATACATTTTAAAATAATGATCAACAAATACCTTTATTTCATGCGTTTATAAAGATTGCAAATGTGTTTGTAAGGATTTTCAAATTATAAAACCCATACCAAATAGGGTCAACGTCAGGTTATTTAAAATGACTATATCCTTCCTTCCTTAGATGGGCCATAAAACACGAGGGGACATCTAAGCCACGGCAGTGGAAAGTGTCAAAAGTGGAGAACCCCCTCTGGAACAAGCTTACATATATGTGGCCCGTGTTACCTACAGGGGAACTCAATGAGGTAATAGAAAGGAGACTGATTTATACATCTTTCAAGTGTGATGTCATAATTCAATTAACTGCAATTATTTATATTAATTTACACAGGCATATGTACATGGTCAGAATCCTCATCATTATATAAAATATAACACGGGTAAATCTGTGAGCTATCTGTGCTGTTTAGGACGGCTTTTGAATACAGACTCAATTTCACTCCTCACATACCCACGCTGCCTCTAAATTCTGTAATTGTAACCTTCAGGAAATACTTCTATTCACCTCTTCAAATAAAAGATGCAAGTAATGCACTTGTTCATGCGCTCATCACGTTGCCCCATCACAAGTTATAATGAATGCTGCTGCCAAACTTATCTTCCCTACTTGTCTTCATCATGTGTTCGTCATTCTTTGTTGGTTTTCTGTACCTCTAATACCAAACTGACATATACACAAACCAACCTACCTCTCAGTGATGGTACAGCAAGTTACATTATCTCTAACTCTTTTGTCACTCTGATATTAAAGTGACACTATAGTCACCAGTACAACTACAGATTATTGTATGTGTTCTGGTGAGTATAGTCAGTCCCTTCAGGCTTTTTTCAGAGAATAGGCAGTGTTTACATTACAGCCTAAAGATAGATCCATTGGCCACTCCTCAGATGGCTGCTAGAGATGCTTCCTGGGGCAGTGCTGCACAGAGTGACTGACATTCAGTATCGCCACCTTCTGCATGCAGACACTAAACTTTCCTTATAGAGATGCATTGATTGAATGCATCTTTATGAGGAGATGCTGATTAGCCAAGGAAGTGTTTGGCTTGTGCTGGCTCTGCCCCTGTTCTGCCTCCTTGGCAATCTTAGCGAATCCAATGCTTTCCTATGGAAAAACATTGTGATTGGCTGAAATCACCACTTCTGATGATGTCAACTAAGCAGGCAGATAATGGGCAGAGCCAGAAGCAGCAGACTTGAATAAAGGTATGCTTTTACTGTATTTGGGGGTGGGGAGAGGGGGCAAGATGGTGTTTTTAACATTATAGGGTCAGGAATTCAAGTTTGTGTTCCTGACCCTATTGTGTTCCTTTAAGTTCTTTTTCACTAAGAATGAATGCATAATGAGTTCATAGTTGATTGCTGGAGGGCTGTGTTTACTGTATAGTATACCCATATCAATCTATTATGGACTCTGCATTGAACAAGGTCAACCAAAGTAGTACTGTAGTGCATCATTCGGTGAAAACCAAATTAGATTTTCCTATAAAATTTATAGTTAGAATCATGGGAGGGAATTATAGACAACTTGAAGGAGGTTAGCATGATACTCTATATAATTCAATGCCGCTAGGAAACTATATTTCCTGTACTATGCTAAGAGGTTGGAGAATGATTTGCATTTGATTTCTGAATTGTTTTTTGCCCTATGAAGCTGTGCTTTCCTCTGTGTTCAAATCTCTAAAAGGACAACTGTCACCTCAAAACTTTTTTTAAATGAAGTACATGTAAAAAAACTTATCTCTTCCTTTAGTATATGACAGGATCCTTCAGCCATATACATACACCTTAGTGGAAAGTGTTTGAAACCCAAAAATTAGTTATGCAAAGAAGCAGGGAGACCATAGAGACTGATTGGCTGTTTTCAAACACTGTCCGACCCGCGGTGTACGTATATGGCTAAAGGATTCTGTCATATGCTAAAGGTAGGGATCAGTGGCAGAATTAATGTAGAGAGGGCCCTGGTGGAAGACAGTCTTTTTGCCCCCCACCTCCCCCAGCACAAAAGTGGCCAAAAAGTAGATCCCCATCTATTGTTCAACTGCCACGATGCTGTGTCAGCTGGAGAACCACCATTTGCCCATCCTTGCACCGTTTATACGTTTGAATGAATGCGTGTTTTTGTATAGAACATGTGTTTGTATGTAGGGGTGTATTTATATGCACTGTTGCCATTGGATTGCAGTGGTGTCCTGTGTGTAGTGTTTGTGTTTGTATGTAGGGGTGTATTTGTATGCACTGTTGCCATTGGATTGCAGTGGTGTCCTGTGTGTAGTGTTTGTGTTTGCATGTAGGGGTGTATTTGTATGCACTGTTGCCATTGGATTGCAGTGGTGTCCTGTGTGTAGTGTTTGTGTTTGCATGTAGGGGTGTATTTGTATGCACTGTTGCCATTGGATTGCAGTGGTGTCCTGTGTGTAGTGTTTGTGTTTGCATGTAGGGGTGTATTTGTATACACTGTTGCCATTGGATTGCAGTGGTGTCCTGTGTAGTGTTTGTGTTTGCATGTAGGGGTGTATTTGTATGCACTGTTGCCATTGGATTGCAGTGGTGTCCTGTGTGTAGTGTTTGTGTTTGCATGTAGGGGTGTATTTGTATACACTGTTGCCATTGGATTGCAGTGGTGTCCTGTGTGTAGTGTTTGCATGTAGGGGTGTATCTGTATACACTGTTGCCATTGGAATACAGTGGTGTCCTGTGTGTAGTGTTTGTGTTTGCATGTAGGGGTGTATTTGTATACACTGTTGCCATTGGATTACAGTGGCGTCCTGTGTGTAGTGTTTGCATGTAGGGGTGTATCTGTATACACTGTTGCCATTGGAATGCAGTGGTGTCCTGTGTGTAGTGTTTGTGTTTGAATGCAGGGGTGTGTTTGTATGTAGTTTTGGCTTTTAAATGCAGGTGTGATTTTGTGTGTAATGTTGGTGTTTAAATGAAAGGGTGTTTGTTAGAGATGTCCCGAACGGTTCGCTGGCGAATAGTTCCTGGCGAACATAGCTTGTTCGCGTTCGCCACGGATGGCGAACATATGCGATGTTCGGTCCGCCCCCTATTCGTCATCATTGAGTAAGCTTTGACCCTGTACCTCACAGACAGCAGACACATTCCAGCCAATCAGCAGCAGACCCTCCCTCCCAGACCCTCCCACCTCCTGGACAGCATCCATTTTAGATTTATTCGGAAGCTGCATTCTATTTTGTTTTGTTTTTCTTTTTGTATTTTTTTTTTTTTAGACACACGTGTGTTATATTTGAGCATGCTAGGCTGAACGTGCGTATATCATGGCTAGTTGCACTGAGGGTATGAGTATATAGCAGTACATTGTTGTGAAAGATGGCTGTCATGTTTAGGGTGTAGCTTGCACGTTATCAACTGTGTATTTATATCAGCAGCTCCACCACTAGTTATAAATCAAATGTGAGTCGCCCCATGAGATAAGACTAGTGAATAACATAATACATGAACGGTTAAGATAAAGGCATGTAAGGAACTAAGACAATAAACTATTTAGGAGGTGAAATAATGACATGTTTAAACGCTTGCTACTTTACGATTAGTTCATGTGCAGAGAGCAGTTCATGTGATCAAAGGCATGGTGTGGAGGATCGGCTATAGTTTACTGCTTGTGCTTATCCGATCCCTTCTGGGCGCCAGGTGCAGACCCTGGGAGTCCCTGATACCTGGAACAACAAAGGCAAGTCTCTGACTGAGTGCCGGGTTCGCGGCTTGAGGTGGTGGAAGCTTGTTTTGTCGGGTGGTCGGATCTGTCCCGGTGGTGCTTCACATCCGGTGCGGGATTGTGGTGGCTTAAGGTGGAGGCGAGTGCTTGACGTGGGGCAGGCTCTGCATTTCTGATTGTGCCTCCGGTCCCGTCTTCAACGCCTTTTGCGTTGGTGGATTTTAATGGGGTCTGCTTCGCTTAGCTGTGGTGGAGCTTGTTGGGGCTGTGGTGGAGCTTGTTGGGGCTTCCTGCTTGTTATTTGCTTCCAAAATTGATTAAAGAGTCTGTCCAGCTTAGACTCAATATCCTGCCATGCTTTGCTGGTACCAGGAGGACACGCGGCTGCCGCAATATTGGGAGAGTCGCAGATGACTATGTCAGCCTGGGCGGCTGTGCTCTGTGCGTCCATTAGCTCCAGACAGCCTCTCAGGGGTGGACCGGGATAACCCCCACCGGTCCGAGGGGGGGGGGGGGTAACAGAGCTCCTTCCAGGAAGTAGCTGCTCCTGGGCATCCCAGGAATGGGAGATCGGCCGCCTCTCCCGCACGGTGAGCACAAGGCCACACTTTCCACGCGGAGGTAAGTAAGACTCTGTCGAGTTGCTGACCGCTATTAAGCATGTCGGGTCGGTCAGGTAGGAGCAACATTGCTGGGTCATCCCCTTCTGGGGTGAAATTCGCTTGTTGATAGCTGCTTAAAGTGAGATATTGAGGGAGCTCACATGAAGTGCGTCTTTGCTCCATGACAGCTAGGCCCCGCCCCTGGAAGCTGCATTCTAAGTGAAAGGAGGGACAGTGTAGCTGCTGCTGATTTAATAGGGAAATCGATAGCTAGGCTAGTGTATTCAATGTCCACTACAGTCCTGAAGGACTCATCTGATCTCTGCTGTAAGGACAGCACCCCAAAAAGCCCTTTTTAGGGCTAGAACATCAGTCTGCTTTTTTTTTCTTCCTGTGTAATCTAATTGCAGTTGCCTGCCTGCCAGCGTGTGTGTCAGGCTCACATCGTATACTGTGCCCACTTGCCCAGTGCTACCACTCATATCTGGTGTCACAATAGCTTGCATTTAAAAAAGAAAAAAAAACTTTTTTGACTGTAATATAATAGCAGTCAGTTTCCTTCACACGTGTGCGTTTCAGGGCCTGCCAGGGCACAATGTCACACCAGTGCAACTCATATCTGGTGTAACAGTACTGTACATTAAAAAAAAAAAAAAAAAAAAACTAGAAATTTGACTGTGAAATAATAGCAGTCAGTTTCCTTCACACGTGTGCGTTTCAGGGCCTGCCAGGGCACAGTGTCACACCAGTGCAACTCATATCTGGTGTAACAGTAGTGTACATTAAAAAAAAAACCTAGAAATTTGACTGTGAAATAATAGCAGTCAGTTTTCTTCACACGTGTGCGTTTCAGGGCCTGCCAGGGCACAGTGTCACACCAGTGCAACTCATATCTGGTATAACAGTAGTGTACATTTAAAAAAGGTTGTCACCTTTCGGGGACCCTTGGTGTTGTACATGGCTGGGTGGAGGAAGAGACCTTCAGTGACATCAGTGAGGACAAGGAACGGGACATGGCTAGCTTGGTATCCAACCTTGTGCAAATGTGGAGTTTGCGGTTGTTTGAGGTGCGTTAAACGGGGAGTTTGGTCTGTCACTGTGAAGCGGGCGTAACCCTTACACTACCTGATCGATACAACATCATACCTGATGTTTTAAAGCACGTTATTCCAAACAATTTAGGAATGTTAGTTGATTTATGCCCTTTATGGATTAAAACCAGACTCTGCATCAACTATGTAATTTTCCATGGGAGTTTTGCCATGGATCCCCCTCCGGCATGCCACAGTCCAGGTGTTAGTCCCCTTGAAACAACTTTTCCATCAGTATTGTGGCCAGAAAGAGTCCCTGTGGGTTTTAAAATTCGCCTGCCTATTGAAGTCTATGTCGGTTCGCCCGGTTTGCTAACATTTGCGGAAATTCGCGTTCGCCGTTCGCGAACAGAAAATTTTATGTTCGCAACATCTCTAGTGTTTGTATATAAATTTAGTGTTTTTTAAAATTGGTGTGTGTTTGTATGTAATGTTTGTGTTTAATTGCAGGGTTTTGTTTTGATTGCAGGGGTATGTTTGTATGTAGTGTTGTCTTGTATATGCGGGTGTACATTTATGTGTGGTATTAGTGTTTGAATGAATGTTTGTGTATATAATTTTGGAGTTTGAATTTAGGTGTGTGTTTATGTGTAATACTTGTGTTTGATTGCATGCTGTGTTGGTGTTTGATTACTGGGATGTATGCACATATACTGCCACCTACATACATACTTACACATTAACAAGGATACACACTGACAAGGATAAAAACACTGACACGCACATACTCAGATACAAACTGACACAGTCTGTGTATGTATCAGTGTGTTTACATTGCTGCCTAGTAGCACCTCTAGTAGCACCCACTCAGTCGGCCACTAGAGGTGATTTCTGGTCCAGTGCTGGACTGTGTGCAGCATCTATGTTCAGCATATCTGCATAGAGGTGCTTATTGTTCCCCATACTAGGTGATGCTCATTGGCGCAGCGTGGTGCGGCATTTTGCTGCGCATGTGCACTATCCTCCCAATGCTTTCCTCTCTCAAAGCATTGGCTTAGCTGAGATCTCAGCCATGGAGACAGGACCAACAACAGTGAAACCAGCACAGCGTGTGGGGAAAAAAAGGGACTAAAAATCTGTTTCCTTTCAAAACTTGATGGATATTATATTTAAAAAATGGTTTTGAGGTGACAGTTCTCCTTTAATTTTTACCATAGAAAAAAAAAGGTTTTCTATCCTGAGCAGCAAATCCTGGCACCCTTAGCCACATCTCTTTATTTCACAATTCTTCCTGATTGGATGTAACACAGCGTAGCTCATCCAATGTGGGGTCAGTGTGAGCCGAGTGGGAAGGATGGCTAATAACAAGGGGACAGTGATAGAATGTAGGCCGGAGCCTGCATTGATCATTTATAGGCTGAGCTGAGTACTTACCCAGAGTACCAGCAAAGAGGATGAGATTTTGTGAAAAGGAGGGCTGTGGTTTAAAGGACGGACTATGCTGCAGAGGGCAGCTAAGTCTTTTGATTGCTTTTATTTATTGATGTATGAAGACAGAAGAAAGACTTGATTAAAATTTTTCTCTGTTTTGTTGTTTCAAGGACTTTGATTGGCCTATTCAGGGTTCATTAATTTCAAACAGCCCTCCACTGGAGAAGCCATGCACGGACCACACAGACTCGTACACTCCTGTCCGACTAAAGGTGTTAAAGAATGGGGACTGGGATAAAAACAGAGTATGTGTTATCGTGGGACCAAATATGTCAAACATGCTGAAGAAACAGTAAGTCACTGTTAGAAATTGTAGAGATCGAACTTTGATTAGTGTGAGGCATTAATCTACAATCTATGAATAAAATCCACCACTGTCATATGTTAAACAGAAGAACATCTCCAAGGGATATGTAATCGCTCTCGTAAGATTTTTGTCTCTTGACTAAAACTGGAATCACCACCAAAAACAAACAAAACTTATTTTAATTGAAAACATACTTACAAACCAAGCATTGCGCGAAATGTACCTAGGAATGTCATGTTTAGCGGTAAAGCGAGTTGGACTAATCATTTTGGCCCAACAAGTGAAATTTCCTGACCAATTCCTTATAATTCCCAGTTTAGCTAAAGTGAAGAACGTTTGTATAACTTGCTTTTATATTAATTGTACGTCTTTTCCTCTGTCCGTTCTTCTATTTATATATAGTGCTGTTGGTCCATCTACTAAGAAACCAAGGAAACCTCAGGGAAATTCAGACAATCCTGAAGACAATTTTCTAAAGGTAGACCAAATGGAATTTCAGCAATTCTTAGAGAGGTAAATATTTAACCTATTGATGTGGGAGAATGAGTGTGGGGTGCATTTGGACAGGTTTTTGCCTGTATTTGTGATGCAAGCAGTCTGAAGGCCCAGTATAGGATCACGGGAGTACTAATAACGGATAATTTAATTACATGCCACTTTCTAGGGTATTATATTGCATAGGAAACAGAATCGCAAGTTAGGATTCAGAAATATAAGTCGGGGTAAATATTTGGGAAAACATTAAGCCCAATGTTGCATCTTGTAGTTTCTAGGTGTCATTTCATTGTGTTCAATACTAACAAGATATAATTTCACAAACGCAGCCAGAGATCACATTTTCAGCAGTCAAACTGACCAGCCCCTACACCCCAAAAACAGTAAAACGTTGTTGGCAAAATTTGAATGATGAAGGTAGTATGTAAATGGTGTGTGTTAAGACCACGTGTAATGTGTGCTGGTGGCAGGGATAAAATCAGAGAAGGATTAAGACCCCACGGACCCTAGGCTGGTCACCAGTTTACACCCTTTAATTCTTTGCATAGGGAAGGTTAATTGGGTAATGGTAACAACACCTGGATGTTGGGCTAAGGTAACATCCCCAGGACGTACTTGAAAACCAGAGTAATCTGAATGTACCTTTCCTGGTTAAATACTTTGTTGTTATTATGATTATTCTATAGTGAGCTGTACAAGAAATAGAGGTGTGCATATTGTCATCATGTCCCAGACTAAAATTTGTGGAGCAGCAAATGTCAACAGTGAGAGAGATCAGGGCAGCCTTTGGTACAGGTCTATCGCTCAACCTGTGAGATCACTATGACTGCATATCAATAGTCTCCTTTTACTCTGAAAAAAGTAGGCGTAGAATCCATCAGTGGACAAAAATACGCACATACACGTCTAATACCCTACTTAAAGGGACACTATAGTCACCTGAACAACTTTAGCTTAGTGAAGCAGTTTTGGTGTATAGAACATGCCCCTGCAGCCTCACTGCTCAATCCTCTGCCATTTAGGAGTTAAATCCCTTTGTTTATGAACCCTAGTCACACCTCCCTGCATGTGACTTGCACAGCCTTCCATAAACACTTCCTGTAAAGAGAGCCCTATTTAGGCTTTCTTTATTGCAAGTTCTGTTTAATTAAGATTTTCTTATCCCCTGCTATCTTAATAGCTTGCTAGACCCTGCAAGAGCCTCCTGTATGTGATTAAAGTAAAATTTAGAGATTGAGATACAATTATTTAAGGTAAATTACATCTGTTTGAAAGTGAAACCAGTTTGTTTTTTCATGCAGGCTCTGTCAATCATAGCCAGGGGAGGTGTGGCTAGGGCTGCATAAACAGAAACAAAGTAATTTAACTCCTAAATGACAGTGAATTGAGCAGTGAAATTGCAGGGGAATGATCTATACACTAAACCTGCTTTATTTAGCTAAAGTAATTTAGGTGACTATAGTGTTCCTTTAAACCCCAAGTTATTCCTGTACACAAATGTCTTGACAAACACGTTAATCACTTCATTCTTCCTGGAAGATAAGATATACAAAAAAAAAAACTTTTTTTGTATTCAGTAGTCATATGTAATATATAGGCAGGAAAAAAATATCCTTTAATCAGATTTTGTTGATGCACATAAAAGTATATACCAGACTATTGCAGAAATTAATTTAATACGATTTCAGAGCAGTACACTTTGCAAGGCATTCTAAGGATGTACACGTTAACTTGACTTGGTGCGTAAACTACAAATCCAATTAAAGTAGACAAACATATCACACTTATCACAACATTACAATTGTGGTCATAACATTTATTTGATTGAAACCAAACCTATGTTTTGCAGTGATTATCCAAGTGTGTAAGCACTTACTCATTAACCCAACAAAATTTTCTGTTCATTCATTTGTACATTTTTTACATTTGAATCCAGGTGTACATTGATGTTGAATTTACCTTCTGCAGCCCGCAGACTATTTAATGAAAACGGCACTGAGATTTTACATTTGAGAGATGTTGAAAGAGATCAGATGGTAAGGATCAAGGAGAATGGGGTTTAATTTTTAAGCTTTTCTGCTACTTGACACGAGATCAGTGTGCCCTTGCTGTTTTAATGGATTGCATGTCTCTGTTATATAAGGAAGTTAGTTACACTTCAATATAAATAATATAATGGGGGACTATCCTCCAGGGGGCGAATTCATCTAACATCATAACCATCCAAGTACAAAAGGTGCGTTTTTATTGCAGTAATATAATCTATTTCTCTAATATTTGTTCTACCTGAAAAGTCAGCATTAATCCCAAATGATCTGGAGAGATGCACACATAGTACTTAGTTTTGTTTTGTTCATAATTTACCAAGCTGTGAGCCTAATATTTCCTTTCCTTTCCATGAGAACTTAAAGAACACTGATTTGTGAGATTTATGACAGGTATATGTCTCATGTGGAGATCAGTGGATGGACCCCAGGCTGTCTGCGGCTGAGTGCAAAAAACAACTTCTGCTTAGCAACCTTACATCAGATGCATCTTTAATTCGGAATTACTGCTGCTTACGGAACCCAGAGAGTAAGTATAACTAGTGTTATATACCAATAGTTTGAAATGAGTTTTGTGAGGAGGAAATTCATATTTGTGTTTTTATATTATTTTTAACATTTATAGAGCGCAGACATGTTCTGGCGTGCTGTACAATGGGTTAAAAGACCATACAAGTAAATTGTAACAAACAAATTACAAAACAAGAGGCAGCGAGGGTCCTCCTGATCAAATCGGTTAACATTTAACTGTCTCTTCTGTCTGTGATGTTTATATTTTAACATTAATCTTGTTTGTGAATTAGCCCTATCCAAGATGCATAAAGAATTTGACCTGGACGGCTGTTTATCAGCAGATACTATGCTGGATGACAACACTTTACTATGACATATATAATATGCTTTCCTCTGTAGTTGTTTATGGGTATTTCTTCTGTGTGTTGCGGAAGACTGGAATGTGTGCATTGAAGGAACACTCCAAGCACTATAACCACCACAGCAAGCTGTAGTGATCTTAGTGCCTTCCCAGAGTAATTTGTCAAACTATTTAAGAACAATATTTACATTTCCCGGGACACCTGTAGACACGCTGCCTGCTAACGGATTCTGCTGCAGAATGTGAGTGCAGTGCTGGATCAAACCATGCTTCGCTCATGGGAGACATCCGGTTATTTCGGCAATTAACGTGATTCTGTTAACTCAAACTTACCTTTCTCCTATTGTTTCCTCTTCTCTTTTTCTTTCAGAATCTGTTCTTCTTCTTTTCATTTCTGATCTATTTCTCTTTAAAACATGAGATAAAGTAGGAACTAATTTGTCTTATGTATTTTTGTTACGTTTGACAATTGTGACAAAAGGTAGAGCTTAAGGCAAGCACCACTTCCCGTGTCATGCTAGCAAAGGGCCTTAAGACTCTTCCTTTGTGAAGATTTCCAAGTGTAGCAAAAACACATCACACAATTTAGTCCCTACTTTGTCTTATGTTTTAAAGAGAAATGTAGATGATAAATGAAGAAAAGACGAACAGATTCAGAAAGAGGAAGAAACGAGGAAACAATGGGAGAAAGGTCAGTTTGACCTGACAAAGCCACATTAAGGCCTGACCCCAGGGGACCCAGGTACATTGTTAAACTATTCTTAAATTGTTTGAAACATTTCTCTGGGAGAATGCCCAAGCAACCCTTGCACCATAACCACTACACTCTCTGAGTGTTCCTTCAAGCTTTTAGGAGAAGTCTTCTTCTGCCATTTGGCTGAGCTTTGACATACTGCCAGTATGTGTAGTTCCCACAGGCATTGTGAATTCTGCCACTAGTTTCTTTCAATTCCTCTCTGTATCTTTGTAGATCTCGTTCTAGAGGTGTGTGGGGACATTGTTGCAGGAGCTAACCTGACCGTTAATTATGTTGTATCGGTACCCAGTGAAGACGAAGCTGCGGCAACAAATGAAGAAAGTGAATCTGACGTTTTACAAGACATTGATGAGTTTCTGTGAGTATATGTTTTAAGCTATTTGCAGATAGTTTTATAGTACCTTGTGGCCCTTGTACATGCACCATGACATTATAAGAGCACAGCAAGGCTGGCACAATTCATGTCTTGGTACAAAATCAGTAATCAGAAATAGATATACTTGGCAACACATAAATTAGTGCTCAAGCGTGGCAACCTTCACCGAAAGCCCATGTGTTATAAGTGGGATGTGTGTTTGGAGTCTGCTGTGGTAATATATCGAAGCTAGGCTGCATTCATTCCCAGAACAATGAGAGTATACATTGTGAGGGCCCTACATGCCTCTGTGGCCCCTGCAACTACTGCTATTGCCAACCACTCAGCTGGCATTCTAAAGCTGTAAAAAGGTCCAATTGGAGCCATTGTAAAGCAGACAATGATTGACAGGTGGCGATTTGTTTAGATGGTTGTCCTGTTAGGAATTTGCTTTCCCAGAAATGCCAGCATACTGCTTATTCATAACGTAGCACTGGATTATAATACCACTCTGGGTCTGTTAGTGATATTTTATGCAATACTCGTTCTGTAGCTCTATGTCATTTATTCAGGATCAGTGCTAACATCCTATCATTGATCTCCTAATGCCCACACCAGGCAGGATTACTCCCTCTGCAGTTATAATTTGTTTCTTCCCAGAAATCAAATCATCATTCCTCACTCTATACAAATCGTGTCATTTCCCCTCATACTCTTCTCACAAATTGCCCCCTTCCCTCTCGTTCCTACCAATCCTCTTTCAATCTCTCCTATTCTCCTTACAAATCATGTCTCCGTCTCTCTATACATCTCTTTGTTCTGGCAGGGTAGTCTGTTCTCGAGTTAAAGAAGAGTCCTTCAAACCCCATGGTGGACTGTGGCAAGTGAAGTTTTCATGTCCCATGTTTCATATGTCTCATGAAAGGAACACTATAGTCACCTAAATTACTTTAGCTAAATAAAGCAGTTTTAGTGTATAGATCATTCCCTTGCAATTTTACTGCTCAATTCACTGTCATTTAGGAGTTAAATCACTAAATAGGGCTCTCTTTACAGGAAGTGTTTATGGAAGGCTGTGCAAGTCACATGCAGGGAGGTGTGACTAGGGTTCATAAACAAAGGGATTTAACTCCTAAATGGCAGAGGATTGAGCAATGAGGCTGCAGGGGCATGTTCTATACACCAAAACTGCTTCATTAAGCTAAAGTTGTTCAGGTGACTATAGTGTTCCTTGAAGTCTAATTACTCCGACGTTTGAATCATAGGACATAATGTATATCTTCACAACATTTTGTTTTTAACCAAATCACAAAACTAAACCCCATTTCTATTATTTTATATAGATACTCACTTTTATATACTCATGGTAGCAACTTCCATCTATATGAGCACCTTAAAGGGATAATATGGTCACCAGAAAAACTGTAGCTTAATGTAGTTGTTATGGTGTCTACTGCCTGTCCCTGCAGGCTTTTTAATGTAAACACTGCCTTATCAGAGAAAAGGCAGTGTTTACATTACTGCCTAGTAACACCTCTAGTAGCCTTCACTCAGACGGTGCTTCTTGTGACAGTGCAGCACTGACATTCAGCGTCTCCAACCCCTACATGGAGGTGCTGAACGTTCCTCATAGAGATGCATTAATTCAATGTATCTCCATGAGGAGATGCTGATTAGCGCTTGGCAGCATTTTGCCACACATGCCTGAAAGCCTCCAATGCTTTTGTATGGGAAAGCATTGGATTTGCTTAGATCATCAGGTTGATCTCAGCCAAGGGAGGTGAAGCGTAGTTGGACCTGCAATAAAGGTATTTAACGTGTTTTTAGACGTTTCTAATGTTCCTTTAAACCATGCTTACAATGGTGTGTGCCTTAATGTCCAATGTTTAAACCAAGTTATATAAAGTAACCTGAACTGAATGTAATATTGTAATTAAAAAATGGTCTTTGTTTTTCTACAGAGACTCACATGCCCGAGCTCATAGAAAGGTAGATGCCATGTACTCAGACATCAGATATGCATGGCAGAAAACAATGCATGATCCAGAGGAACAGAACATGTTCACATCTCAGGATCCTGTGAATGATCTACAAAATATTTATCGGTCAGTAAAGCGTATGTGGTTATCAGTTCAATCAAAGAGACTTTATCAGACAACTCCATTTTAAACCGGACATAAAACATACATTGTATTCCTGCCATTATTGAAGCTAATAAAGATTTTTATTAACAATAAAATAAAGGTGGAATTCATTGGAGGGGGGACTGGTATATGACCTCCCATCTTTATCCATTTATGGCCCCTACTTGTCGTGGCCTTGTCGTGGCCTGACAAGTGGCACATACCCTGCCCGCCCAATCCTCTCTGACTGTTCCTAACTATTAGCGCCAATGGATATTCAACCTAATATGATCTGAGAATGTTCTCCACCAGAGGATTACCCTCCCCCCACAACCCACAGCATGGAGGAAAGGCTAGGAGCCACTTATAACCCGACCTGGTGTGTCTCCCCTCCAGTGGTCCACACAAGGGATGGAGGAGGAGAAGCTGTACAATGGACCTCCTCTGATTAATAATGGAGTCCAATGGACCTCAATCATCTTTTTCTTATCACATGGTAGATCTGCCAGACCTTAACATGTATTAGTTTAAATAGATTTTCTACCCTTTAAATGCCACAGAGGAGAGTAGTACTTTTCACCGCTTTCTGCTGCAATACTAGAAGGTGTAACTGTACAGGTGTTACTCGTATAGTCAGACAATGCACTTGGACTCACCAGGGGTAGAATTTACACGAAGTGAAACAGCAAAGCCATTTAGCTAACAGCAGATCGTGTTGTGGTTGCTATCGTTTATAATAGAGAAATTTCTCAAGGAGGAAACTTTTACTATTTGGCATTGGGGGAAAGTTACACCAGTTAGCAAATAGCGTATTTGGGATAACTTTGCAGGACACCATATTTTATGTGGATCTCTTTTGAATCTGTTTTTTTTTAAAGATTATTTTAGAAATACTGTTAAAAAATAAACATGCCACGTCGATTTAAAATCGGACACATACATTATTTTTAATTAAACAGATTGTAATGCTTTCCTATTTTATTCTGCTCAGGTCCAGTCGAAAAGTCATTAAAGTGCCACAGATCCATCGCCAGCAGTTTGAGTTCCTTGACGGACAGATCATTAACTCTGCTTTTCCTGGACTGGTTTTAGGAGTGGATGACTCCGAGGTACATGCAGGAGTTCATGTGCAATTGATTGAGCGGAGAATAGATGATATGAATCAGCACTGGAAATACTTGGAGGAAAGCAGGTACATTTCAAATGCAAAAAAAACAAACTTACTAATTGCACTCAGCTGGCACTATAGTCCACATAGAAATGTATTGAGAAGTTATGTTTTTTTTACAAAACATATAAAGAGCAAGGCAAGAAAAGGGCAAAATACGTGTGGGCTATATGATATATAACATAATCAGTCCATAAGAGGAAATAGAAGAGGAAAAAGAAAAAAGGCGACTGGAATTTTTTTTAATCTGCACCTGACGCTTTCTCAACAAAAAACAAACGCCAAGCACTGTGTCTAAATACAAGAAAACAAAGAGAACACCCTCCTAAGTTGAAATCTGACACATATCAAACCCCACTGACACATTTCATAGACTGTGAATACAGGTCAATTTATGGCCAGTTCAGTTTGACTACAATGCTTTCTCTGCTCGATGGCCTAGCTTGAGACCCATATGGGATATATACCAGGGTGCATCTCAGGTAAGTGCCAGATACTGTCCTCCCTATGTCATCCTATAGTGTAAAGGAGTGACTCTGCAGGGATTGCTCCACTTTCCTCAGTCTCTTTTTGAACAGTTTTATGAGGATGGAGCCTCTTTAAGAGAGGTTCCTGCAGTAGTGTCAGTTATGCAAATCTGAGGTCTTCATGGGAGGGACACAGTGTGGTTCACTGTTCATTTTAGTGGTTTTAAAATACAACTTTAACCAAGCTCATTCAGACCCAGAGAGCCATTCTACACCTTCCAGGAGTGGTAAAACTTGTGAGACTCATTACTGTTGCTCCTGCTCTCTCTTGAGTGGACACCAACCAGCTATGAAGAGTTTTCTCCTGGTTTCCTCCTGCTCTACACCCTCTGTACAAATAAGCATTTACCAGGGTTCACTTTTGTCCCTAATGGAAGGTGGGGAGAAATCCATACCTATGGGATCCTAGTTTAAACTGTCTGGCTCCAGTCTCTTTTACTCCTGTTTGCCGTGAGGGTTAATATCTGCTCTTTGTTTGCAGGTGTACTTACCACTTGAATTCCCTTCAGGGTCTAGTGCTTCTATGTCAAGCCCTTTGGTTGTTTCCTTCGTAAATTTGTCTGATCCCTCTATGGAGTTTGGTGCTGCTTCTAGCCACAAGGACAACCCTTCCTGACTTTCTAGGCCTTTGTTTAAGCTGTGATGGCTGGCTTGTTTAACGCTATGCCTCATGTGCCAGATTCTTACAGCTGATTCCTGCTAAACATGCTAGTATTGTGCATAGTGCCCTTATTTGACTCTCCTTTGTCAAGGGGAATGCTGCATATTGCCTACTTAGCTTTGAGCATGACTACTTTTCAAAGTCTGATGCCAGTTCAATCTCTGTTTCCTCATGCCTTTCAGGATCCGTATAGAGAAGTATGTGACTTGCTCCTTTAAGATCAAGCACGTGTGTTTTCTCCCCTTGAAAGTGCTGTGCGCACTCTTATGGTGATGAAGGTTCCACTGGTTGCGGAGATTCCATGTGCTGTTATGGCCTTGGTGAAAATTATTAGGGCAAAACAGGGACTGCCTTTGTTCGTTTCCTTACATTTGCTAAGATGTTTTCTCTCACTGATGGAATGCTGACCATTAGGTACACTGTCCCTAAACTAGATACCCAAAAAGACTACTATTCCCTTGGAGGACAGTATGCCATTTACGCACCCCATGGACTAATACTTTGAAGGGTTCCTTAGATACTCCTTTTAGGTATTGGGCGCGCTTTTCCTTCTTGCTGTCAGTATGATCAGTCTCTCTGCAGATGCCTTTGATGGTGTTCACTTACTAAAGCTGGCAAATAAATTCTTATACCACTCCTTGGCTGAGGTTGTTTATTTAACATCAAGTTGCCAGGCTTGAGTGTAGCTCCTAGATGGGCTTCGTGGCTCAAGTCCTAGTCACCTATCTTTGGCCCAGGTCACAGCTTTTGACATTGCCCTTTAAGTCTTTTTTTGGCGCTGATCTGGACACCATCATGTCCATGTTTGCTGGCAGTAAGAGTGCCTTGATTCCAAAGGGTATGGAGGCCTCATTCCAGGGTCTTCTTCGTGTTGCTTTAGTTCCTTTTGGTGCTTGGTTCTCTTCTAATGCTTCTGCTTACTCAGAGTCCTCTGAAACATCGTACACCCCTGGAAACAAGGTTTTTCCTCTTAGAAGAAAGTGAGACAGAACAATAAATTTGCTGCTCCTACAAAGTTTGCATTAATGTGACCACATTCACGGCCTGAGTTGCTTAGAGGCATCTGCAATTCTTCAGGGACACCTGAACCCAATCCATGTCAGACCCATGCATCTTGTGTGTGGTTTCTTCAGCCTGGCTTTAAGCACTGCCTCCCTAAGGATTTGTTACTGCTATCTTATCCTTTCTCTGATCCTTTCAAGGGTCAGGCGTGTCTGGACTGCACGGCTTAGACAGGAACATATGCAAAGCAATAAAACTGCCGCACTCAGTAGTTGAAGTGTAGTGAGGATTTTTTCAGCCATCCAAAATAACATATCGACACAATGAGTGTCTTGAAAAAGACAGACATGTCGAAACATTGCCTTTTATTTTGCAGTACAGGTACCAAAACATGGAGTTTGAATAGTGCATGTCGTATACACTCAGTTTAGTAAGGAATATAATCACTTCTCCCATTCCAGTTCCCAAACAGGGTCTGGTGTTCTACTTGAAATTGTTTGTGATCATGATCATTACGGCCTATCCTAGACCTCCAGTCCCTTAACCTGCTCCTTTAAAATCTCACTTTCATGATGGATTTTTTTTGCTATTAGTGCTAAATGTTTAGTTCATGGCAACTATGTGTCAGGTACATCAGGGTCTTACCTGAGTTGGGAGTCTGTGGCGCAGATATGTTGCTCACCCTTGCAGATAGCCACAGGCCAATGATGGTCAGGTAAGAATACACCTGGCCTGTGGGTCTGTGCACGGGTGCTATGCAGGATGAAGTACCAATACGCAGGACAGGCAAGGACTGAACCAGCAGGATTGTCGAGGGATAGCCAAGGTCAAAGGATGCCAGAGGACAGGAACAACAAGGAGTAGCCGAAGTCAAGGGATGCCAGAGGTCAGAGTAAACGTAGTCAGAAGCCGGGGTCAATAATAAGAAGCAGATCAAACGACAGGAACACTGGTACGAAACACACAACATGATCAAAGACTTAACACTGAGCACAGGGCGAGGCTGAGTTTAAATACCCTGCTAATGTCTAATCAGGGTCAGGTGAAGCACAGCCAAGTCAAGGTGCAACCCCCAGTGTAGTAGACATGCCAGGAAGAACAGGACCGGAATCACTTGTCGCTGTACCAGGACTGAGAAGTTCCCCGGTTCAAGTCCCCTGTTGGGAACTCCAGGAGCGACCACGTCTGGCCGTCTGTCTGCCACGGTGAGAACTGTGACACTAAAGTATGCCTACCTTCATATTGTGATCCATCCAAATCATCAGCGTTTCCTGTGGTTTACTTTTCAGGACAAGCAATACAAGTTTGCATTCTTGTCCTTTGAACTTGCCACAGCTCCTGGGGTGTTGACAAAGGTTCTTGGTATCTGTATAGTTCAAGGACAACCTTGAGTATCATCGTTGCTCCATACCTGGACTACATCCATGTACAGGTGGCCTGTTACAACCTGGTGGTATGGCATACCTATGTCTTACTCTCCATGATGGTGAAAAGAGCACCCTGGTACCTTTTTCATAAGTTCAATTTCTGGGGTTGATTTTGGACTCCCTGGAAATTAAGCTTTTCCTTCCAGAGGGTCAGCAGGAGAAGCTTTGCTGCAATTGAGTCTCTGTTTTCTGTGAAGGATTGCATAGAGGTTCTGGGCCTTGAAGTTGTACCCTTGGATGTGGTTCCATTTGTGAGGTCCCACTTGCCCCCTTTTTAGGAGGTCTATCGCTACCAGTGGGATGGGTATTCTAACGATCTCTCACAGTTGTTATGGCTGGATCTGACAATGCAACACTGCTGGATATTAATGACCCAAGGATATTTCTTGTAGTCTCCTGGTCAATTTTTACAGCAGATTGCATCCTGACTTATGTATGGGCTATCTTGGAGTTGCAACGGGCCAAGGGAACTTTTGAAAGGGGAATGTGTATATTTGTCTAAAATCTAAATTTAACTGTTTTCTTATTAGAGGGATGCCCTAAGCACTATAATCACTTCATTTCAATGATGTGGTTATAGTGCCTGAAATCCCCTGTTGCCACCCCTCTGTTCTTTGTTAAACTGTTTGCACTGATATTGTCCCTTGGTACAATAATATGAACCAATAATAATTATGTATTTTAGGAATACCAATTTGCCAAAAAATAAGGAAAACAATGTTCTTGTGATTTTATTTGTCTTTGAGAATAAGTTTAAGTGCAATACTATATCTGTTTTTAATTTTCTCTTTTATTAGTAGTAGTAGTATTTTGGTCTCCACTTATTAAATGAATATCATTTCTTCTATCTGTATAAAACCATGTTAGAAATAAAATATTTGTTATTGTCTTCCAATACATTGCAGCTATTATACGCTCTCTGGTGCAGCTAATGTCATCTATGTTTATCTTGCTGATACAAAAAAAAACCCGACAAATTATTACCCTGCTGTTTCCAGAAGAAAAGAGATAAAAAAAAAACAAAAAAAACGGTAGTGAAATAACCTTGTTTGTCTCTGCTGTTAGATACATTTACACCCAATTAAGTAAATTATTTATACAAATAGGTGTAATGCATTTCCTGAAAATAACCTATTCATTCTGAAAGGCATACACAAGACCCTGCACACAAAATGCACAGACGCTATACGTAGCTGTACCAGTTGATGTGCAAATTATTCTGTACTGATATATATTTATATTAACCCTAGTTTTTCTAAGAACTGACAATCATGTCTTGTGATTATTGAACATCTTGCAACCTGGAACCATGACACCTCTTATATGTTAAATGCTTTTGTTGCATGTAGAAGATTAAGACAGATAAATAATGGAATATTTGCTTCTTTGTTGGTTAGGACATTTCATTTATCGAGCTGCTTAGAACTGGTCCTCGCCGTCTCAATGCCAAAGGTTTATCCTGGACAAAAACACACAGAGAAAGCATTTCCAGGATGCAACCTTATCCTGCAGGTGAGTTATGTGTGTCCTGGGAGGTTTCGTTGCCCTAAAATATGGCAATTAACAATAATGCAAAAAAACACAAACAAACAAAACCCCAGCACATCATGCAACGTGTAATATTGTAAAGCGCTGCGGAATTATTTGGCGCTATATAAATACCAATAATAATAATAATAATAATGTAGTCGGGATCAGATTTGGAGTTAACCGTTGCAACTATTTAATAAAATATCTGCATGTACCCAAAGAATGGGCAGGAGAGGAGAAAGGATTCAATGTTCAAGAACACCAATCTAGATAGCATCAGTCATTGCTTTATACCATCAACACATTGTGTACTTACCAATTCATAGTGGATTTCAAATTCTGGGACAAAATATCTTAAATGAAATATTGTAACTGACCAATTTATTATTTTTGCCTACAAGTTGAAATTCAAATTATTTGCAGACTCATTGTTGTTAAAACGCATGCATTATCAATGTGTATTGTCGAAATGTTTATTGTTATTACATTATATGTATATATGTGGGACCTCGGTTTACAAACGCGTCGGTTAACATAATTTTCGGTTTACAAACGAAAATCCATTGAAAATAATGCCACGGTTTACAAATGTTTCCCCAGGATGCATAGCACCTGGGAAGCTTATAGCAGCGCCCCCTGCATGCTGGAGCCTGTGGGTAGCACGTTGTGTAGAGTGTGGAGGTGTTGTAGCGACTTTTGCATCAAGTTTTGGAGCCATTCTGGAAATTGTTTGAAGTTGTTTTGGGACTTTTTGGTGCATTTCTCAAGATGTGGAAAGGCAGGGAGCTGAGCTTCGTCGTTTGCATGCCTTTTATTGTGTGTTCTGCATTGTGGGTTGGTTTCCATGCCAGCTCATTTGGACTTTTTTCTGACCTCCAGAACGGATTAATTGGTTTTCAATGCATTCCTATGGGGAAGTGCGTTTCGGTTTACAAATGTTTCACAATAAGAAACGTCCCAGAGAACGCATTCGATTCGTAACTGAGGTCCCACTGTATATATGAAAAACTCAATAAAAATACCTGAAACAAGTTGAATAATTCACACTTAAACATAAGTGAATCACCCATAGACATAATTTTATTACACAATTCAAGAATGTGGTTTTATATTTTTCTAAGATGCTGTAAAATTAATAGATTTGCTTTAAAATACTTTATATAGTTTCTAAATAAACAGAAGTCATTCGGGTACTTGTATTACTGCACTGTGTTTTTCTTTTTCTTTTTTTTAAATAAATGTTGACTTTATTATTTTTTTTTACATGTGCTATTGTTTTCATTGAGAAACAGAAAAAATGTGTATCGCAGGGCCCAGAAAAAAACCAAAACCTTGTTATATAACGTAATCCACAGGTCAGAAATAATGTGTCGAACATTGTGCTTCACTCTCATCATTGAGGGTGTGGGTTATATGTAGTATGGATGTCCACCACCGGCGAGACTTACTTTTCCTTTCAGATTAGAGGCAGTGCTTACACCATAGGGATATCCAATCTGGAGGGAAAAACAGGCAGGCAAATCTCCAAACATTTTAACCCCTCCCCTAATTACCTCCTTTCCAATAAGTAGCAGCTCCTCCTGATCATCCCCAGTTCTTTGCCTGCCTTCGGCAGGGGAGGTTATGCAGGAAGGTTCTCCAGGAAGCAGGTGAGAAGGGCTGAGGCTCGGGAGGCTCTGCTTCCTTGATGTTCGGGTAAGTAGCGTTTAACACGCCGGACGGCGTGGTCCCTCAGAATTTATTCCGTCTCTTGCCGTGCCAGGTGCCGGTCTGACGAAGGACGCAGGCGTGCGTCGGCTGGGAGGTCCTGTCGGTGGAACGCACACACAGGTTGCGTTGCGTTCCACCAGGGAGTCGCAGAGCGCTATGCACATGCGCAATGCGAACCTGGATTCAGGCGCCAAATTTGAACTGGGCGTTTTTGTTTGGTTACAGGACTTAAAAGGAGCTTCCCCAGCAGCAACCTCTGTTTGCCAGGAGCTCTCAGAACGGTTTTGCAATGTGTGTTTCTCACCTGCCCTCCAACACACTCTCGGGCCATTTAAGGTAAGACTGATTAAGTTTTTATTTAAATGGTTCTAGCCTGAATCTTTAGGGAAAAATTTTGTTTATTTTCCCTTGTTTGTTTTCTGTTCCCAGTATATAATCCTGAAAATTTGGATAAAGTTGCTGAGAAGGGGAAATGTACATCTAGCCAAGCATTTAATGTGCTCTGTGTGTGGCCATCTTATGCCAGATGGTTGTAAAAAGAAAACTTTGCTCTGTGTGTTCAAAGAAGCTTCAGAGGAAGCACAAAGAACAGTAATGTCCACTTTATCAGCTGGTTGCAACAAAGTATGCAGCGAACAGTAGTGGATATGTGGTCAGCAGCATTACAGACAATCCAGGCTTCGGTTGCCCAGGATTCTCAGCTTGTAATACATGCTAACAAAAAGCCTAAGATCTTGGGAAGTTCCGATTCTAGTTTGGAACTAGTGGTTCTGAGTATGGCGATAATTCAGCAGTGCCTCATCAAATGAGGAATCTGCATTCCCAGTAGAATCCATTTGGGGAATTGATTAAAGAAGTGCAGTTGCATTTGAACTTGAAGAAACAGGGTAAAAGTCCTATATGAAAAATATTATTATGTACTTTAAATGTATTTAATGTGTTGATATAAATATTATAAGTTTTATTGCTTCAAGAACACTGAAATTGAGAAGCCATACCTTGGCCTATAGAGTATTACAGACTTTCATTGTATAGGAATGGAGACCACATCTGGTTCACTTTAAGAGTGATGTTGAAGGGCTTGTTTATAGTAACCTTTGACCTAGCCTTGAAAGCCTGAATTCCTTTGAAGACTCACATTTCTACAGGCAATTATTCATTACATCATGTATATAGAAGTTCTTTGTCTTACATAGCTTGCCGCCAAATATAACGTATGACTTTAATCATAGATTTCAAATGATGCTAAGTAACTCCCCTTTTTCTAAGATAGCCACTTATTTTAAAGTAAGGCAATCTTATGTATACTCCCCTCTGTAACTGAATTTTAAACCCATAAAACTGATTGTAGTTTAGAATTCGTGGCCAATACCTTTAACATCAAAAATGGATAACAACTGGAAAATTGCTCTCTGTATTGGACAAAGAATGTTAAAGACATTTGTTATTACCAGATGGATTGTTATGTTTGAATAAACATAAGTTAACTGCAAGATATTTGATTCGATTGTTATGAAAACTGATATGTGACAAACAAAGATTTCACGGAATGCCAATTTCCTACATTTAATGGTGGAGAATGCGGGCACCAACAGCACCAACACCAACAACAGCAAACTTTTGATTTAAGCCTGAATTATGACTGCTACAAGCTACAAGAAGATTACAATAAGAAGACAAGAAACTCACTGAAGAAAAGTTGAAATTGTTCCCTGAAGAAAAAAGCTTTAGTACCCGGCTTGAAACAGGAGAAACACAATTGACTGATACAGCAGGATGGCATCCCAAAAATCCTTTATTTAAACATTCAGTTTTACTATGCGAAAATAGAGTTGCGCAGGGGAAATCGTTCGAACGTGGAAATAAAATATGCTCAGTACTGACGGAAGAATAAAACGATAATAATTGAGAGGACAATCTGTATCCTTTTATCCATACTTTATTTATGAAGAAATAAATGTTATGACGAATTGCAGATCGAAGATGGCATTTCGGAGGATTCTCAAGAAATAACTACATATTCCAAAAAGTATTCTTCCATCAGATGATGCGCACACCTGTGGAAATCAAATACTTCAAGGGTATGTGTCTTTAACATGTCTGTAGAAGTTGCTCATATGTATATTGAAACAAATTGTATTAACTGTTTAGTTAATTATGGATTGGCAGCAAATGACTGCTGTCAAATGTAACAGGATCTGTCTGTAAAAGAGTTAATCCTGAAAACGCTATTGTGTATTGAAATGGTTAGACAGATTAACTGGTAATGAGCAAAGCAATGTGGTTAAAAGGGAAAGAAAAAGTTGCATTACTGGCAAAAGGCTTTCTGGAAACTAAAGATTCTATAAAGGAATGGTGTCAACTTAAAAAGACCAGTAATTGTTATGTTTGTAATACATCGAAACAAAAAAGAAATGTGTTGTTAAAAACAATTGAAAAATATATGTGTTGTTGCAAGGTCTAGTAATTTACCTAGCCTCTAGCTAAACTGTAAATTTCCTTAAAAGTGTTAAAAGAAGGAAATCGCCCCCCATGGCTCTCTTTTGAGAGTGCATTGGATGCAACATTAGTTGAAACAAAAACTCAGACTCTCGGCAGTTGTTGAAAGGATTAAGTAATGTCAAGGAAATTAAGATTTTAATATAATGAAAGAAATGCTTAAGAATCAGACTGATCTGTTAGACAGAACCCTTAAACAATTTCTTACATGTCCAAGATTAGACTTTGTTACTAATTTTGACAATTTGCAAAAATTGTTAGTCTGGGGAATGTTACAGATATTTTGTGGAAAAATCTGAAAGATTTGGATTCTAGTTTGGAAGTAGAAGTTGTGTGAAAAGGGCAGAAGAGAAGAAAAGATATAGAAAAATTGGGAAATTGTGCAAGAAAAAGGGTCAGATGGATACTCTCAGATTAGCCAGATTGATTAAAAATGTGTCTAAATATGATGAGCAGAGAGGACCTTTTTACAATATGAGTGTTTTTGAAGGTGAAATGAATAAACAAAAATTTAGTGATGTGGTAGCCACCAGATGTCGTTTGATCTGGCTGCCAGCCTCATTAAGTGAATGGGTTAAAAATTAACTCATTGATGTGTTGGAGGATAAAGAATGTGAAAAGCCCAGAGTTTAGTTGCAGGGATTGTTTCCAAATATATTGCTAATGGTTGTACAGTGTGCAACTGGTTTGAATAGTTTTGAATTTTCTATTTTTGATTAATTTAAATGAAAAAAATTATGATATACATGTTTGTGCTAATTTAAGGAATAAGGCATGGGATTTGATTACTGACACAAAACAGTTTACTATGTCTAAAGAGTAACATAGGCAGAGTGTTAGTGAATATGTCTCTAGAATATCAGGGTAACCAAATGAGCTAGATTAAGAGATGTTGCTGCTATGAAAATTATGAAATCCTTGCAATTGTTAAAAAGGAAAAACACAGGAATAACTAAAATGTTGCACAGACACACTTTTGTCTAGGGATACTTCAGCAGGACTGGCCCCTATTAAAAATGTGTCTAGTGAAGAAGGTAGAAGGAGAAATGAGGTTATTAATTGAATATGGTAATTTTAGAGTGAGGTTTAAGGAAAGACCACAAAATTAACAAAATTACCAGGGTACTAAAAACTATTCGGCCACACCCCAAGATAGATATTATAGGGTTTTATTAGAGTAATTCTATGGTATGCTATAATTGCAACCAATAAGGTCATGTTAGGAGATATTGTCCTAAATATGAAGAAAAAACTTACCCAGTGAAAGGGAAAGAAAATTGAATTTCCCAGACCATAAGAATCTACAGAGAGTGGCAGCTGTAAAAACAGAGCATACATCTTCAACCAACCCCCCCTCACATATCAAATTCATGTGAAGAGTGTATACTGATGTTAAATGCCATTGAAATTCAGCAAGTGAAATCTGCCTAAACTCACCAATAAATAGGGATGTGAAACCCCTAGCTATTATCAGATCTATCATGCTGATAACGAAGTGAAGATGGGCGACCATATATTTATGGAAGACTAGAGGGAAAAATAACAGAGTTTTATTAGAAACAGGAGCAGGAATGACTCTAATAAAACACGCTTGCCTTTAAAAATGTAAGTTATTAAATTTGGTTTTATGGCAAGCTTTAGGTGAGAGCAAAACAGGTTGAGTGGTTAAACCTAATAATTTAAGATAGTTTAGTCATGATATAACTGTAAAACAGAGTGAAGTGTCACCTTCTATACAACAAGATGATGAGGTTGTACCATATCTTAAAACTAAATACCCCACAGTGTGCTCTAAGTCTAAACAAGAGTGTGGGATAGTGAATTTGCAAGTTGTAATTGTAGTTCTAGACCCCCTGCAGTTAAACAATATAAGATCCCAAAGAATAAGAAGAAGGTGTGAATCAGGTGATAAAAGCATTGGTATCTCAAGGAGTGTTGAGAGTGGGTAATTCCAAATGTAAGTCACCATTTGGCTAATAATCAAGCCAATGGCACTTATGGTTTAATTGTAGACACGTATGTGGTGAATAAGTAAATCTCATCAGATATCATGGCGCAAATAGATGCTAATGTTAAGTACTTTCTGTATTGGATATAGTCAATGTGTTCTTTTCTATACCATTCAATCCAGATAGCTAGTATCGCTATGCTTTTACCTTTAAAAATCATCAATATCTGTTCCAGGTGTTGCTACAGGGCTTCCACTCCTCGCCAGCTTACTTTCATAAAGCAATGGCTCAAGTATTGGAACCCCTGGGGTATGGGAATAAGATTTTGCAATATATTGATGATCTGTTAAGTTCAAACAGTAACACGGGAAGAGCATGAGCAGATACTGTGTGATAATTGTCAAACACTGGCAGATAATGGGTTAAAACTGAACACATTCAAAGTGCAGATCTTGAAGGAAAGATTTACTTTCCTAGGAGTTAATATAGATCCAAAATGTAAAACACCATGTACAGCAAGGGTTAAAGCATTGCAGCAATTGCCAAGGCCAATGACAGTGTATCATCTACAGAAATGTTTAGGCTTGATAAATGTTAGCAGAGAATTTATATATGATATGACAGGGATAGCAAAACCCTTATGAAATATGCTAAAATATAAAAGATAAGATCATCTGGACAGGGGAATTTGAAAAGAGTTAAATCTGTTAAAAGATGCTCTCACACAATCGCCTGTGCTAGCTGCTCCCATTGAAACAGTACCATATATTGTTCAATGTTACGCAGGTGTCTCTTCATTAATAGCAGTTTAATGCAAAGGTAGCATGAATCTTTACGAATGCTGGGATATTTTTCTAAAATTATGTATCCAGTGGAAAGAGGAATGTTTTCCTATGTAAAACAGCTCATGGCTGTATGATGTGCTTTAGAAGCAACACAACAAATGGCAGGATTTGGACAGATACATTTACAAACCCCCCAAATATCTAAAACTGTTACAAAATTGTTCTGAGTTAGGAGTGTATAGCCAGTTACAAAATAAACCACCCAGGGTAGAAACCAGTAAAAGCTATGTTATTCCTGATTTGATGTCAGAAGGAAATGGAAATATAATCCAGATCTCCTTTTGAGAAGCAAATAATACAAGGGATTTCTAGTTTGTATGTGGAGTGACGAGATTTTATGTTGATGGATCACATCACACAGGTTATGACATATATGACGATTAAACAAAAGAATTGCAAAGATAGACTGCCAGGCCATATGTCTGCTCAGAAAGCGGAGTTAGAGTCTGTAAAGAAAGTTCTAGAAATAACAATATATGACCCAGTGAATGTAATCAGTGACAGCAGTTATGTAGTTAAAGCTTTAACACTTCACCTCCCAATATGGAGAAACGAGGAATGGTAGATTCTCAGGATAAAGCTTTAAAACATGCAGGTATTCTGGCAGAACTGTTTAATTAAGCAGAAAATAAAGGTTTAACTTGTTGTTGTGAAACAGACTTGTAGATCAGGAATCAAAGGAAACTTTGTCTGAGGAGTTGTAATACTTGGAAAATCTAATGAGTGCAACTGTTAGTAAAAAGACAAATAACAAATACCCTATAAGATCAGATAGAGAATGGAAGGATGTAGCTTTCAGTATAAAAAGAATGGATCTAGATACTGAAACTGGCATGTACAGGGTTAAACACAATGAAACACAAACATTTGTACCTAGTGGCTTATTACAAGAGCTGATTGTATTCAATCATCGTACACAGGGCATTTGGGTACAGGACAACTGTTTAAGGTCCTGCAAAATAAATTGTATCATCCTAAGTTAAAACAAAAAGTGTATCCATATATTGCAGAAGTGTCTCATATGTGTTCAATTAATCCAAGACCTAAATACTAGAAACCAAAATTGCAGAGAGTTCCTTTGGCAAAAAAAGACCATGGTACTCTATATAAATTAATTTCTAAATTAAAATGAATAAAATAAAATAGAAATAAAAATGCTTTAAGATAAGAGTAATTGGTTAACATATTTACCAGGAGTATTAATGTCTATTCCTGCAAATCCAAACTCAAGTGTCACCTCATGAGTTAGTGACATGTAGAACTATGTAATCACTTTCCCTAATGAACCTTTTGTTCCAAGTTACAGCAGAACATGCTGAATAGTTAAAAGTATTACAGGAACATCTATTGTTAGAATTGAAGTTTGCTACTTCAAATGTCGTCCCTTATGGTAAACTATGTGTTAAAGTTGTACAGCGCTACGGAATCTGATGGCGCTATATAAATAAATTAAATAAATATAAAGAAGTAACACAGGGGAATAATGCAGATATGTTTAAGCAAGGTTACAAGGCAAAGGTAAAAATCATTTAAAACACCAGGTCTATGAAAAACAAGTTGGGAAGGTCCTTATGGTCCTTATGTTAGTCTAAGAATAAAAATTAGAACAAACTGTGTTACAGGTTTAAAAAGCAAACATTGGTACAAAGTGTAATAAATCAATTCTTGTGTCTAGTGATCAATGTAAAAGAAATGTACTAAGGTATAAGAAATTTACTAATGTATAAGAAATTTACTAATGTATAAGAATAGTAAACTGCCATCTGTTTTTCATTACAGAACCAATACTGTTTTACATGGACAAAAACCTGTATGATTTTAAATAAAAGGACAAATTGTTTGGACTTTCAAAGGACATTATGGACTTTCAAAGAGACTGTGCTTGTGGATTCGATTGGAGAGGACAATATTTCATGGACTAAATCAAACCGATTGTGTTTTCTGGTTAATATAAACTGTATACAATTACACAGCATAATAACTATGATACCGTTATTATTAATGTTAGGTAAAATCAATGCCCAAGGTAAATTAATGAATTAGTGAAAAATGTAAAAGTAATTGTAACAAGAAGGTTGTTCTTAGGAGTTCAGAAATGAAAGGGTTAAAATGACTTGCTTCTCCCTCTTGGAGTGTAAAAAGCAATACAGACAACTGGAAATGGCTGTGTTAAAAGGCCTTTCCTTGTAAACTGATACTTAGAGACCAATATCAGAGAACAACATTAAAATCCCATAAGTAATTGGTATAAGTAAATTATGATGCATTATATTCAAATAAAGCATCAAAGAGGGGCTTGAAAAATATTATTATGTACTTTAAATGTATTTAATGTGTTGATATAAATATTATAAGTTTTATTGCTTCAAGAACACTGAAATTGAGAAGCCATACCTTGGCCTATAGAGTATTACAGACTTTCATTGTATAGGAATGGAGACCACATCTGGTTCACTTTAAGAGTGATGTTGAAGGGCTTGTTTATAGTAACCTTTGACCTAGCCTTGAAAGCCTGAATTCCTTTGAAGACTCACATTTCTACAGGCAATTATTCATTACATCATGTATATAGAAGTTCTTTGTCTTACATAGCTTGCCGCCAAATATAACGTATGACTTTAATCATAGATTTCAAATGATGCTAAGTAACTCCCCTTTTTCTAAGATAGCCACTTATTTTAAAGTAAGGCAATCTTATGTATACTCCCCTCTGTAACTGAATTTTAAACCCATAAAACTGATTGTAGTTTAGAATTCGTGGCCAATACCTTTAACATCAAAAATGGATAACAACTGGAAAATTGCTCTCTGTATTGGACAAAGAATGTTAAAGACATTTGTTATTACCAGATGGATTGTTATGTTTGAATAAACATAAGTTAACTGCAAGATATTTGATTCGATTGTTATGAAAACTGATATGTGACAAACAAAGATTTCACGGAATGCCAATTTCCTACACTATAGGTTTCTTTTTCACCCACAGATTGGGGTATTGATTTATAAGAATGGAAAATTCCCAGGTCACATGCTGTTTATTGGCTAGACAGTTTTTATTTCTCTCTTTCCATAGAAGCGGTACAAGACTGTATGCTGGATACTGTCCCTGTAGTGGGCGTTCCTATTGCTCAAATAGGTAAGAAAACTACATTACCAATTGGAGTTTCGAGCGGCCTCAAGGAGGTCATGGTTGAACGCATGGACTCCTCCTTAAAGATGTTGTTCGTCTCTTCGGCAGCTCAAGCTAAAGCTTTGATTACGGGGTCATCCGTTGCCAAGGCCCATATTTCTTTGGTTGGAAGAACTAGAAAAGGAAGACCCGTAAAGCTATTATAAAATATCAGTAGGGCATCTGATTTTTAGTGGATGCCTCTGCAGAAAGCCTGAAATTTCGGCCAAGAATATAGGTATTTCAACAGTCGCCAGAAGAGCACTTTGGCTTAGAAATTGGTCAGCAGATGCGACACCTGATAATTCACTGTGTGAACTATCTTTTGAACCTGGAAGACTTTTCGGTTCAAAGCTGGATGAGTTGTTGAAACAGGTGAAGGAAGGAAGGAATGCTTTACCAGTATCGTATAGGAAGCAGTTAGAAGCCGTAACGCAGAGACACTTCCCTCATTTAGAAGTTCCTCTCTTGGAAACTATTTCAAGGGTCAACAGAAAGAGCCTTTGATTATAGGAAGAAGTATCGACTCTGTTTCTAAAAGAGTGGTGGAAGAAGTTCCTCTAAAGTAAGACATCAAGGCACCTATTCAAGACTTTTCTTGGTGCCAAAACCAGATGGTTCGTTCGGACCTATCCTAGACCTAAAGGCCGTAAACAAGCGGATTATCATAAAGAAATTCCTCATGGAAACAGTAAAGTCGGCTGCTCTGCTTATGCACCCATAAAATTGGTTTGCTTCCCTGGATTTGAAAAATGCCTATCTTCATGTACCCATAGCAGAATCCAGCAAAAGTTTTCTACGGATGCGGTGTGCTGCCAATTGGTAACCATACATTACCAATTCAGAGCACTACCTTTCGGCCTGGCATCAGCGCCCAGAGTATTCACATAGCTTCGAGTAGTAGTTCAAGCTTTCTAAGAAGTATGGGCATCGCTGTCATTCCATATTTGGACGACTGGCTGTTGTTTGCAGAGTCCCAAGTTCAACTACAGTTAGACCTGGGGAAAGCCATCAAATCGCTGGAAAAGCATGGCTGGCTAATAGATTTCAACATATCGGAACTAGTGCCAGTTCAAAGGATCCAGTTCTTGGGTCTATTTTTGGATTCTATCGCGATGTAGTTATTCCTGCCAGAGGGGAAGATACTAAAAGATCAAGCGGTTAATCCGGAATCTCTGAGAAAAAAGTATGTTTTCAATCAGAGATGCCAGGTGCTTGCTGGGTCTGTTTACAGCCTCAATCCCGGCAGTCGCTCGGGCAATAGCCAGAATGAGACCTCTACAAAGTTGCATTCTGCAGGTCTGGTATCGACAGGAACTCGGCCTAGATAGGCTGATGAGGTTTAACGATCTAATTTTGAAAAGTCTGCAGTGGTGGACATTTTCTCGATTCCTCCACGAGGGGCTGTCTTTCCGGATGAAGTCCTTTACTATCATATCAACAGACGCCTCTGCGCTGGGCTGGGGGGCCCATCTGGAAGACGTATAGAAGCAGGGGTCCTGGCAAGAGAAGGATATGAGAAGTTCCTCGAACTTCAGGGAATTAAAGGCCGTATGGATGGCACTCTTGGCGTTTCAGTTTCTCATCAAAGTTCAACATATTCGAATTCGTTCAGACAATCGAACGACAGTGGCATATTTGAGCATACAGGGAGGTACGAGATCAACAAGATTAGAAAGCCTTTGTTCAATAATCATGCTGTGGGCAGAAGTGCACCTGATGTCAATCTCTGCAGTTCACATTTTAGGAAAGTTCAATGTGGTGGCAGATGCCCTGAGCAGGCATCATTTGAAACAAGCAGTTTGGTCCCTGTCATGCAGAACTTTCAAGTTCAGCACAGTCCGCTTCGGTGTTCCGGAGATAGACCTGATGGCACCCAGAGTGAACAGGAAGACAAGACGTTTTGCATCCCTAACTCCAGCAGACAGGCCGGATTTCATAGATGCCCTGTCATTACCATGGAAGTTCAACCTGGCATATATCTTCCCGCCAGTAGTGATTATTCCCAGAATACTTCAAAAAAGTAAGGCTGGGAAATGTAAGTATTATCCTAATCCGTCCAGGGTGGCCAAGAAGTAGTTGGTTCTCGGTTCTCCTGAACTTTCCGGGGGCCACCTTTTGGAAGCTTCCTCTTTTCAGGAGTAATTCTAGAGGACGCCATGGTGCCTCTTCCGGCCCTTCGGAGATTCCGATTGACGGCCTGGTTTCTGGACTCCAGATTTAGAGTGTAAAGGTCTGGATCCTGAAGTTATAAAAATTTTTTGTTGGCATCTACTTCAAGGTTCTACGTTAGGATTTGGAAGTTTCAGCGATGTTGTAGGTTTGAAGTCAAACCTGTTTCCGCGTCCATCCAGAAGATTCTATGCTTCCTTCAGATGAGATTGGCAAAGGTCTTAAACCTGCTTCATTTAGTTTACATGTTTCTGCTATCGGTTTCTTCTCCCTCAGATGTTTCACCTCGAATTTTCTGATTTCAAGGTTCTTCAGAGCTCGGACACGTTTGGTGCCCTTTGTTAGGGAAACCTGTCCTCCCTGGGATCTGAATTTGGTCCTTTCCGCGCTTTGAGTACCGCCTGTTGAACCATTGGAAGAAGTTCCCTGAAGATGTTTTCTTTGGATACCGTTTTCCTTTGATGGCTATTCGTCAGCTAAAAGAGTATGTGAGCTCCGAGCGCTTCGGGAGTATTTTTCCTTTTTGGTTTTCATCAGGACAAGGAGGTTCTGAAGCTCGATCCTTCAGGTATCACTAAAGTTTTTTCTGTTACCAATGTCAACCGAGAAGTGGTTTTGCCGACCTTGTGTCGGAATCCGTCTAATGCCTTGGTAAGTAATTTTCTCTGCTTAGACGTAACGATAGGTCTTTGGCAATATCTAAAGCTACGGAATCCTTCCGTTAGGATATCGGTATGTTTGTCTTGTTCATAGGCACACAGAAAGGTATGTTGGTTTCGCAGAGTTCTCTGGCTAGATGACTGAAGGATTGTATTCTGTTATCTTATTCTAAGAGTGGCTCGGAATTTGCAGGCCCTATAAAGGAACATTCTACTAGAGCTGTTTCGCCGTCAGGGGCTCTGCGTGCAGCTACTTCTCCGTCTCGAATTTGTTCAGCTGCTAATCGGTCCTCTCTCCATACGTTCTCAGGACACTACAAGTGGGACATACTGGCCTCGGAGTATGCAGCTTTTGGGCGCAGGGTGCTTCAAGCAGTAGTGAACTGAAACCCGCCCTCAGGATCCGCTTTATTATATCCCTATGGTGTAAGCACTGCCTCTAATCTGAAAGGAAAAACATAAATTTTACTTACCGAAAATTTCTTTTTCCTGAAGATTAGAGGCAGTGCTACAATTCCCGCCCCTTTTTCTAATAAACTAAGTAATTTTGCAGCTATTTGGCTTATGTATTGTCTGGGGATGATCAGGAGGAGCTGCTACTTATTGGAAAGGAGGTAATTAGGGGAGGGGTTAAAATGTTTGGAGATTTGCCTGCCTGTTTTTCCCTCCAGATTGGATATCCCTATGGTGTAAGCACTGCCTCTAATCTTCAGGAAAAAGAAATTTTCGGTAAGTAAAATTTATGTTATATGTAGTATGGATGTCCACCACTGGCAAGACTTACTATATGTAGTATGGATGTCCACCACTGGCGAGACTTACTATATGTAGTATGGATGTCACCACCGGCGAGACTTACTATATGTAGTATGGATGTCCACCACCGGCGAGACTTACTATATGTAGTATGGATGTCCACCACCGGCGAGACTTACTATATGTAGTATGGATGTCCACCACTGGCGAGACTTACTATATGTAGTATGGATGTCCACCACTGGCGAGACTTACTATATGTAGTATGGATGTCCACCACTGGCGAGACTTACTATATGTAGTATGGATGTCCACCACGCAGGATGAAGCCACGTGTAGCAAAGTATCGAGAAGAAACAGAGTAACAAACCTATAGGTAATATACCCTAAATGGCCAGGAGAGGAGAGTAGGAAAAATACCTAAATAGGTAAAATAGATAAAACAGTAAAACACAAACACAAAAGGAGTACGAAGAGGAGTCAAAATAGTCTCAAATAAAAGTGCCAAAAAGTGGTTATAGTCCGGATTAAAAAGTGCAGCAGTTTATTAGTATTGTCTGATGGTACAGTCAAATACAAGAATGGTGGACATACAATGTATCAGTACAGTAGGGTAACACTCTTGCTATATAGAAGGAACAGGTGGGCACACGACATAACTGCCGATAATACTATAGTATCTAGACTAAACAGTAAAGATACAGACTCTTCTCCGGTATAGAATATAAAGACCACTACAACAGGTCAAAGCAGTAAATCCAGGTATCTTCATCCTAAAAGAAACAAACACAGAGACATAGTGTTCTCTGGAAACTTTAATAAATCTGGATAAACTTTTAAAAACTCTTACAAAAGTGCCAGGACAACGAGCATATCAGTAGATATCTTGAAGTCCCAATGTATAAGTGGATCCCATGCAGAGTTTCAGCTTCTCCTCCAGCCGGCTTGGAAACAGAATCCAAAGACTTGTATTCACCGCGTGCGTTCCACTGGATGGCGGCTTCCGTGTTCCACTGAAGCTCTTTCCTATAGGTTGTACGTAGCAAAGTATCGGTTCAGGTTACATAACACATAATAGTGCAAAGGAAGGTTAGGATAGCTAATGATTTAGTGTATTATGTGTGGTGTGTCGCCTGGTCTTCATGGTGTGCAGAGAATCATCAGCCTGGCATGTCACATAAATCGTAGTGGGTGAGCACCAGGTAAAATTAATGTAACTATCTCCATACGGAGATGTATGCTCTTGCTGTGCATTCAGTGGAGCCTTTCCAGGGATGACTCAAAAGCGGTAACCAGTATGGAGTATATCAGCCGCATGCGGGATCATCTCCTACACAATGTACGGCTAGACCCAACCACCCTCGAACTAGCAAAGATCAGACACAGAGAACTTTAAGGCTCTGTAGCCATACCTAGTTTAATATTTGTTGAAATTCATGAAATACACATACTAAATATTCAAAGTAATAAGTCATAGAATGGGCAAGACTTCAGACGTTGCTGCATCTGGTGACCATTTATTCAGGTAGCTTCATTTACAGGTGAGTAACTAAATAACACAACACTTTCCAAAAATCTCTCTCTTTATTATAGAAATATATGGAGCACGTGAATGGTGCAGCAAATCAGAAATGGTGTTATATTCCCAATATGAAGGTACTGGGCGCCTTCCACAGTGATCAGCTGGACAAAGAGATCACGGCAGCCAATCAAGCTTCAGTATGCACATTTACAGTAGCCAATGCGGCGGCGTTAAGTCAACCGGTAAGTTATTTTCCTGTATTTATGAAAGTCTGTTCATTCACATTTGGAGTATCTTTCACTGTAAGTTTTATTCACAGAAGTGTCAACTGTTTCAGAACGAGTTTAGAAATAAATCACTTCTGGTTTTCCTCGGATACAATACTGCCTGCAAATATTAGCACGGATTTATTTTTATTAGTATTTTTTATTCACAAAACAGCGAATTGTAAACTTAGGCTAAAACAACTAAATTGGAAATTGCCTTTAATCCATTTATTGTTCTATTTTGTCTCATGGGCCCTAAATTTCTATTCCCTTTTCAATTTTCCACAATCATCCATATACTGACTGAAACCTTGCATTTTATTAGTAAATTTGAAATCTGGGTAAGCATTATAAGCAACGTGTCAAGTTCTTCAGAATATGCCATGATTTTAATTCTGTTTTGATGAGATGCTAATTGTGTTTACTTGAAAAGATGTTTATTTGGTTTTACAGGGATATGCTTTCTTGTCATCTAATGGCAAGGAGGAAGTCATGACGTGTTTATCCTGTGCAAGGACCATGCGTGGTCACAGAGAAATGATGAAAGTTCCAGCCGGTAACTTGTTCTTTTGTGCATCTGGACAGAAAAAGTCTAAACTAAGCCCGACGGGTCCTTTTAAATGTCTACATGTGTCAAAGGTAATATAATGCGCACTGTATTCAATAACGTGGCCTTTAACATATTGGAGCAAGATAAACCTGTTTATTATATATAAATACCACCTGATGTTCTTAATTTTGTGGGAGGGGGATTCTACAATTATAATTTATATAATTTATATTTAGATACAATAGATATACAGAGTCACGGAGATAACTTAGTTGGTAGAGTGTTAGTGTCTCATCGTTACAGGTTCATTTCCAAGCAATGTCAACTTAGAATTTTATCCTTTCAAGGTCAATACAAATAGTACAATCAAGTAATCTAGACCAGCGGTTCCCAAAGTGTGGGTCGCGACCCACTGGTGGGTCGCAGGGCGATTCCCAGTGGGTCGCGCTGACCCACACATCCAGGGCCGCCGGGCAGTCAGGCAGACTGACACCAGGAGGGAGCCCGGCGGTTTGCCCTGTATGCCGCCGGGCTCCCTCCAATCAGTCTGCCCAGCAGCTCCGGTCTGCAGCTCCGCCGGGTGCAGAGCTGCAGACTGTGTGATAGGAGTCTCGCGAGCTCCCAGAGCGTTACCATGGCAACACTCTGGGAGCTCGCGAGACTTTTATTACACTGTCTGCAGCTCTGCACCCGGCGGAGCTGCAGACCGGAGAGTTACCCCACTGGACCACCAGGGAGACACTGGACCACCAGGGATGTGTAATGAAGGTAGGGCACAGACCCCAAACAATGCCCCCCACCCTAATGTAACCCCTTCTCTGCCCCCCCCCCACCCTAATGTAACCCCTTCTCAGCCCCCCCACTCCAATGTAACCCCTTCTCTGCCCCCCCCACCCTAATGTAACCCCTTCTCTGCCCCCCCCACCCTAATGTAACCCCTTCTCTGCCCCCCCACCCTAATGTAACCCCTTCTCTGCCCCCCCACCCTAATGTAACCCCTTCTCTGCCCCCCACCCTAATGTAACCCCTTCTCTGCCCCCCCACTCCAATGTAACCCCTTCTCTGCCCCCCCCACCCTAATGTAACCCCTTCTCTGCCCCCCACTCCAATGTAACCCTTTCTCTGCCTCCCCCACTCCAATGTAACCCCTTCTCTGCCCCCCCTATGTAACCCCTTCTCTGCCCCCCCCCCACCCTAATGTAACCCCTTCTCTGCCCCCCCACTCCAATGTAACCCTTTCTCTGCCCCCCCACTCCAATGTAACCCCTTCTCTGCATGACCCCCACCCCAATGTAACCCCTTCTCTGCCTGCCCCCCTACCCCAATGTAACCCCTTCTCTGCCCCCCCACTCCAATGTAACCCCTTCTCTACCCCCCACTCCAATGTAACCCCTTCTCTGCCCCCCCACTCCAATGTAACCCCTTCTCTGCCCCCCCACTCCAATGTAACCCCTTCTCTGCCCCCCCACCCTAATGTAACCCATTCTCTGCCCCCCCACCCTAATGTAACCCCTTCTCTGCCCCCCCACCACTCCAATGTAACTCCTTCTCTGCCCCCCCACTCCAATGTAACCCCTTCTCTGCCTGCCCCCCCACCCCAATGTAACCCCTTCTCTGCCTACCCTCCCCCCACTGTAACCCCTTCTCTGCCTGCCCTCCTCCCCCCACTGTAACCCCTTCTCTGCCTTCCCTCCCCCTAACCCCTTCTCTGCCTGCCCCCCTCCCTCCACTGTAACCCCTTCTCTGCCTGCCCTCCACCCCCCACTGTAACCCCTTCTCTGCCTGCCCCCCCCGTAACCCCTTCTCTGCCTACTCTCCCCCCAACTACAACCCCTTCTCTGCCTGCCCCCTCCCCCCACTGTAACCCCTTCTCTGCCTGCCCCCCACCCCCACTGTAACGCCTTCTCTGCCTCCTCTCCCCCCCTGTAACCCCTTCTCTGCCTGCCCCTCCCCCCCTGTAACCCCTTCTCTGCCTGACCCTCCCCCCCACTGCAACCCCTTCTCTGCCTGCCCTCCCCCACTGTAACCCCTTCTCTGCCTGCCCTCCCCCCCACTGCAACCCCTTCTCTGCCTGCCCTCCTCCCCCCACTGTAACCCCTTCTCTGCCTGCCCTCCTCCCCCTCACTGTAACCCCTTCTCTGCCTGCCCTCCCCCCACTGTAACCCCTTCTCTGCCTGCCCCCCCAATGTAACCCCTTTTCTGTCTGCCCCCCTCCCCCCTGTAACCCATTCTCTGCCTGCCCTCCACCCCCCACTGTAACCCCTTCTCTGCCTGCCCCTCTCCCCCCCTGTAACCCCTTCTCTGCCTACCCTCCCCCCCAACTGCAACCCCTTCTCTGCCTGCCCCCCTCCCCCCACTGTAACGCCTTCTCTGCCTGCCCTCCCCCCTGTAACCCCTTCTCTCCCTGCCCCTCTCCCCACACTGTAACCTTTTCTCCCCCCGCCCCCCCACTGTCGCCTTTTCTCCCCCTGCCCCCCCACACTGTAACCCTTTCTCCCCCTGCCTGCCTACTGTAACCCTTTCTCCCCCTGCCTGCCTACTGTAACCCTTTCTCCCCCTGCCTGCCCACTGTAACCCTTTCTCCCCCTGCCCACCCACTGTAACCCTTTCTCACACTGCCCCCACACTGTTACCAGTACACACACTCCCTCCCACACTGTCACCCTCACCTCCTGTCTCTGTGTGTCCTTTTGTGTCAGTGTGTGTGTGTCTGTGTGTATCTGTGTACATGAGTGTCTGTGTATCTGTGTGTGGGAAACTAAGTGTCATTGTGTGTATTGCTGTGTATTTGTGTGTCTGTGTGTGTGTGTGTGTATATACACTGCACACATACTCCATACAAAAAAACATGCTTACATTGAAACACACATTGTGTATATGTATATTTTATAAACACAATATACACACACTGCATCCACTACACACACGCACACACTGCAATCAAACACAAACATTACATACAAACACACCCCTGCATTAAAACACTAAAATGATCTACAAACACCCCTTCATTCAAACACCAACACTACACACAAAAAGCACACCTGCATTTAAAGTCCTACACTACATTTACAAACACCCCTGCATTCAGATGCAAACATTACAAACAAGTACACCACTACATTCCAATAGCAACAGTACATACAAATACACTCATACATGCACACATATACTTAATACAAAAACATGCTTACATTCAAACACTGCTCACAAATATAACCCTGCAATGATGTGCAAATTGTAGATCTCCATCTGGCATATTATTGTTGAAGTTCTCCGACAGATGGAGATCTACCTTTTGGCCACACTTTCACTAGATGGGGGCCCAGAAAACATACTTGCACCACGGTCCTCTCTACATTAGTTCCACCACTAGGATAATCAATGTGAGGTGCCTGGATGAAAGAGCAGGACAACAACATTTCTGATTCTGAGTCTGTGAGTAAGCAGTTGTATGTCTCTAAAACTGATTGCCATGATGTGTAAAGTTTCTGCGTCTAAAACTGCCATGATATATCAAAATTATGCCTCTAAAACTGCCATGTTATGCCAATTTTATGCATCTAAAGCTGATTGCCATGGTGTGCCAATTGTATGCATCTGACTGTTTGCCGTGGTGTGCCAATTGAATGCTTCTGAAGCTGATTTGCATGATGTGCCAAGTTTATGCATCTAAAAGTGATTGCAATGATATGCCAAGTTTATGCATCTAAAGCTGATTGCCATGGTGTGCCAATTTTATGCATCTAAAACTGATTTCAATGGTGTGCCAATTGAATGCTTTTGAAGCTGATTGCCATGATGTGCCAAGTGTATGCATCTAAAAGTGATGCCATGATATGCCAATTTTATGCATCTAAAGCTGATTGCCATGGTGTGCCAATTGAATGCTTCTGAAGCTGATTGCCATGATGTGCCAAGTTTATGCATCTAAAAGTGATGCCATGATATGCCAATTTTATGCATCTAAAGCTGATTGCCATGGTGTGCCAATTGAATGCTTCTGAAGCTGATTGCCATGATGTGCCAAGTTTATGCATCTAAAAGTGATTGCCATGATATGCCAAGTTTATGCATCTAAAGCTGATTGCCATGGTGTGCCAAGTTTATGTATTTAAAGCTGTCATGATGTTCCAATTGTATGCCTCTAGAACTGATTGCCATGATGTACCAATTTTATGCATCTAAAACTGATTGCAATGGTATACCAATTGTATGTATCTAAAGCGGATTGCCATGGTGTGCCAATTGTATGCATCTAAAGCGGATTTCCACGGTGTGCCAATTGTATGCTTCTGAAGCTGATTGCCATGATATGCCAATTTTATGCATCTAAAGCTGATTGCCATGGTGTGCCAATTGTATGCTTCTGAAGCTGATTGGCATGATGTGCCAAGTTTATGCGTCTAAAAGTGATTGCAATGATATACCAAGTTTATGCATCTAAAGCTGATTGCCATGGTGTGCCAATTTTATGCATCTGACTGTTTTCAATGGTGTGCCAAATGAATGCTTCTGAAACTGATTGCCATGATGTGCCACGTTTATGCATATTGCCATGATATGCCAAGTTTATGCATCTAAAGCTGATTGCCATGGTGTGCCAAGTTTATGTATTTAAAGCTGTCATGATGTTCCAATTGTATGCCTCTAAAACTGATTGCCATGATGTACCAATTTTATGCATCTAAAACTGATTGCAATGGTATGCCAATTGTTTGCATCTAAAGCAAATTGCCATGGTGTGCCAATTGTATGCATCTAAAGCGGATTGCTATAGTTTGCCAATTATATGCTTCTAAAGCGGTTTGCCATGGTGTGCCAATTGTATGCCTCTGAAGCTGATTGCCATGGTGTACCAATTTTATGCATCTAAAAGTGATTGCAATGATATACCAAGTTTATGCATCTAAAGCTGATTGCCATGGCGTGCCAATTTTATGCATCTGACTGTTTTCAATGGTGTGCCAATTGAATGCTTCTGAAGCTGATTGCAATGGTATGCCAATTGTATGCATCTAAAGCGAATTGCCATGGTGTGCCAATTGTATGCATCTAAAGCGGATTTCCATGGTGTGCCAATTGTATGCATCTAAAGCGGATTGCTATAGTTTGCCAATTGTATGCATCTAAAGCGAATTGCCATGGTGTGGCAATTGTATGCATCTAAAGCGGATTTCCACGGTGTGCCAATTGTATGCATCTAAAGCGGATTGCTATAGTTTGCCAATTGTATGCCTCTAAAGCGGTTTGCCATGGTGTGCCAATTGTATGCCTCTGAAGCGGATTGCCATGGTGTTCACTTTTTAAAATGCGCATTAAAAGCAAGTGGGTCCCGAAAAATTTCCATTTTGAAAAGTGGGTCTCGGCCCATAAAAGTTTGGGAAGCCCTGATCTAGACCACAGGATGTGTCTGGAAAGTTGTGAAAAGCTCATTGTACTTTTTCTGGTTATTTAGTTGAGATCCAAAGAACCTTCTAAGCACTATTAGAATGCAGACATTGTCCCACAGTTTTTGATAAAATCAGTTTTTGAGCAGTTTGACCAAAATCTGGAGTCCTGGAGGCATCCGTGGCCTAACACCGTCAATGTTATCCACGGCTTAAAGCTGAATTCTGATGTAGCTAAATCCAGAATACGCAACAGAAATCAGTTAATATGTTATTGATACTGTTCTTGCTATGCCTACACAGACTGACCTCTCAACATCAGAAGCAGAAAATACCCTGAGCTGTTTGGAAGAGATGATTTCAACCATGATTTTTGAGCGATCTACACAGACTATGGCCCACAAGTTAACAACTGCTGTGAATCAGAGAGTGCTCAAGATAAAAGCTTACAGAAATGGTTCTGCATTCAAGAACGGGAGATTGATAATTGCTAGTTCATTTCCAATGGTGAGTACATATGGAATAATACGGACACATGTTAATTCACAGAGGACGAAACAGGAGAGAAACATTGAAAATTACTATTAAGGCCAACAATGGAAGGGAAGAGGGGGACTCTGGTTGATGGACAAATAGATGTCTTTCTAAAAACAGTAGATGACACCATACTATACTTTAAATTGACACTCCTGTCTGGAGCTTTTTAAAAACTATTATGAAAAGAAGACATTTTAAAAATATGCAAAAATATACATTAGCATGGAAAAAAGCTACCCATATAAATTAATTTAGTTTTACTGCAAATCTGTAGCTTCTGAAGTGTCTGAGATTTCTCATCCAGTCCTTATGCTACTATTTAACCCCTTAAGGACCAAACTTCTGGAATAAAAGGGAATCATGACATGTCACACACGTCATGTGTCCTTAAGGGGTTAAGCTGGAATTTTGGAATATGGCACTCACCAAGCTAACAGCAGTTTGTCATGAAACCAACTGTGCAATGAACCTTCTATGAAAGAGTAGAGTTTTTTAGGTTTTTGAATTAAACCATTTGTTGTGAGGGACCCCATACAAGTCATGTCATTATTAAGGACTGTAGGGTAGCTTTCCCCTGAGGTGTTAGACATGGGATGGGGGTGCAGAAGGGAGGGCATATAGTGAATATTGGAGATCACTGCATTTATAAGGAACATGAAACAAGGAAACATGAATAAGGGATCTACATGACCCAAGCATGGCAGATAGATCGGATGTAATTATGTACAAAGTTACTATGCTGTAAGTGCCCTTTTAGGTAAATGCAACATTCACAATCTAAACACACACATATATATATATAAATATATGCAAATGTGGATGTTATGTTTAATTCAAGACGTTTAACTGTTTATATACCTGTTATCTCTACAGCTTCTCACCATGTGTACAAAGGAGCTGGAGCTGCCCAGACACGCTTCCAGGCTCTATTCTTCTGACGGCACTGTCATTCTAACATGGGAAGGACTCATAGTCTCTGCTATGAACGAGTTCTTTAAACAGAATGAGGAGCCAGCACAACATGGAACAAGAAGCAGTGATACCCAGAAAGGTCTGTGCACATCGTTTATTTATAGTGTTAATTAATGTATTTGCACAAATGTTTGAAAACTGCAGTAAATGCCCATAATCCCTCTATTCAGAGTTAGAATTTATAGTTTTAAAAGAACACTATAGGGTCAGGAATACAAACACATTTTAGGTGGGTGGCACCCTCTTGCCTCCCTTAGATACAGTTAGAATTGATCTTTTTTCTAGCATAGAGATGGTCTGCCGGCTTTGGCTCCAACCCCTTTAGCCTAATTGAAGATCTTCGCAAAACCAATGCTTTTCCACAGGAAATATCTTTGCATTTCTATGGGAGAAATTCAGCACCTCCATGCACTTTGTGCAGCACTGACCCAGGAAGCACCTCTGTTGGCCATTTGAGTGACTGCCACTAAAGCTGTCCCTAAGTAGCAAAAGAAGAGACAGTGTTTACACTAAAAAGCCTGCAGGAACTGACTATACTCACCAGAACTACATAAGCTGTATACTATACATTAAGCTGTATACTATACATTAAGCTGTATACTATACATAGTTACATAGCTGAAAAGAGATTTGCGTCCATCAAGTTCAGCCTTCCTCACATATATTTTTTGCTGTTGATCCAAAAGAAGGCAAAAAAAAACCCAGTTTGAAGCACTTTCATTCTTGACCCCAGAATGGCAGTCAGATTTATCTTTGGATCAAGCAGTTATTACCCTACATTGAAAGATTATATCCTTGAATATTCTGTTTTTGCAAGTATGCATCTAGTAGCTGTTTGAACATCTATATGGACTCTGATAAAACCACTTCTTCAGGCAGAGAATACCACATCCTGATTGTTCTTACAGTAAAAAAACCTTTCCTTTGCCTTAGACGAAATCTTCTACATTAAGCTGTAGTTGTTATGGTGACTATAGTGTGCCTTTAAGTATAAAATGTTTATTATCTAAACAGCAAATATTGGTGAACTGAAAAACGAACTGCCAACTTGGAATAAACCTAGTTCAGCTATATTACCAACTTGGCTATCTTTGGCTGACATTTATATATATTATTATTTTTCATTATTTTTTTATGTCAAATCAATCAATTCCTTTTTCCCACGAGTGAAATGAAAGCAGGACATTTTCAGGGTTATTTGCTACAGTTTGGATTATTGGGAACTCAGTCTGGTTTTGCCTAAAATATGAAATTGATTGAATTTGTGTTGACACTGTATGGAATAATCCTGTTTACATTGTAGCAATGCCCCATAGAGTGTATCCAGGTACATGGTTAGAGGCTACTTACTCTACTTTCTGCCCATTCAGTTCATGTCTCCCGTGTGCAGGCAGAACCTTGGTAAAAATGTGAGTCAATTCAATTTTGTGCTGTTTACAAACATCGGGCAACTGTTCAGCTATTAAAATCCAATTTGGCCTTGTTTTTTTCATCCAATCATATATATATATATATATATATATATATATATATATATATATATGCAGATACACAGCCAATGCAGGACAAATCTAAACCAATCCTGGTTACTCCTGAAGACCTGAATATTATGGATGAAGATCTGCTGGCATTCACTCTCCGAAATCCTATCGAAGTCTGGGTGTCTTGTGGCGAGCCATTCTTATCTTTTAATGGTAAAAGGAGGAAAAAATTCAATGTTTGTTTTTTCAAATAAAATGGCTCCTGTCAGTTAGGACACTTGTGTTTGTTGACGTAATGGTAAATCATAATCGAACATTGGATAAATAACAACATGGCGGGGTCATTTAGGAATCGATCAATATAATTTTTCTGGAGCCGATGCAAATATCGATTATCAGTCGCCTTTCGGGTCGATCGCTGATAACTGGTGCCGATATTCTGTACATTTAAAATGTTCAAAAAGTAACACAATTTTTACATACATCTGGCATTAACGGAACATGCTGACAGCAATCACACGCCTATCACTCTCAGGCAGCCAGTACATACTGGGATAAGTGAGGTCCCAGCATGTACACTGCGGTTATTGATAGGAATTTGATTGCTGTCAATATTCACACTCCTATTACTCTCAGGCGGCCAGTACATGCTGGGATACAGTGCTGTTACTGTCACCCTCAGCCGGCCCAGTACTGTGTGGCAGATTACTTACTAAATATTATTTCACCCATACATTGCTATGTTGTTTTCAATTGCCTATTAATTAGTGTACGTATTAAAGGTTATTTACATTTTTTTTTAAAAAGATCTTTACACTCATGACAAACAGAAAATCATGTATTGTACACAGGGCCTGCTTTGTTTGTTTAAAGGGACACTATAGGCACCCTGACACTCATTAAAGTTGTCTGGGTGCACAGTCCCACGTCCTTTAACCCTACAAAGGTAATTATTGCAGTTTTTAAGAAACTGCAACAATAATTACCTGTCACAGTTAATTCCACCTTTAGTGGGTGTCTATATATATATATATATATATATATATATATCAAAATAATGTACCTGCTACAGAGCCAGTGTATCCCATTTCCGCATTTCCAGTGCTAGCAACCAGGGCCGCCACCAGAAATTTTGGGGCCCCTGACAAAGCACAAGGTCTGGGCCCCCCCACGCCCGATGCAGTGTGTGTGTTAGTGTAGTGGATGCAGTGTGTGTGTTAGTGCAGTGGATGCAGTGTGTGTGTGTGTTAGTGCAGTGAATGCAGTGTGTGTGTGTTAGTGCAGTGAATGCAGTGTGTGTGTTTACTAGTGTATGCATGTAATGTAATAAATGTTATTCCCCCCCTTCCTGTTTCTTACCTGGTTCAGGGAGGGGGGAAGAATCTATGATCCCTGGTGGTCCGGTGGCATTGTGGGGCCCCCCCGGCTCCCTATACTTGCAGAGGGGGCCCAGCGGACTGCAGCTGTACTTTACAGCATTCCCCTCGCTCTAACTCCCGCGAGATGTGGTGTGCGCGCCGCGCGGAGCGTTGCCATGGTAACCCATGGCAACGCTCTAACGGCCGCACGTCTCGCGGGAGTTAGAGCGAGGGGAATGCTGTAAAGTACAGCTGCAGTCCGCTGGGCCCCCTCTGCAAGTATAGGGAGCCTGATCATTGCTATATATAGGTGCAGAGAGCAATTGTGGGGCCCTGGACTGGCAAAGCAGTCCGGGCCCCCCAGGACCACCGGGCTCGTGACAACCGTCATGGTTGTCACCCCCTGATGGTGGCCCTGCTAGCAACTAATGCCTGGTCTTATGAGATTAACCCACTTATTTTGGAAATCCTTCCCTCTAGGGCCCTCTGTAAGGTGTGTGTGTATGTGTGTATGTGTGTGCGTGTGTCATTTATTTCAAAGGGCTGACTGCCTCATTGCATGTTGTCACATCCTCATGGCATCTGATCCCTGCTAATAGACCAGAGACGGTCGGTACTGAAATGGTTAAAATGATGGCTCGGAGCTGCAGCTATCGCTGATTTATATTATCCAAGGTAAAACACATGTCTCTCTCATTAAAGCTTTACAGAGATCACAAAAGCGCGACAAATTACACTGGCTACAAAAGGAGAGAATTCGGACTGACCTGAATGGGATGAAGCATAAAATGAGGCACTTACAAGGTAATCCCAGTGCAAGGATTGTCCTGATAATGGAGTGCAATTGTACGGACGAATCCTGCTGGGGGGAAATTGGAAACTTTCAATATCACTGTGAGCTTGTTTAATAGTGAGCATAGCGGTAGATTCAATTAGTTTGTATAGAGTCAAATGTGAGGGCTAAGTCTGATACTCCAGAAGTGCGTAAACTACATTTCCAATTGTGTATCAGCCATCTTTAATTAAAACGTAATTCCAAACATCTTGGTTGTCATGGTTACCCAACAAAGAACTTTGGTCATACTCTGACCCCCACTCATCAATGTCTGTGAACGTGAACAGTCCAATAGGAAGATTCAATGTAGCAATTAGCATTTCTAGTAATTAATTGCTGTTATGCCATACGGAAACCACACCTTGCCCAGAATTAATTATGTCCTCAATTAGTTACTAATTGTCCTTCCAGCCAATCACAAAGTACGTGAGGGATAGACAGAGAATGTACTGGGGACATAACTGCTCCCTAGCTTGATCCAATTACTAAGCGCAGAACGTTTGTTTGAAGACAGATTTTTATAGACTTACAGGGTTATTTACTAAAGGAAAATTCAAAGTGAAAAGTAGCCAAACTGAAAGTACAGAATATCATTTTTCCAGTTTGGATATTTTGACCTTAAATTTGAAATTTTCTTTGAATTCATACTTTGGTAAATAACCCTGTTACTGTCGTGAACAATGTTTGCTTGTTTGATAGTATGAAAAGTTAATATGCTTCCCCAAAGCCAAGTCATTTGTGTTGGGTCTGTTAAACAGACTCTTTGCCTTACGAGAGACTAAATAATAGATACGTGGGGCCTACAGCGTTACTCACTAACTTTTGGGGAATTTACATTGATTTCAAGATGTATTTGTAAGTCAAACTATGCAAACTGAGAACAGAGTTGTGCTGGGAAAAAAAAAATATCTAAAATTCTACTATTTTGGTCACCAATTTGAAAATCACTTTGAATTCCCTGCAATGCACACTTTAATGAATTATCCTGCCAGAGGTTATTTATTTATTTCTTAAGAACTAAGGGTCTATTTCTGCATTAATGTAACTGTCAGAATCGTGAGACATTTTCATGCCATGTGTATTAATAATACACATTTTATTTCAAATTATTTACGTAATATTTTTGGATAAACTTTAAAAAAAAAAATCTAAATATTAAAATATCAAAAATGTATCATATTTAAAAATAAACCAATATATAAAAAAAAATATATATAAAAATATTTTCAAAATCTTGATTCATTTGAAAAGTGTATCCAAAAATATTAAATCTGGGTCCAAGTGAAATGTTTTAATTCTGAGTAGAATTGAGAACAATACAAATTCAGTGTAATGTTTTACTGTTTCTACCTGAATGGCTTTGCATCACCTGGGACAACTGAGGTAAGGTATGGTTATTAAGGTGAACGGATAGATTTTTAGGGGTAGAACTAAAAAAAAAACTGTGATTTTACCCATTCACCCAGAGGCCCCGTTAACATGACCATTCACTTTAATATTCTGCATGTTAACCCGTGACCTGTGAATCTACCCTTTCACTACAATAATAAAATATATCCTATCCTAGTGGTTTACAAACTAGTCTTCAAGACATGCCTATCAGTACATCAAAATGCCTATCAGTGCATAAAAACAGCACAGACACAACTGGGCAATCCCTAAATCCTGGACTGGTAGGATTGTCTTGAGGACTGGTTTGGAAACCACTCCAAGACTGAAAAATCACTCTGTCTGAAATTGGGGCAAATCCCTGAGATCTCTTAGATTCAACTGCGGTACAGCCATAATTAAAACGTGACCTACCTTTGCCATTTTCAATCAGACTTTAAAAGTATCAGTATGTTCTTTCTTGGTATAGGATCCAACACCAAAAACACACAATTTCTGATGAGCAGAAAATAGATATTTCTATGGAAACAATGAAGAACATAAAGTTCAATCTATAAACATAAATATTATTCATATAACATCACATTTCTATATTGCAGCCAAATATAGTTCCTTCCTTTACTGTGACTTCAAAATGTTATTCATACCCCATAGTTGTAGCACATTCCTGGATTTATTTTTTGTTCATAAAGATAATGAATATAAACTGTGACAAACACTGCCCATTCTGTTGCTATTAGTGTCACATCAATCATTGTCCTCAGTCCCCACTATGTCCTGACACTTCCAGTGTATTGCTGATCGAAGCTGAGATGTGTCACTCTATTGCCTCTCCGTACTTGTCACTCGTCATCTTCCATTTCTTAAATGCATCGTTCCCCTCAGTTAAACAATGTGTCAGTGATTTATATATAAATAAATAAATAAATAACAAGTACGAAATAAGCAGAGATTGAACAAAAAAAATATAAATGCAAGTGGGGACACAATAATGCATTACCACAATGTGGCCACTGTGTGGCAGTGTTTCCCTGTGCACCAACTCTGTTTCAGCAATGTATTCTTGGCATGTAATGTGTGTATTTAGAAACAATCCGTCTTTTCAGACATTTTGACTTTTTCATTTCACCAAAGTCAAATTATTGCAGTTTAGCAATCAAATCATAACTTATTTAATATTTAATTTCCGCTACTGTGAAAGTTAACATTTATATTAATGAGAAAATTAGCATTGAATAGTACTGTGGCATTGTAGTGATATTCAGTCTGTTGCAAAAATTCCCGAATGACTACAACAGAAACGAGAACGAATGATCTTGTCAATCCTACTTTGTATGAATTGTTTTTCCTTTTTTATTTTAGGTCGACGAGTAAAATTTCTAAATCCTTCCAGTATAACTCCTACCAGAAATCCTATGCAGCCTGTGTTGGTGGAGGGGGGTTGGACTGAAGAAACAGATGAGGAAATCAAATTAATAAAAACCATACAAAATGAGGAGGTTCGTAATCGTCATTGTCATTAGAGAAAGAATAATTGGATATTTTCTGATTAATGTCGGATACAGTGCATTTCTTATTAATTCACCAAAATTACAATACATAAAAGTAATGTTTTTCTGTCTCATCAGTAGATGGTTAATGCTACAATGTAATTGGCCACATTTTTCATGGATACCCAAAATAACCAGAATTCACAGGATATCAGTGCAATCAGGGACAATTTAAAGCGGCAATCAAGCACATGTTTTCCTTGAATGCAGGTGTCAAAGCATAATTTTGAATCCATGATTTACTACAGGGGTTCCCATTTAATTTTTCCAGTTGAATTCTTTGGCATAGTGTATCAACACTGTGGACACCCCCTTCTTCCCCCAGTAAAAAAAATAAATTTGTGCTGTTGCATAAACCTTTTTTTGTATGTGTCAAGGTGTGTGTATCAAGGTGTGTGTATCTGTGTGTCAATGTGTATCTGTGTGTGTGTATGTATTTGACACACAGATACGCACACACTAGCACAAAGTTGCATACAGATACACACCTTGACACACAGTGTGTATCTGTGTGTGTGTGTGTGTATGTATCTGTCGGTGTCAAGGTGTGTGTATCTGTGTATCAAGGTGTGTATATCTGTGTTTGTATGTGTCAGTCTGTGTATCTGCGTGTCAGTGTGTATGAATCTGACACACAGATGCTGGCACATAGTGGCCCACAGATACACACACCTTGACACGCAGTGTGTGTGTGTGTGTGTGTGTGTGTATCTGTGTTTGTGTTTGTATGTGCCGGTGTGTGTATCTGTGTATGCATGTATCTGACACACAGATACACACAGTGGTACACAGATACACACACTGACACACACACCTTGACACACAGATACACACACACTCAGATGCACACAGTGACACACACATTTGACTCACAAATACACACACACAGTGACATACACACACTGACATACACACATAGGCACATTCAAACACAGTGATATACATTGGCACATACACACCTTGACACACAGATACACACACTGGCACAAACAGTGACACATACACACTGACACATACACATACAGACACAATATGACATACATCAGAGCCACCCTCCTGTAAACTTACCTTGTGTGTCCAGGAGGGTGGCTTGCTTGTGGTCCTGGTGATGTTGGCTGAGGCTGATAGGAGTGAGCCGCTGCGTGCTCACTCCAGCCTCTCCTCTGCCATCTATGCTGCTCACTCTCTGGGTGGCTGTCTCCTGCCTCCTCCCTCCTTACTGCGCGGCAGCACTGCAGCAACTCTGTGTAGCTGGGAGGAAGTGCTATCACAGGGGCCCGGTCATGCTCTTAAACGGCTGTGGCACCTGACCGGGCCCCTGATTTGCGCTAAAATTGCGGCAGCCATTTTGTTTGGGGAAATCACGGTGGAACCCTATTTGTGTTGTCGCGGAACCCCAGGGTTCCGCAGAACACCAATTGGGAAACGCTGATTTACAGGGTATTTCATGAATTTTGATAATTATACAAGCATTTGTTTCTCATTTGGGGACCCTCATACATGGCTGTCTATTGAAACCAGTAGTTTGATGCAGATTACTGGCAGCCCTCTTTCTTTATTTTAAACTGTGTTTCTAGTCTGACATTTGCCCTTCTGTTATCAGTAACTATAAAGTATAAGGATGCAGTGTGCTTGGAGATCTGTACAGTGAAGGCACACATCTCTCCTGCTCTTGTAACTTACTCCAAGACGAGAAATTGGATGTGGAAAACCTTCTAGTGTCCTCATTGCTTGGTGCACATCACTATCACCATCACCATTTGCAACTGTTGAAGGTTTACTTGCCCAGGGCGTTAAGGCACTACTTTTCTAAAACAAAGCATCATGGTACTTGTAGTTTCAAAAATAGCTGGTGAGCTGAGCATCATGTTGGGCAACACTACTGTAGACGAAGTATAGCTACCATGTGGCTTTGCCATAGGCTTTGTAGCTTGGGTACAGCTGTAAGTCTACGTATCAGATTCTAAATTAGGATTATATATATATATATATGCATATACTTGGCACTCACCCTTCCTGTTAATCCAATTGTTATCCGCCTTGGTGCAATCCCGTGTTAATATAGATGTAATGAGAAGTTGCATAATTCACAAAGAGTCAGAACGTTTGATGATCGACGTACATGAATGTTGATCATCGAACCTTTTTTGAATTATGCAACTTTAAAATAAAAAACACTATTTCTACACAGAAGAGACCTGTGAGTGCACCCTCTTTCCTTATTATATATATAAAAAAATACACAATGTACACAAACCAGCGCACTCGCTTAGTCACTAAACAATGATTTCAAATCTTAGAGATTGTAATAGTTTTATTTAAAAACACCTCACCTAGGCATATATTTATATATACTACCAAATCATTGATCTGGAATAGGGATTGTTTTTGTTTTCCTTTTTCTAATGTTTTGCCTTTTAGAAGAACCTCTCAGAAATCCAAGCCGCTCAACAACACAGACACGCCATCTCGGGAACTGTGAAAGAAGCCAGTCAGAAAGCACTTTACAGCTGTCCAACTTTGAAACGAGTCTTGGTTTATTTAAATGGTGGCAACCCTGAACAAGCAGTTTTTGCTTGGGGCAAAACCTTAGAAGAGGTAAGAGTTTGTCCTTGGATCCTTCAAAATGCATTGATATCTTTGGGCAGACTATGTGTTTGTACGCGAGTTAACATTGCCGGTTTAGAGACTGCGTGTACGGATTAACATTACTTTGGGCTAAGAACTTGTGATAACAACTCCCAGGAATGTTATTGTTGGAATAACTGCAGTGGACATGTGCTTTTACAAATTAGTTGGTTACATGTGATATATGGTGCAAAGGCTAAAAGTACACCAAAAGTTATTACAGATATATGGAATAAAATGACAAACATTGGCTGACGTGTGGAGTTCGGAGAGTTGTGATGGATAAAACGATCTGACATTAAATATTTCTAGACCCAGAAATCAGAATTCGGTTTAATCTGTATGTTTGGATTTTGGACCTTTGCACTTGGTAATCAGATTTTTCCTGAACTTTCGGCCCAGGATATTTTAGTTGAAATATCACCAAGAAGTATTTTCCCAAATCGCCTTCTAATAATTCTTATTTGCTGCACATGTGGGGTAGTGTCACCAGCACTTTGCACAAGGGCAGCCTTGGCTAGCTTACATGGCTTCCTGTGAATGTGTCATGACGGCCGGCTGGGCTGAGGAACACTCTTTCAGTGATAGACTTACAGCAGTTACCAATGTCAGGAATAGCTAAATTGCACTTAGAGTTGGAGTGGATTTCGTTTGGGGAGCACTCCTGTGAATGGTGTGTTTGGTGCTCAACCATGACTGCACTGCATGTGCCTGGATTCACTGAGGACAACATAGTTAATCTTTTAATAATAAATTTGGCAGTCAGCTAAAGTCGCTAAAATTGCAGTGCTCTCAATTGCACAGGGGCCTTGAATTAAACTTAAATTGGAGCCCCATCGAGATGGTCCCCGTATGTCCTGGACAGAGCCCTCGGGTAGTGCAGGCTAGCTTAGTAACTGCATAGATATGAAGTGCCAAACAGTTCCTAAATTAGGACAGAAAAGAAAAGCAGAAATTTCATCACATCATTTATTTATATAATTTACCAACTCGTGGACAGTTTTGGCTTTTTTTATTATTATTTTTTTTTTTTTTAAATAAAGCAAACTGAAAACCAGGCATTTCATAAGCGCACCCATTTTTAATCTTTATATCGAATGCAGAGATTTCTCCTGCCAATATTTTCACTGATACCGATACTTAGTGAAAATACCCAGATGGCAATTTCTGGTCAGACATTTCCTCAAATTGTAATTGTTGTAACCTCTGATGAGTGGTAAATTATTGCTTATCCATGCTGCCTGTCAAAGGACAGATAACATTTAGGAATGATAGGAATAAAATATATTTCCATTTGATTTTAGTAAATGGAATACAGTTTATCTGGTCATTTAATAATGGAAATACATGATATATAATATTAATCTTGTGAAACCAATATTGTAGCTGCTGGACAACTGCACTGCCAGACTGATTATGCAGCCTCACCCGGCGGCAGCGCTGTTTACATCAGACGGTGAGAAGGTGACGTCATGGAGTGACATAGAAAAGGATATGCTTTTGTGCGTTTCTGCAGGCGATAAATTTGTGAGCAAAGCCGGTAATTGTCCTCTATTGTCTCTTAGTGTGGTGCATGTGAGAAGTATGTGTAGTACAATGTCATTTCATTTTCATTAAGCGAGTATTTACGGAAGTAAAACAACAGGATGTGTATAGGTGCTCAATATCAGACAGACAATGGCAGTAAATCACCAACAAGGGGTTCTCTCACCCTTGTGAAATATGTAGCAAGATAGAAAATAGAATATACATACGATATAAGAGCAATTCCTAGTATATAAATCTATGAAAAATAAAAGACAGATTATGGTGCAGTACAATAAATACGTTAAGAGGAATATGAATAACTCACACTTTTTAGAGCTGTACCAGCTCTATTTAGCAGGCCTGGACGGAATAATCCCCATCTATGGATATATGTGGAGAGTATTCTCAGCTTGACTCCAAAATTATGGAGACATCGTGTAAGAAAACACAGGAATAAAGTCAAATGGTATGGTACATAAACTACAGTGATATAAATGGAGAAATAATCCTACTTCCGTAAGCCACAGCAATGTCCTGCTCTGGTGTGAAGAGCGTGAGGTGGTACAATTCCCACCCAGGGATATATGTAGAAACCGGATAAGTTGTAGCAGCTGTATGGATGGAAAATGCTAAACATAACTGCTATTAAAATGTATTATAAAAACAGTTCTGTGGGTAAATAAAATGAACAAGTCCTCACTTTATGCGTTTCGTCAAAGTTTTATCAAAAGTGGATGCTGCTCTGTTGAAGGACGGCTTTTTGTATGTTCCTGGGACCTGGGTTATAATTTGCGAGTTCCGGTGTTCGTACAGCCGTTTCCGGTTTTCGGAGAATTGGTGATGTACGTTTCGGTTCCTGAGTTGAAAGGTAGTCATACATCACTCGGAAGTGATATATGGGGAAGTAATGTGGGCGCCATTTTGGATGAGGGCAATAGTCCAGTGTGTACATATAGTATTGCTGGAAAGGGCTCGTATCTATTAAAAGGGGCTGTATATAATTCATATATAAATAAATGTATTTGAATTCATAGTAGGTCATATTATAGGACATTGCTTTGGCTTACGTAAGTAGGATTATTTCTCCATTTATATCACTGTAGTTTATGTACAATACCATTTGACTTTATTCCTGTGTTTTCTTACACGATGTCTCCATAATTTTGGAGTCAAGCTGAGAATACTCTCCACATATATCCATAGATGGGGATTATTCCGTCCAGGCCTGCTAAATAGAGCTGGTACAGCTCTAAAAAGTGTGAGTTATTCATATTCCTCTTAACGTATTTATTGTACTGCACCATAATCTGTCTTTTATTTTTCATAGATTTATATACTAGGAATTGCTCTTATATTGTATGTATATTCTATTTTTTATCTTGCTAAGTATTTACAGAAGTATTGTTTGTTTGTTTAATATTATAAACTAAACTTCAGTTTGGCCTATTTTTTTTATATATGTTAATATATTCTTCTACATTCATGATGATATTTTTTCATACATTTATCAAATAGAATAAGCATTCAGATAAAGATATGCCAATCATCTAGCCACACCCACAAATAATGAGTTTATACATTGCTAAGCAACAGTGCATATCCCACTGTACGAGAGTAAAACGGAATTGAGTAAAGAAATGGAGTTGGTGGTGGGGAGGGAAAAGGGAGCTGAATAATTCAACTGCATTATGATATTTGCTTTATCTATCCCCATATTTAATGGTCCACTAAAGGCGCACAGACCACGTGATCTCAATGAAGTGCCCTGAGTGCGATGGCCTTGTAATTTTAATCCTTTAATGATCTTTACCTTGAGGGATTAAACACGTCTCTAGTGGCTTTTAAACTGACAGCCACTAGAGGCGCTTCTTCTGAACAACGGAGTAAAACTCACGTGACATTTATCCATGAGGACAGCATTGAATTCAGTGATTCCCTATGAGAAGCATTTAATTGTGAGTGTGGGTAGCTGCGCATGCGCGTCACGTCCCCAGTGCTCCTCTGAGAACATTGAATTCAGTGCTTCCCTATGAGAAGCATTTAATTGTGAGTGCGGGTAGCTGCGCATGCGCGTCACGTCCCCAGTGCTCCTCTGAGAGCATTGAATTCAGTGATTCCCTATGACAAGCATTTGATTGTGTGTGCGGGTAGCTGCGCATGCGCGTCACGTCCCCAGTGCTCCTCTGAGAGCATTGAATTCAGTGCTTCCCTATGAGAAGCATTTAATTGTGAGTGCGGGTAGTTGCGCATGCGCGTAACGTCCCCAGTGCTCCTCTGAGAGCATTGAATTCAGTGCTTCCCTATGAGAAGCATCTAATTGTGAGTGCGGGTAGCTGCACATGCGCGTCACGTCCCCAGTGCTCCTCTGAGAACATTGAATTCAGTGCTTCCCTATGAGAAGCATTTGATTGTGTGTGCGGGTAGCTGCGCGTCACGTCCCCAGTGCTTCTCTGAAAACATTGAATTCAGTGCTTCCCTATGAGAAGCATTTGATTGTGTGTGCGGGTAGCTGCGCATGCGCGTCACGTCCCCAGTGCTCCTCTAAGAGCATTGAATTCAGTGCTTCCCTATGAGAAGCATTTGATTGTGTGTGCGGGTAGCTGCGCATGCGCGTCACGTCCCCAGTGCTCCTCTAAGAGCATTGAATTCAGTGCTTCCCTATGAGAAGCATTTGATTGTGTGTGCGGGTAGCTGCGCATGCGCGTCATGTCCCCAGTGCTCCTCTAAGAGCATTGAATTCAGTGCTTCCCTATGAGAAGCATTTGATTGTGTGCGCAGGTAGCTGCGCATGCGCGTCACGTCCCTAGTATTCTTCTATGAGAGCATTGAATTTGACGACAAGCCATAAAGCGACGCCCGTGACATTGTCTCAGTGCTTGAAAAAAGGGGAGTAAAATGCTTTTGTACGTTTTTTTCTTTTTTAATTTGTATTGCATTTACAGGGGGTTGGGGGGGGGGGTGTCATCTAATGTGTGTTTAGAGTAATATAGTATTAGGATTTGTAATTAACACCATAGTGTTTATTTAGGAAAGGTGAAGTATACATAATTTTGTAGAAATAGATACCTGTATGTGTATTTATTAAGGTGAGGTGTAGATTGAGTACATATAATAAATACAACTAAGTGCCTGTGGCTAATATTGCTGTCTGGTGTGTTCCTTTAAATCCCCAAAACAATCATCTTCTGAAAAAATCTCTAAGTCAGCTATAGTTACAGTTCGCGTATTCTGGTCTTAAATTTTAAATTCACTTTCAATTCTCACTTTAGTAATAAAAATCTTTTTAATGGGACCTGTTATGCCCAACAGGGTGCTTTTTGGACATCTTTTACACAATGATTGCAACCTTTCTGTGCTCCCTCCATACATATATATGCTTTTATTTCTAACATGATTAAATGATGTGTTCTTGGTTCTAGCGTTACTACCGGCCACTGATCTGACTGTGTAATAATTACTGTGTTACAGCCAGCAGACGTACGATACAGGTGAAGGCAAACTACGCACGCATCAGGAGGAAGTACGGTCCTGAAGCCACCGATGTCATATTGTCACCCAAATGCATGGATTGTGAGGCAAGGAAAATCTAATTAAATAACAAGGGAACGTGGAAGTTTTTACACATGAAATAACATTTTCAAAAACGTATATTATTCATTGAATGGATATTGTTTTAGCATAGTTAAAACTAAATACAAGTTTGTGGGAGGGATGTGTGCTGCTGGGGCAGCACCGACCGACCATGTTTTTCTGATCGCACATGACTTCCATATGGATTCATAAAATGTGCTGCATTGAAGTATGCAGAATTCACATGCTGCAGGATAAAAGTCAGTTGTTAAAGGGCCACTCTAAGCACTGAAAAAACTACAGCATGTTGCAGTTGTTATGGTGCAGAGACTGTGGGAGACATCTCAACAGTTTTTAAACAGATTTACAAAAATCAGGGCTCTCTCAGTGGCTACTGCTGGTTCCGCATTGCCACTTGACTTGTAGAAAACATTGGGTGACAATCACAGGCTGAGTGCGCTGGAGATGGATTAACCAAGCACTTTAAGACTATCATTGACATGCAAAGCAATTCACTGTATTCTCTTCTGCAACGCATGAATGCTACATACTACACCGCTGTACTATCCATCAGCATGAAGAAACAGCACAAACCCAGGAAAACCAAAACCTACCACTATAACAACATCACAATTATTTTAGGGTTCACCCCTTCACTAGAAAACCACTCCCACCTAATTCTGTTCTAGCCACTAAACCCACATTTATAACCCACCCTCTGTCGTCCAGTGTCATCTGCAGCCATAACAAGCCCATCCGTACAAATAAAGATTAATAGAAGAAGCACAGAGCAAATGAGCTCGTATTTCAGTCCGCTAAAGGCATATCTCCGTGATATGACACGATAGCTTAGCGCTCATGGTCAGCATAAGTAAAGACCTTTTTTATAACACTTATAAAATTATATCACACATTCACAAGAACAAAATTAGATTTCATAGCCTGTGCCAGACCTTGAATATAAATTCAGCCTGGAAGCGATGAATTTAAAAATGTTATTAGTTAATACCGTGCATTTTATTACTTCTCTCTTTCTAATGTGACTGACTCTTGACTGAAACTCATCTCTCTTTGTACAGGGCTCTGTCCGTCAGAGAGACGCGGACGCAGACGACGAAGGAAATGAATTGACATTTCAGAAGTGTTTGACCTAAATGGGTTATACAGTTATATACAATTATTACAGAGAATCCGAGGCTTTCTATATTTCAGTTTAACCTCACTCTGTAAAAATAAAATAATAATAATAACTGTGCTCTTAAATAAAAAAAGAGCTCCGACTGCAACCCAAAAAAAAAAAGGTGTGATCTATCTATGTGATTGTAAATGTGACTCTTTAAATGAGACCTTTAAACCCTGGGCAGACCACTTTATTTTACGTTTTATTGAAGAAAAAACGTTTGGTCGGTTGAGTAATTAATAAATAATATAAAGTCTTGTCATCAGCCAGAGAGGTGCTTCATGTCACCACAAGGTGGTAAATGTAATAGGAGATGAAAAGTCAGAAAGTGGAGTGTCAAGCTATATATCCATATTTTATATCTTTGTCTGTTCCGCAGGAAGGCAATTTAAAACGGCTAAAGCTTATGAATTGGCTGTATTTTTGAAGTGCCAATATCTTTTAGCAGCGCGATTCACACACGATGTAATTAATACAAGGCAGTTAGACTAAGCTTGGCATGGTAGCACATATGGCACTAGAGCAATTTCCTGTCTGGTAAACAGGTTTTTATCTCAAGATAGAGGTAGGTCAAATTTAACTCCCGCAGTTTGTATTCTGATGATACATTTTAGCAGGAGTGGATGGGATCTCCAGTTCTCGGTTTTCAATAAAGTGTGATTTGTGGGTAATAAAAAGCGGGTTCTGAATTTAAAAAAAACTTTACAATTCATACTTTACTGAATAACCCTGTAAGTCTCTAACGTACAAAAAAAAATGTTTACAAGTCTGTTAAAAGACGTTATTGAGCTATGTCATGTGAAGAACCTATAAAATCCTGTTCATTTTGTCCAACTCTATTGAGGGTTGTGGATCAAAGCAAAGACAGGAAGGTAAGGTACCCTCTCTGAGCGTTTCAGAGCTGTCTGGATTCTTCCTGTAGTTTCTGGGTTTGGAAGGGCCAGAATTCTGATTCAAGTATCTCATCTTTATGTTGCAAAAGTGGCACTCTGTTTATATTTTAACTGTCCATAAACAGAACAAGCAATTGTTCTATGCCATACATTCCAATCTAGGTTAGCTCAATATATTGTGCTGAATGAGTTTAAGAATTAAATGTTACCATAACCACACCTTCGAAGCCACCACTACTTCCAAACACCCAGCACTGCAACATAACAGGATGGGGCCCCCATATGCCATATTCGAGCATCATTCGGCATTGCAGATATAGATATAGAGAGCATATACACTCTACAATTAATAAAAATGGCACCTATGGACAATCTTAAAAATGAAGATCCAAACTGATTACAACTGACCGGCCATCAGTTTCTCCAGGAAATCTTACATACCAATAGAAAGACAAGACTTTCACAAACTATTGCTATTAACTGATTTACAACGCGATCGGCATTACAGGAACCCCTCTGGCGATGAATGGGTTACGCAGAAAGCAACTGCGTCCATTAAAACCGCAGAGCAACTGATGAGTTACATAAATATATCAGTTTAAAAGTCATTATAGAAATCGGTTTGCAACCACGAGCATTTTAATGGTAAAATTCTAAGTGATTCAGCAAGTCTGCATTCTGTCTACATTACTTATTTTAATTGACAATCATTTTTGTAATTTGAATAGCTGAGCTTTATTGTATGCGCTGCCCTTGTTTATTACGATGGCTGCAGTAAAAAGATGCAGAGTTTGCTGACAAAGCACAAACAATTGTAACAAACAATACAAAACTAAAAGATATATACTTCTTCACTGTGCATATAATTACACGCACATACACATACATTACACAGAACAACCTACATATCAGGGAAGGATCCAGCGCACAAACATGGGAGAGGAACGTACAGGTTTTGTATTGTGCTGGATCGAAAAACATGTTACATACAGCTCTCGTACATTATCATTATTGCTGGGCATTTCTACTATGTCATGTCGAGGCTCTTGTTCACTCTACTTCCCCCACTCATTTCGAGTCCTGCTTTGTTCATTCTGTGGCACAGAATTATTACTCCTCCTTTCTCGCTTTACCCTTCTCATCTGTCTTATCTCTCCCTCCCACGTCATTTTATCTTCTTTCTTTCCCCAATCACCATTTCATCTTCTCCCTCCACCCCATTTCATCATATCTCCTTTCCCCTTTTGTTAATCTCTGCATTTCTCTCTCTCACCACAATTACCCCCAAATCCAAGTCTAACCGGTTATCAAATTGCTGGTCAAGTGTATTTACGGTGTCTCTGTGTTTCAGGAGACATCTCCCAATACATGACCTTCCTCTTCTGTTTGTGATATATGTTCAGGATCAGAGACAGGTTTCCATTCCCACTGTCTATCACTGCTCCTGCCTGGGATTTAATGGGATTTACAATGTGAGCAGAGTCTGTTCCATAAGTGGAAGGATGGATGTGATGTCGATCCCACAGGAAGGAGCAGGATAAACACTGAGAACACAGACGTATTACTGTTCTAGCAGATAGGCCACAAATGTTGAAGGTGGCTTCCTAAAATACAGTTGTGCAGCCAATGCACTTGATCGGCACCATAAAAATCGAACAATCTATTCATTACATATACGTGATACGACCATCTCCAAATCCATTACTTAATTTTTTATTGGTTTTCTTAATTATTTTTTTTTAAATATCTTTTTCTTGCATCTGAACCCCTTCATGATAAAGAGTAAAGGAAATGCCTTAATCTGCCGATTGTTCTGGTAAATCACAAATGTGTTAAGGAATACAAATCTAGAAATAATAATGCTCATGCGTAATGAATATCTATCCTCTTATTTTTATATACACAGTGCAGACGTGTAGTATTAGTTTTTTTAATTTGTACAGAGTAGGATAGAGGGTCTGGATCTGACGGACCACGTCACATTGCAGCATGTGTTATTACATTATACAAATCTTGCCTAGGATTTTATATTATATCTTCATATATTATGCGTGTACATCCAACCCTTGATTGCTTTTTATTTCAATCAACGATGATTAAAGGTTGCATGAATACAGCCATTACTGCAGACTGGTTATTTTACGAATTACTTTACATATTCATTTGGATAAAAAAAAAAAGGAAATAGGATTGTAGTTTAGCCCCTTATTTAAAAATAGAACTCCAATTATATTTCTAATGCCAACAAAATTGGCAATTATACAAACATGTGTCTGTGTGCATTTCTGAACATATTATATATATGTGTGTGTGTGTGTATATATATTATGTTGAATACAAATGTGTGTGGGTGTATATATTTAAATACCGTAAATAAAATGTATTCATTTTGTACTTTTCTGATTTTAATAATAAAAATAAAAGTCAATGATTTGTGTTGTTGATTTTGCAAGTTTTATTTGAGTAACACATGCTTAAATTTGAAACAAACATTCATTTTATAATTTAGCAATATGAATACAAATGGCAACATAGTTCACAAAAAGTGCTGATTTAAAAAAATTGACACTTTTTTAAAAATCAACCTGGTTAGTTACATGCTCCCTGGCTGTCAATCATGCAACAGTCCTGTAACTTCCTGGTTTGGTTAGCTCAGTGGAGCAAAACTCAAGAGGCAGCAATTGCCCAGTGCACCTGCCTTGCAAAGACCTATTGCAAAGAGCTGATTTGAGAAGCTGTGTGGAAGCCTTCCTTGAGCCAACATGGAGATCAATAGCCCTGCCCAGTCCTGTACCTCCCCACCTGCTCAAGAGCTTTGTGTTTTGCACCTCTATTGAGTCCAGATCACTTTAAAACCTCCTTTGTGGTCCCCCAGCAATTCTCAATGACTTGGAGCACTGCAGTCATTGCTTTGAATCATTGACAGAGCAGCAGACCGCAATACTTTAACACCAAACCACCAGTGATCATGCACACCAGCTCACCCTATTCCAGACCACCAGGGATCCTAAATGGCTAATCAGGCAACAAGCCCAGGGCCTTAGCAATCTTAATCCAGGTTTAAATGCAAGCACAGATCTTCCCCCCCACTGATCTTCTTCCTAACTACTTCAACAGAAACACTCACACATTAAATATATTCTCAATAAAATGATGCTGGGTAGAAACCTTTATTACTGAAAATGGAGGTGTAGTTTCAAAAGACATTAATACTAGAGTAAGTTTAGACCAGGGGTCGGCAACCTCCTGTATTCAAAATTTTGCGGACTACATCTCCTATAATGATCTTACAGTCATAATAATGTCAATACATTATGGGAGATGTAGTCCACACCATTTAGAGTGCGTAAGGTTGTCTACCTCTGGTCTAGAACATATGAATAATTTAGTTAGGGTTGGGTGCAGCGCTGTATCTAGCGCAAGGCTGACAAGGCATTTGCCTTGGGTGGCACTTTTTTAGTGGGGGGTTGGAAAAAAAGCGCTGCTCCCTCGCCGCCCGCATACACCGCTCGCCTGTCTGACTGCCTGCGTCTGCCTGCCAGCCCCACTGGACCCCAGGGAAGAATCCACTCCAGCACTCCCAAAGGTAGGAAGGCTGGGTGGATTGAAATTTAAAAATGTTTTTAAGTGTGTTAGTGTGTGTTAGTGTGTGTGCCTGTTAGTGTGTGTGTCTGTCACTGAGTGTGTATGTGTCGGTCAGTGAGTGTGTATGTGTTTGTCAGTGAGAGTGTATGTGTGTTTGTTAATGAGTGTGCGTATGTGTTTGTCAGTGTGTGTGCATCTGTCACAGAGTGTTTGTCAGTGTGTGTATGCGTGTCTGTCAGTGACCAAGTGTGTCTGACCCTGAGTGTACATCTGTCTGTAAGTGTGCATGTGTTTGTCAGTGTGTATCTGTCAGTGAGTATATGTGTGTCTCAGTGGGTGTGCGTCTGTCAGTGAGTTTATATGTGTCTGTCAGTGAATGCATGTCTGCCAGTGTGTATGTTGGTGAATGTGTGTGTGTGTAACTGTAAATGTGTACGTGAAAATGTGTGTTGGTTAAACAGTGTGTGTGACAATGACTGCATTTGTCAGTGAGTGCATGCATCAGTGAGGGTGTGTGTCTGTCAGGAATATAAATTTCGAAGGGGGTAGGGAGGTGCTGAGTTTTGTCATGCCTAGGGCAGCACAAAACCAGAATACACCACTGATTGGGTAATCTAAAACCCAGTGTATACATAACTTAATAATGCTATACTTCTAACTCTAGCCTGCATTTTATAGCCTTGTAGTTACAATACATCGCAAGTTGGACTTTGTAACCGAGCCCTGTGTACACCCAAAACTAAATCCTATTTAAATAAGCCATGCATAGTCTATTACAAAGAGAGTGGGTGTTCTATGAAGGCTTAAATTAAGAACATCAAGTGAATCTATAGACTGTAAGCTCGTTTGAGCAGGGTCCTCCTCAACCTATCATTCCTGTAAGTTTTCTTGTAATTGTCCTATTTATAGTTAAATCCCCACTCTCATAATAATGTGCTATGGAATCTGTTGGCGCTATATAAATGGTGATAATAATAATAATTAAAATGAGAGCATATGGAAGAGTTCCAGAATTAAATATACAATCTCCTAATTTGCGAGTTTTCTGTTAATTATACATTACATGAATAGCTGTACATAACACGCAATATTAACCCATGATATGATGAATTAGAAACTATTTTATATAAACTATTGCTAAATTAGAAGGAATGGTCTTGTACTTCAAAACAGGTTTCCATATTGACCACTAGATGGTGGTAGAGAGTTTATTAAACCTCTGTTTGCTTACTGGGTTGAAACTTAATTTAAATTACTTTAGAGATAAAAGACTTTAGTTACAAATCCAAAATTATTAATAATTAAATAGAATTTACATATTTTTGTGTGTCTGAATAAAACGTAATTAAAAGAGATCCAATTCCCAGCACAGCTAAGGTTAAAATATACTATTAAATAATACCAGCCTCTCATGTCACAAATAAAAAAATAAAACCCGCAGGTCATGCAGGAAGTTAGCAGGTCATGCAGGTAGTTAGCAGGTCATGCAGGAAGTTAGCAGGGCATGCAGGAAGTTAGCAGGGCATGCAGGAAGTTAGCAGGTCATGCAGGTAGTTAGCAGGTCATGCAGGAAGTTAGCAGGGCATGCAGGAAGTTAGCAGGTCATGCAGGTAGTTAGCAGGGCATGCAGGTAGTTAGCAGCGCATGCAGGAAGTTAGCAGGTCATGCAGGAAGTTAGCAGGGCATGCAGGTAGTTAGCAGGGCATGCAGGTAGTTAGCAGGGCATGCAGGAAGTTAGCAGCGCATGCAGGAAGTTAGCAGGTCATGCAGGAAGTTAGCAGGGCATGCAGGTAGTTAGCAGGTCATGCAGGTAGTTAGCAGGGCATGCAGGTAGTTAGCAGGGCATGCAGGAAGTTAGCAGGGCATGCAGGTAGTTAGCAGGTCATGCAAGTAGTTAGCAGGGCATGCAGGTAGTTAGCAGGTCATGCAGGTAGTTAGCAGGGCATGCAGGTAGTTAGCAGGGCATGCAGGAAGTTAGCAGGGCATGCAGGAAGTTAGCAGGGCATGCAGGTAGTTAGCAGGGCATGCAGGGAGTTAGCAGGGCATGCAGGGAGTTAGCAGGGCATGCAGAAAGTAAGCAGGGCATGCAGGTAGTTAGCAGGGCATGCAGGTAGTTAGCAGGGCATGCAGGAAGTTTGCAGGGCATGCAGGAAGTTTGCAGGGCATGCAGGTAGTTAGCAGGGCATGCAGAAAGTAAGCAGGGCATGCAGGTAGTTAGCAGGGCATGCAGGTAGTTAGCAGGGCATGCAGGAAGTTAGCAGGTCATGCAGGACGTTAGCAGGTCATGCAGGAAGTTAGCAGGTCATGCAGGAAGTTAGCAGGGCATGCAGGTAGTTAGCCGGGCATGCAGGTAGTTAGCAGGGCATGCAGGAAGTTAGCAGGGCATGCAGGAAGTTAGCAGGTCATGCAGGAAGTTAGCAGGGCATGCAGGTAGTTAGCAGGGCATGCAGGAAGTTAGCAGGGCATGCAGGAAGTTAGCAGGGCATGCAGGAAGTTAGCAGGTCATGCAGGTAGTTAGCAGGTCATGCAGGAAGTTAGCAGGGCATGCAGGTAGTTAGCAGGGCATGCAGGAAGTTTGCAGGGCATGCAGGTAGTTAGCAGGGCATGCAGGTAGTTAGCAGGTCGTGCAGGTAGTTAGCAGGTCGTGCAGGTAGTTAGCAGGGCATGCAGGTAGTTAGCAGGGCATGCAGGAAGTTAGCAGGGCATGCAGGTAGTTAGCAGGGCATGCAGGTAGTTAGCAGGGCATGCAGGAAGTTAGCAGGTCATGCAGGACATTAGCAGGTCATGCAGGAAGTTTGCAGGGCATGCAGGTAGTTAGCAGGGCATGCAGGAAGTTAGCAGGGCATGCAGGAAGTTAGCAGGTCATGCAGGACGTTAGCAGGTCATGCAGGTAGTTAGCAGGGCATGCAGGTAGTTAGCAGGGCATGCAGGAAGTTAGCAGGGCATGCAGGAAGTTAGCAGGGCATGCAGGTAGTTAGCAGGGCATGCAGGTAGTTAGCAGGGCATGCAGGTAGTTAGCAGGGCATGCAGGTAGTTAGCAGGGCATGCAGGAAGTTAGCAGGTCATGCAGGACGTTAGCAGGTCATGCAGGTAGTTAGCAGGGCGTTAGCAGGTCGTGCAGGTAGTTAGCAGGTCGTGCAGGTAGTTAGCAGGGCATGCAGGAAGTTAGCAGGTCATGCAGGTAGTTAGCAGGGCATGCAGGAAGTTAGCAGGGCATGCAGGAAGTTAGCAGGTCATGCAGGACGTTAGCAGGTCATGCAGGTAGTTAGCAGGGCATGCAGGTAGTTAGCAGGGCATGCAGGAAGTTAGCAGGGCATGCAGGAAGTTAGCAGGGCATGCAGGAAGTTAGCAGGGCATGCAGGAAGTTAGCAGGGCATGCAGGTAGTTAGCAGGGCATGCAGGTAGTTAGCAGGGCATGCAGGTAGTTAGCAGGGCATGCAGGAAGTTAGCAGGTCATGCAGGACGTTAGCAGGTCATGCAGGACGTTAGCAGGGCGTGCAGGTAGATAGCAGGTCGTGCAGGTAGTTAGCAGGTCGTGCAGGTAGTTAACAGGGCATGCAGGTAGTTAGCAGGGCATGCAGGTAGTTAACAGGGCATGCAGGTAGTTAGCAGGGCATGCAGGTAGTTAGCAGGTCGTGCAGGTAGTTAGCAGGGCATGCAGGAAGTTAGCAGGTCATGCAGGTAGTTAGCAGGGCATGCAGGTAGTTAGCAGGTCATGCAGGTAGTTAGCAGGGCATGCAGGTAGTTAGCAGGGCATGCAGGAAGTTAGCAGGTCATGCAGGTAGTTAGCAGGGCATGCAGGTAGTTAGCAGGGCATGCAGGTAGTTAGCAGGGCATGCAGGAAGTTAGCAGGGCATGCAGGAAGTTAGCAGGTCATGCAGGTAGTTAGCAGGTCATGCAGGTAGTTAGCAGGGCATGCAGGTAGTTAATTTACATTCAAGAGGGACCATCTAAGCACCGTAACCGTTAGCGTTCCTTCTAATGATAATGTTGTAGAGACTATTTAGGTTCAGTTCCCTTGGTTAATATTAAACTCCTTAAAGCAGTGCACCAAACAAACACAGGGTACCAGGGACCCTACAACCAGTCCCTCTGCCCGTGACCACACGGGGATGTGATAACCACTTTTATGTTCTCATTAGTTGTCCATGTAATTATTATTATTGGCATTGTCAAACGCCCATTAAGAACCACTTTATAGAAAGAGAGAAATAAATAAATCAGCAATTTAGTAGATATACCGCTGCAAGAAATGTACTTCCTATTTTTTGGTGGAGTGGAGTATGAGAATACACCCTTAGATTAGCTGTAGAACTAGTTTCTTTAAATCCTTCAATTTTTATCCAGTACAGTTTTTCCGGTCACTGCTTGACATTGTCCAATCAGTGGCTTCTTATTGAGGAGGCTGGTGGACAAATTGTGTAAATATAATTCAAAGAGAGGAAGGCGCGATGCCCACCCTGCAGACTGATTGATACCTGGGAAGATGGGACAAAGGTGTTTTCTGAATGTGAGGACCCACATGGCTCACATTCTAACCCTAAAGCATTTCTACAATCTGTAATGTGTTTGGAGTCTTTGAGGGCCCCTTCTATAAACCATACTGTGTTGTCACAGAGCCCCTAAATGTCTACATTCCATTTAAACTGTAGGAATTACATTTATTGATCAATGAATATGTCCACATTAACAGTGAATTTGTCCGTTTGGAAGGAGATTTGGGGATTTTAGTTTTCCTACTAATAAATTGGAGGGAGCATGCATTTCTGTTCCCTCATCCATCGTGCAATGGGCGCAGGTAAAAATATACTATAAAACTAAACTATACTAAAATACATAAAACGCAGAAAACTGTGCTTCCCTTTTGAACTGGTGAATACTACTAAGCATCCTGCGAAATTGTTTTCATATTAGACTTGTGCGTTAGTTTTCAATTAGGCCAGTCCGCAGATTATCTGAATCAAGTGAGAAGTGGCCAACACGGGAAGAAAGGAGGAGCTGTATTACGTACGTACTTATTATTTCACTCTATTGGTTCATTTTTCTCACTTAATCTGGGAAGCAATGGTGCAAAAATATGCTCATCAGTGTACTGCAGACAATATACAAAATTTGGATTTTATGATTCAGCCAATCTGAATTTTTTCAGCCATACACAAGTCTAATTAATGTAATTGCCACTTAAACTCTTGAACAGAATAAACAGTGAATTTTTGTGATTTGAAAACAATCACTAAATTTAGGCTTAAATAGCCAAGTTGTGATTATAGCTGTTACTAGTGATGCTTCTCAATGATTCTATTCTCTGCTCAGTAAAGGGGCGAGCAGAGACGGGGCAGATCATCACCCACGACCCGCTATAGAGGAGCATCTTTGATGCTACTCAGTTTGAAATTGGTTTAACACCTTAAGACAGGGGTGGGCAAACCGGAAAATGCCCAAATGTTGACAACCTCAGCGATGCTTTGCCACTCTAAAGGCTGGCAAATCATGGCAGTTGGGTCTCAACCATTTGCCCAGCTCTGTCTTAACATACTTTGCCCAGGGACTCCTGCTCACAAAACCACTTTATTGGGTCCGTTTCAAAATGCAAATATATGTTTATAGTCTAAAGCTACAGATTGTAAATGGATTAAGTAAAATAAATCATGAATATAAAATACACTTTACTGAATATACTACTTGTCTTTCCTTAATTGTTATTTATTAATTGTAATTTAATTTTTTGTAACATCTTTTGATATATTTAAGTGATTTAATCTAATCATAGTTTAAAAATATGCAATCATTTAATTCAGTTATATGCCCTGCATTCATATGAAGTTAACTATAACTGCCTATATATATATATATATATATATATATATATATATATATATATATTATACTGTTTAGTAGATATACCCCCAATGACAACATGTTGCATTTAATGATGCATTAAATGCGTAAAACCAGCTTGCAAAAGCTGCAGTTCTATTCTTTGAAGTGAGAATTGCCAGGGATCCAAAGTGAATTTCTAAGACCACAGACATGTAACTGGTTGTAGATCTGATTGGGAGAATTTCCCAGTTTGGGTATTTTGACTCATGGTTATAACTAGATCTTTTAAAAGAGTGTGACATTCCATCTATACTGCTAGCGCTGGCTGGGAGTAGAGGGATGGAGTGACATGATACTACTCTGCTCAGACGCCGGCATGCTGGCAACGAAGCAAGCGTGTCGGTGTCCTGGGGGAGATCTGCCCTGCTTGGAGAAATGTCCCCAAGCAGGGCAAATCAAATAAGTGTGCACAGGTTCATTAAATACCCCATTCTGTCTCATTAGACGTTTTACCTTTTAGCTGAAGACAGTAAGGTGAATTGTTATTGAAGGATTCTAAGAGGTTTGCCTTGACATGATGAGCTTACACTTTAATGGCCATTGGAATGATACTAAAAACCATCAGTTATTTAAATAATGATATGGGACAGTGTGCAAGTAACCTGTTTTGGCTTCTGTTTTATGTATTTGGGCTGATGAATACGGTAGCCATTGCTATTGCTCAGGAGTCGTGGGAGATTAAGCGCAGAGCTGGATTGGACTCTAAGTCCCATCTCGGTCCATCAACCTTTACAAATAAAGTTCCCTGTAACAGCCTTATATTAGTGGACACCCCATTGCTGAAGATAATGGTTTTCCTTTCCTGTAGTATCTCTAGCTATTTTAGAACACCGATCATAGCATAACCTCGATTGCCCTATACTTATAGATTGCCTCGCTTCGAAAGTAGGATGTATAGGTCCATCCTGTAGCCCGGACGGTCAGGTCGTGATGGGTTACTGTTACAGTCCATAGAAGGTTGAAGTATCCTGATCCACAGATTAAAAATTAACTGTAGATTTTTAGCACTCCTCACTAAAATATGAGCATTATATTTCCATTTGTAATTGCTGGCACAAACCTAAGAGGATTGCATTAGTACAATTACTCAGTTTTATGTTTTACACCAGCCGCATAATATGACAGAAATATCTTGTGTCCCAGTAAATTACCGCATCCATTCATCTTTCCCTGTGTTTATTAATGACATACAAATGGATGACATCTTCACCACTGCGCTCTCGTAAAAGGCATCACTGACCTACCAAAGGGCTGATTAACGTGCAACAGTTACCGGTCGCCCATTGAACCATTATTTTAACTAGATGCGGCTTTGTTTGTGCAGTACAGCCACTTAGATGGAAAATGACACTTCAGTCATCTGATTATCTCGAAATGCTTGCTACATGTTTCCCTAGAAGCAGCTGAAATGACAGCAGAGTCTGGCAGCCAAATTGATTGTCTCCAGTACAAACAGAGATAAGGGAAACCTAAGGTGAAAAAAAGGATGTTAAGTAGGTTGAAGATAGTGCAGTCAGTACCGGCCTCTTTCACACTGCTGTTGGATTTGACATATAGTGCAGCCTATAACCTCCCGGGCATACCAGAAAACGAGAGAACATGCAAATGTTTTCCCAGTTAAAATAATATTAATAATATTAAACAGAGTAGATGGTGACTTGAAACCAGACATTCAAACTTTAGGCTGTAAATAACGCAGGTGACTATTTATTTCCACCAAGACTATAGGCACCAAGACCACATGTTCTCAATGAACTGTCTGATTGCCATGCCCCGGTCGTTTTAACCCTGTGAATAGAAACATTGCTGCTCTTTAGGAATGATTAACATGTCTCTAGTGACTGTCACACTAACAGCTACTAGAAGCAGGTCTTCTGTGTCAATGGCCAAGTTAAACTCTATTTCAATCAGATGGTCACACAACGACCCTTTGATTGACGCAGTGTGGTGTTTTGCTGCACATGCACCGTAGCCTCCCTATGAGGAAACCCTGAATTGGCTGAGCCCATCAGCACTGAGGATTTCAGCCAAAAAGGTGTAGCTGAGTCGTGGAGATCAGTGCGGCGAGGGCTGATAGGTAAGTAATACTCAAACCCTCACACGACAGGAGGTAACCAGGAGGTATCAGGACACTATAGTCTTACTAATACTTGGTGGTAGTATTCCTTTAGGTCCCCATATCTCATTGCCCAGTGATACCTTTTCTACATACATTAGATTTGGTGATCAGTTATTCAGTAACGTTAATTTTCTGGAGAGAAAAAAAATCCAAAGTAAATTTTAATTTGTTGGTCAAAATAGTAAAATTCAAAACATGTCTGCTGAATTAACCTCAAATGTGAAAATTCCCGTTGTAGTCACATTAAGTTCCAGCAATTCACACTTTAATGAATAACTCTGGACATGTATATGAAATTGCTCCAGTCTGTAGAGTATGTATAGTTACTTGACTTAGAATAAACAACAAAACAAAAACACACCCTGGGGTGGATTTACAACCAATAATAAATGAGATAATAATAAGATATATTCACCCGTAAAAGTCTCTATGACGGAGCTCAGGAAACTACTGCATGAAAAAAAGACACATGGAACGTGACCATTTCTTTTAAATATTTAATGACTATAATTCATTACCATGTGTGATGAATGAACCCTTGGGTAACATTATAGAAGCCCCTTTGTAATAAGAAGGTAAGGTCTACATTTTATATAGAGGTAGCCAATACAAGGAGGCCGGTCATAGGTCTATAGCAGGGAACACGTGACCCAATATTTAACATATAACATGCCTGCATCACACATCAAGAAGGGTTCAAGAGAAGGAGATAAGGCACACCTTGGCCCATGATCAGTATACAGACTACAACCTCCTTCCACAGAGGGTAGAGGAATGGGCAGGAGTAAGGTCCCTGCATGAGATAAGTGCTGGTTCCCTTCAGGCACTGGAGAGAGCTAGTTATGCACTGGAAAACTACACTTTGATGCTCTCACGGGCAACGTTGAGCTCCAGACTATGGAAGAGCACATTCGGCCAATTCAGTAGGTTTTTATTTTAGATAGCGTGTAGGTTTATGTTCTATGTGTGCTTTTTGTGTTCATTATTTTCTCATCATTAATCTTAGCCAGGTACATTGGATGATTGAATAACCTACGAATAAAGTTAGAATATATGTTAATAGATTATTGCACCTACAGTGCCTACTGCATGAAAAAAAGACACATGGAACGTGACCATTTCTTTTAAATATTTAATGACTATAATTCATTACCATGTGTGATGAATGAACCCTTGGGTAACATTATAGAAGCCCCTTTGTAATAAGAAGGTAAGGTCTACATTTTATATAGAGGTAGCCAATACAAGGAGGCCGGTCATAGGTCTATAGCAGGGAACACGTGACCCAATATTTAACATATAACATGCCTGCATCACACATCAAGAAGGGTTCAAGAGAAGGAGATAAGGCACACCTTGGCCCATGATCAGTATACAGACTACAACCTCCTTCCACAGAGGGTAGAGGAATGGGCAGGAGTAAGGTCCCTGCATGAGATAAGTGCTGGTTCCCTTCAGGCACTGGAGAGAGCTAGTTATGCACTGGAAAACTACACTTTGATGCTCTCACGGGCAACGTTGAGCTCCAGACTATGGAAGAGCACATTCGGCCAATTCAGTAGGTTTTTATTTTAGATAGCGTGTAGGTTTATGTTCTATGTGTGCTTTTTGTGTTCATTATTTTCTCATCATTAATCTTAGCCAGGTACATTGGATGATTGAATAACCTACGAATAAAGTTAGAATAGATGTTAATAGATTATTGCACCTACAGTGCCTTGCAAAAGTATTCACCCCTTTGACTTTTTACCTATTTTGTTACATTACAGCCTTAAGTTCAATGTTTTATTAATCTGAATTTTATGTGATGGATCAGAACACAATAGTCTAAGTTGGTGAAGTGAAATGAGAAAAATATATACACAAAACTATTTTTTAGAAATAGAAAACTATAAATCGGCATGTGCGTATGTATTCACCCCCTTTGTTAAGCTCTGGTGCAACCAATTACCTTCAGAAGTCGCATAATTCGTGAAATGATGTCCACCTGTGTGCAATCTAAGTGTCACATGATCTTTCATTACATATTGTGATAAAGTGAAGGCAGAGAGGCCTTTTAACCCCAGGGGAAGTATGTTTAGTTTGTGTTGTAGGCAACACAAACCAACGTTTAGTTATGGGCCCCTGGGGTGGAGCATTTGGAGAGCAGGGTGGGCAAATGCTCCACTCCTCAGTTTATACACAACTGGGAGAAATAGTTTTTTGGAACTGTCTCCAACCCATTGCTCAGCTGCAGGTAATCAGCTGTAGCAGTGGGAATAAATCCCTCCCTGCTAGGCAGGTAAAGGGGGATTGCTGGCTTCCTCCCTGGAAGCAGGTAGGAGAGAGGCTGTTCTATCCAGTGAGAGAGTCAAGGAGACTGAGCACTGGGAGTGCAAAAGGAAAGCAGTCAAGGCTGGCTTGGAGCACTGGGAGTGCAAAAGGAAAGCAGTCAAGGCTGGCTTGGAGCACTGGGAGTGCAAAAGGAAAGCAGTCAAGGCTGGCTTGGAGCACAGGGAGTGCAGAAAGGGAAGCAGTCAAGGCTGGCTTGGAGCACTGGGAGTGCAAAAGGAAAGCTGTCAAGGCTGGCTTGGAGCACAGGGAGTGCAGAAAGGAAAGCCACAGGCTGACTAAGCACTGCAGAGAGCTGACAAAAACATTAGGTTAGTGAAACCAATTAATTTTGTTCTAGTTTAACCCCTGAGAGATAGGGAATCTGATGTTAGTAAGTGCTCAGACGAGCTAGGTTTTTGTTTATAGGGATTTGTGTTATATTTATGTTTTTATTTGCTGCTGTCTCCTGTGTGGATTTACAAATAAAGTGCCTGGATTATATGCAAATAAAATGACTGTGCCTGTTGTTTACCCTAGAGGACCGTGCTACCTGCAGACAAGGATCACAATATACACACACTTTTTTTGAAAGGCCCCAGAGGCTGCAACACCTAAGCAAGAGGCACCACTAACCAAACACTGCCATGAAGACCAAGGAACTCTCCAAACAAGTAAGGGATGATTTTGTTGAGAAGTACAAGTCAGGGTTAGGTTATAAAAAAAAATCCAAATCTCTGATGAACCCCAGGAGCACCATCAAATCTATCATAATCAAATGGAAAAAACATGGCACAACAGCAAACCTGCCAAGAGACGGCCGCCCACCAAAACTCACGGACCGGGCAAGGAGGGCATTAATCAGAGAGGCAGCACAGAGACCTAAGGTTACCCTGGAGGAGCTGCAGAGTTCCACAGACTGGAGTATCTGTACATAGGACGACAATAAGCCATACGCACCATAGAGTTGGGCTTTATGGCAGAGTGGCCAGAAGAAAGCCATTACTTTCAGCAAAAAACAAAATGGCACAAATTTAACTTTTCGTCCATCAAAGAAAACGCTATGGCTGACGCAAACTCAACACATCACATCACCCAAAGAACACCATCCCCACAGTGAAACATGGTGGTGGCAGCATCATGCTGTGGGGATGTTTTTCAGCAGCCAGGACTGGGAAACTGGTCAGAGTTGAGGGAAAGATGGATGGATATTCTTCAGCAAAACCTGTACCACTCTGTGCGTGATTTGAGGCTAGGATGGAGGTTCACCTTCCAGCAGGACAATGACCCCAAATACACTGCTAAAGCAACACTTGAGTGGTTTAAGGGGAAACATGTAAATGTGTTGGAATGGTCTAGTCAAAGCCCAGACCTCAATCCAATAGAAAATCTGGGGTCAGACTTAAAGATTGCTGTTCACAAGCACAAACCATCCAACTTGAAGGAGCTGGAGCAGTTTTGCAAGGAGGAATGGGCAAGAATCCCAGTGGTAAGATGTGGCAAGCTCATAGAGACTTTTCCAAAGCGACTTGGAGCTGTGATTGCCACAAAAGGTGGCTCTACAAAGTATTGACCTTAGAGGGGTGAATAGTTATGCACATTGACTTTTTCTGTTATTTTGTCCTATTTGTTGTTTATTGCTTCACAATAAAAAAATAAAAATAAAAAAAAAACATAAATTTCACTTACCGAAAATTTCTTTTTCCTGAAGATTAGAGGCAGTGCTTATACCACAGGGATATCCAATCTGGAGGGAAAAAACAGGCAGGCAAATCTCCAAACATTTTAACCCCTCCCCTAATTACCTCCTTTCCAATAAGTAGCAGCTCCTCCTGATCATCCCCAGAAAATACATAAGCCAAATAGCTGCAAAATTACTGAGTTTATTAGAAAAAGGGGCGGGAATTGTAGCACTGCCTCTAATCTTCAGGAAAAAGAAATTTTCGGTAAGTAAAATTTATGTTTTTCCTTTCAGATTAGAGGCAGTGCTTATACCACAGGGATATAATAAAGCAGATCCTGAGGGCGGGTTTCAGTTCACTACTGCTTGAAGCACCTTGCGCCCAAAAGCTGCATACTCCGAGGCCAGTATGTCCCATCTGTAGTGTCTTGAGAACGTATGGAGAGAGGACCGATTAGCAGCTGAACAAATTCGAGAAGGAGAAGCAGCTGCTCGCAGAGCCCATGACGGCGAAACAGCTCTAGTAGAATGTGCCTTTATAGGGCCTGCAAATTCCGTGCCACTCTTAGAATAAGATAACCGAATACAATCCTTCAGCCATCTAGCCAGAGAACTCTTCGAAACCAACATACCTTTTCTTTGTGCCTTTGAACAAGACAAACATACCGATATCCTTCCGGAAGGATTCCGTAGCTTTTAGATATTGCAAAAGACATATCTTTACGTCTAAGCAGTGAAAATTACTTACCAAGGCATTAGACGGATTCCGACAAAAGGTCGGCAAAACCACTTCTCGGTTGACATTGGCAACAGATAAAACTTTAGTGATACCTGAAGGATCGAGCTTCAGAACCTCCTTGTCCTGATGAAAACCAAAAAGGGAAAATTCTCCCGAAGCGCTCGGATCTCACATACTCTTTTAGCTGACGTAATAGCCACCAAAAGAAAACGGTATTCAATGAAAACATCTTCAGGGAAACTCCTTCCAATGGTTCAAAAGGCGGTACACAAAGCGCGGAAAGGACCAAATTCAGATCCCAGGGAGGACAGGTTTCCCTAACAAAGGGCACCAAACGTGTCAGAGCTCTGAAGAACCCTGAAATCAGAAAATTCGAGGTGAAGCATCTGAGGGAGAAGAAACTGATAGCAGAAACATGTAATCTAAATGAAGCAGGTTTAAGACCTTTTGCAAATCCCATCTGAAGGAAGCATAGAATCTTCTGGATGGACGCGGAAACAGGGTTGACTTCAAACCTACAACACCGCTGAAAAAAACTTCCAAATCCTAGCGTAGAACCTTGAAGTAGATTCCTTGTAAGTTGCCAAAAAAAAATTTTTATAACCTCAGGATCCAGACCTTTACTCTCTAAAATCTGGAGTTCAGAAACCAGGCCGCCAATCGGAATCTCCGAAGGGTCGGAAGAGGCACCATGGCGTCCCCTAGAATTCCTCCTGAAAGAGGAAGCTTCCAAAAGGTGGCCCCTGGAAAGTTCAGAAGAACCGAGAACCAACTTCTTCTTGGCCACCAGGGAAGGATTAGGATAATCCTTACACTATCCAGCCTCTTATTTGAAGTATTCTGGGAATAAAAACTACTGGCGGGAAGATATACGCCAGGTTGAACTTCCGTGGTACTGACAGGGCATCTATGATATCTGGCTGGTCTGCTGGATTTAGGGACGCAAAACGACTCGTCCTCCTATTTATTCCGGAGGCCATCAGGTCTATCTCCGGAACACCGAAGCGGTCTGTAATGAACTTGAAAATTCTGCATGACAAGGACCAATCTGCTTGTTTCAAATGATGCCGCTCAGGGCATCTGCCACCACATTGAATTTCCTAAAACGTGAACTGCAGAGATCGACATAAGGTGAACTTCTGACCACAGAATGATCAATGAACAAAGGCCTTCAAATGTAGTTGATCTTGTACCTCCCAGTTTGTTCAAATATGCCACTGTCGTTCGATAGACTGAACGAATTTGAATATGTTGATCTGAAATGCCAAGAGCGCCATCCATACGGCCTTTAATTCCCTGAAGTTCGAGGAATTTCTCACATCCTTCTCTTGCCAACGCCCATGCTTCATAATGTCTCTCAGATGGGCCCCCCAGCAAAGTGCAGAGGCGTCTGTTGTTATTATCATGAAGGACATCATCCGGAATGAAAGACCTGCGTACAGGAATCGAGAAGAGGAACACCACTGCCGACTTCTTAAAGTTTAGATTGTTGAACCTCTTAAGCCTCTCTAGGCCGAGTTCCTGTTGATTTCAGACTTGCAGTATGCTACTCTGTAGAGGTCTCATCCTGGCTTTTGCCCAACCGACAGCCGGGATTGAGGCTGTAAACAGTAGGCACATGGCTTCTCTGATCGAAAACACACCTTTTTCTCAGAGATTCTAGATTAAACGCTTGATCTTTAGTTTCTTCTCTTCTGGCAGGAAAACTTCATAGCGATAGAATCCAAACCCAGACCCAAGAACTGGATCCTTTGAACTGGCACCAGTTCCGATTTGTTGACATTTATTAGCCAGCCATGTTTCCCAGCGATTATATAGCTGTCCCCAGGACTAACTGTAGCTGATCCTGGGACACTGCAAACAACAGCCAGTCGTCCAAACAAGGAATGACAGCGATGCCCATACATCTTAGAAAAGCTGAGACGACTACTAGAAGCTTTGTGAATAACCTGGGCGCTGATGACAGACCGAAAGACAGTGCTCTGAATTGGTAATGTCTGGTCTACCGATTGGCAGCACACAGCAAACCTTAGAAGATTTTTGCTGGATTCTGCTATGGATACATGAAGATAGGCATCTTGAAATCCAGGGACGCAAACCAACTTACTGGATGAATAAGCAGAGTCGCTGATTTTATTGATTCCCTGAGGAATTTTAATTTGATAATCCGCCTGTTAACGGCTATTAGGTCTATCATGGGTCTGAACGATCCATCTGGTTTCGGCACCAAGAAAAGTCCTGAATAGGTGCCTTGATGTCTTTCCTTTAAAGGAACTTCTTCCACCACTCTGATTTGTAACAGACTTGATACTTCTCGCATCAGAGAGAGTTCCATATCCAGAGAATGAACCTCGGAACATAGAAACATTTACTTTGGGGTTTGTGATAACTCTAGAGCGTATCCTTACTTTATCACTGCGAGGACCCAGTGATCTGATGACGTCTTATTCCAGAGATCTAGGAAAAGACTCAACTTCTTTCCTTCTCCTATAATCAACGGCTCTTTTATGTTGACCCCTGAAATATGTTCTACGAAAGGAACTTTGAAATGAGGGAAGCGTCTCCGAATTCCGGCTTGGAAACTGCTTCCTATCCGACTGTCATCTGTTTTAACAACTCATCCAATTTCGAGCCGAACAGTCTTCCTTGCTCAAAGGCTAGTTCACACAGTGAATTTTTAGGTGCCGCATCCGCTAGACAATTTCTAAGCCTTCCCACCAAAGTCATTGGGTCTTGGCAACGGATGCCCCCGCAATCAAAGCTTTAGTTTGGGCTGCAGAAGAGATGAACAGCTTTTTTAAGGAGGAGTCCATGCGTATTTCCATGACATCCTTCAGCCCGCTTGAGTCTCCAATCGGTAATGTAGTCTTCTTACCTATTTGAACAATAGGAACGCCCACTACAGGGACTGTATCCAGCTTACAGTCTTGTTCCGCTTCTATGGAAAAAGAGAGATTTAAAAACTGTCTAGAAATAAACAGCTTGTGACTTGGGAATTTTCCATTCTTTTAAATCAACTCCCTAATCTGTGGGTGAAAAAGAAACATATTGGACTTCTTCCCTGTTTCCTCAAGTTCAAATGCAACTGCACTTCTTTAATCAATTTCCCAAATGGATTCTTCTGGGAATGCAGATTCCTCATTTGATGAGACACTGCCTGAATTATCGCCATACTCAGAACCACTAGTTCCAAAACTAGTATCGGAACTTCCCAAGATCTTAGGCTTTTGTTAGCATGTATTACAATCTGTGAATCCTGGGCAACCGACGCCTGGATTGTCTGTAATGCTGCTGACTACATATCCACCACTGTTTGCTGCATACTTTGTTGCAACCAGCTGAGAAAGTGGACATTTCTGTTCTTTATGCTTCCTCTGAAGCTTCTTTGAACACACAGAGCAAAGTTTCCTTTTTACAACCATCTGGCAAAAGATGGCCACACACAGAGCACATTAAATGCTTGGCTTAGATGTACATTTCCCCTTCTCAGCAACTTTATCCAAATTTTCAGGATTATATACTGGGAACAGAAAACAAAAAAGGGAAAATAAACAAAATTTTTCCCTAAAGATTCAGGCTAGAACCATTTAAATAAAAACTTAATCAGTCTTACCTTAAATGGCCTGAGAGTGTGTTGGAGGGCAGGTGAGAAACACACTTTGCAACCGTTCTGAGAGCTCCTGGCAAACAGAGGTTGCTGCTGGTAATGCTCCTTTTAAGTCCTGTAACCAAAAAAAAACCGCCAAGTTCAAATTTGGCGCCTGAATCCAGGTTCGCATTGCGCATGTGCATAGCGCTCTGCGACTCCCTGGTGGAACGCAACGCAACCTGTGCGTGCGTTCCACCGACAGGACCTCCCAGCCGACGCACGCCTGCGTCCTTAGTCAGACCGGCACCTGGCGCGGCAAGAGACGGAATAAATTCTGAGGGACCACGCCGGCCGGCGTGTTAAACGCTACTTACCCGAACATCAAGGAAGCAGAGCCTCCCGAGCCTCAGCCCTTCTCACCTGCTTCCTGGAGAACCTCCTGTATAACCTCCCCTGCCGAAGGCAGGCAAAGAACTGGGGATGATCAGGAGGAGCTGCTACTTATTGGAAAGGAGGTAATTAGGGGAGGGGTTAAAATGTTTGGAGATTTGCCTGCCTGTTTTTTCCCTCCAGATTGGATATCCCTGTGGTATAAGCACTGCCTCTAATCTGAAAGGAAAATCTTGTTGTGGGCATGTTCTGTAAATTAAATGATGCAAATCCTCAAACAATCCATGTTAATTCCAGGTTGTGAGGCAACAAAACACAAAAAATGCTAAGGTGGGTGAATACTTTTGCAAGGCACTGTATATACAAATATTTTAAATAGGATGTTTGAATTTTTGTGGATCTTATTATTTATTTATTTTTTACATGGGCATTCGATCTCCCATACTGTAGCTCCAATCTCTTTGTTCTGGGGGAACACAATTGCTGTTTGTTATTTAATTTATTTACCATTCTATCCCTTTGTTTCTTAGACGGATAACAGAGGTTTCAGATCTTTTGTGTAAACTCTAATATATCTTTTATGCGTAGCGCTAAATATCAAAAACTAAAAAAAACGATTGTCACGGTTTAATATTTTTTTTCTGTTGGTTGAACGGTGAAACTTTTTCCACGTATGAGGAAATATTATTTTACTACTGAAACCAACACTGTAGTGGGCAGAATTTAAGTCAAACTACAGATATAACAATCTGGCTAAAACAAGTGTAAAAATTTCTAAAATCAAAATAAGCATTGCTATTTCTTCATAACCTTAAACAACCGGACAACCTTTCACGGAGCAATGTTTGAGTGTAACTTATCTGGATAAGAACACACTGAAAAGGGGGCAGAAGCCATAGCTATATCAGCAAAAATAACAAATGCGAACAGAGAATGGGTCGGAGACTGGAAAAAAAGCTTATTCATTTGGAAAACAGGATGGTAAAACCTAATGAAAACCAATGAATACCTGGCGAAAAAAAAGTGATTTTCTAATAATGGGGGCTGAAACGAGAGGATTACATCAACAGGAAATGATAGGAAGAACATAAAAGATGAGGCGATGTAGGTTTAATTGGGGAGGAGGTGTAGTAAGTTGTTAAAAAGGAGATTTGGAAGAGGCCATTTCCACAGAGCAGTCTTTATGACCTGTGGTTGGAAATGTTTCAGTGAATAACCCATGGCATAAAAGGAATATTTTACGGACCATCCCTCTAGAACGGACAACTGAGCCGTGAAATGATCGAACATTCCAAGCAGTCAAATCAAGAACACTGAACCACTGTCGATGTGAGATTTTAACTGCGTAGCAGTATATTACACGCGGAGGAAAGTGATGCTGAAGACACATTTATGGATCAGTCTTTGCCGTTTCTGTTTGACCCACTTGAGATGGTTTGACATGGTACAATAAATTTAAGTTATAAAAGACGATACATATTTTTTTTTCTCTCTGTAGCACTAAAAGATATTGCTTTGGAAATTAATTTCTAAAAATAAAATAAAAAAATATGTAAAAAATTATTATTCATTTAATGGTCTTTCTACCCCTCCGTGCAAACCTCCTTACTAATATTTAGATTTTGTTTTATCGTCTGCTTGAAGATCCAGCACAGCATTTAATCGAGGAGAGAATTCAAAGAAAGAAAACTAAAAAGAAAAGATATAGAGTAGAGTAGAGAGTAGATATATAAGAGTATAAAATCTCCATGTAAGAAAAATTAAAATCTTTCTGGATTCTACGTTAAGTTCAAGAGAAATGTGCCTTGCTTCAGTACAGGTCATTTTCTTAAAAAGAATAAAAAATAATTTATTTATCAGAGCACTATGATTTAAAATATGTATCTTGATTTAAAGAGTTTATAAAATCTAGTAAAATAGGAAAAGTAAAGTAATGCAGTGATGGTAATATTTGGTGAAACTTGGTATTACCAGGGCCGGCTCATCCATAGGCCCTGTGTGGGCATGACTCCAGGCGGCACTTGCACACACCCCTGCCAGGCAGTCTGGTCTAGCCTTACCTCACCGAATATCCGTCAGCACGTCTCGGTATCTTGCCGGCACTTCAGTGAGGAAGGATTCTCAATATGCCACCTAGAGGGTTCTGGCGGCTAACCCTTCAGTGCCCGCGCTGCCCACTTCCCCAAAGAGACTTCCTGCTAGACCTGCTGCTCCTTGCCTTACTGAAGTTCTGGCACTCTGATTTACTCACTTGTGCCGGAACGTCATTGATTGGATGGTCACTCCGTGTTGTATTGGGAAGGTAAAAAAACGAGTCTTAACTCGTTGGGTGCCAAACGTTCCCCACAGCCCAAATCATTGCTGCCTGAAGTGTCAGTCATTCAACCTGCTGCTCAATTACTTAATTCCAACAGTAGCCACTTATCTCCACTAGCAAGTGGATCGGATGAGAAATCCTCCAGTGAAGGGAGATATAATGGGTATAATTAATTAATTATATCTCCCTTCACTGGAGGATTTCTCATCCGATCCACTTGCTAGTGGAGATAAGCCTGCTGATTTCATCTTTGATGTAAGTGCAATCTGTAAATAAATTGTCATATTTCTATCCAGTATTATACTATTTGCACTCTTTTGTCCTCTTGAGGGTTCATCTAGCTGGGAGGATTTCCACCATCCACAGATACCCCCGAGGGGAGACATGCGCAGATCTTCTATCTTTCTGTCAGTTCTCTACCCCCTAGAGTTAGCTCTCTAGCTCTGCATACTTCACTATATGTGTTTTTTTCATTCTCAGATTCGCACAATATTCCTGATTCCAAGTTGTATCCTCTGTATTTTATATTGTGTTCTACCACCCTTCTCTCTGTACTTCCCCAGCACCTCAAGTACTGTTAGATTGAATTGATATTAGCAGCAGAAGAGTGAATTCCACCATCAACCCGACTGATAAAGAATTGATCTCTCTGTGGGGGGGGGGGGGGTGATTGTGAGGCAGGATGAGGCAGAATTTTTGTCAATCCGTTCCCAAATGGTGCCACCTACACACTTACAGCATAATAACCACCGCAATGAGCTTTGATAATCATGATGCGCAGAGGGCCCTTTAAATGTTCTAACACGTATAGTGCGTTGGAAGACATAGGTGTATCTGTGAGTCAGTGTTTTCAGTGAGGAAGTTGTTTGAAGTAGCGGTACTGCTAATTAAATTATAGAGTTTATACATTCAAAGACTTTGTGCCATGAAGGGCAAATAACTTGGCATCGATAATATGTGTGGGTCATATATCCAACGGCAAGCAGTTTCTCAGGGATAACGAGGAGTAGGGGCAGGCACCTAAAATAACACCTTGCAGGGTATACTCACTAAAAACTAACATTAATAAATACATTACTATATTTTTCTTCACATGTTCTTTGTCTAAAATATTCTACAGAGATAATGAAACATGTGAAATTAGGAGGTAAGCAGGGTAAGACATTTTTTGTGGACTCGATGGCTATAAAACAGTTACGTTTAAACGGACTTTGTGCGTTGTGCAAATGCTCTAGTTTCTCTCTCTCCAAGAGCCCAACATCCACCTGTCATGTTGCATTGTGGTAAGTCCCTTTCCCGCTACATCCCCCTCTTTCTTTGCTCCAGGCTGCATGATGCCAGGAGCTTCTGTCTGATACTAAGCAGAGAACGAGAGCGGTGATCAAATGAGAAAGTGTCCTTCAAGCACCATTTCCACCAGATCGAGTCACCTGGGACACGTGGGTGTTATCACTAACTTTGAACCAAAACATTCTGTAACTAGGCCATCAGAAATGCAAGGCCCGACAGGCTCACAATCCAGCACTAGTTGGTGTATATACCAATATCAATGTTTTTGCCTAATTTTGTGTAAAGGTTAAGTATTTGGCACCAAGTTCAGAGTTTGAATGAGTTCAAGTGAAAAATGTGGAGAATGGGCAACGACATTGCAAATGTAGAGCTAAAATTGAGGAGCTCACAAGATATCAGAGTTGAGAATTTTTCCAATGAAGCTGGTTTGGCCAGGATTTTGTGATTCCCTTGTCAATACTCTCCAGTACCTGGTTTAGTGAGTAAATCTCATGATTTTATTTTCCTATTTAATTTTTAAGGGACACTATAGTGCTAGGAGTACACACATGTATTTCCAATGCTCTAGTGTCTTACTAACCATTTAGGTGACACCCCCACATCGTTTGCAATTTAAAATGAAGAATTACTTACCTTTCACCCCTCGCAGCGTCACTCTCCATACTGCTACCTAATGTCCCTGGCTGTGATCTTTAAGACTGATTATCTCAGCCAATCCAATGCTAGGGACACACTGGGCGGCTGGTGCGCATGGGCAGCAAATCGACTTGCTGTGCCAATCAAATTCTCTCTATGAGCAGCATTTGATTGAGAACCAAATCTAATTCCGCTCTTACATGTGAATTGCCTTTAGAGGCTGTCAGGAAGACAGACACTAAAAGTGTGTTTAACACTGCAATGAACCCTACAAAAAGGCATGTTTTACAGTATAGGGTTAAAACAGCAGGTCACTTCACTAAGATGAAATGTTCTGGGTTACTGTCCCTTTAAAGTGGCTACTATAAATTTGTGGGTGCCATTCCACATGTTCATGTTGCACAATTTTAGAGCACGTTGACAAAAATGGACTCTCCTGGTACCTTTAACATGCCTATTGTTGCAGCTTGGTTGGTGCAAAAGTAAATTTTCACATTAGCACATCCAACTTAGGACAGCAATAACATAGCTGCCAACATACCTGAATTTGATGGAGCAGTCATGCATTTTGAGGTAATGTCCCAGAATATATAGGTCCTGAAGATCTGTTCCACGTTTTGAAATCGGTCGGCCAAGGGGACTAGGCACTAGGACCATGCACAGAGCTCTTTAGCAGCATTCCATGCATGATCCACTGGTGGGACAGGCCATTAGTCAGTCTGATCCCCCTTGACAGCTGGACTGACCCCTTGATGGCGGGCACCCCTGTTTTGCTGGATGGGTCCATTCACTTTAATGACTGGGACAACCTCCTCTGACAAGCAGGCCGCCCACTTTGATGAGTGCGACCACCTACTTCATGCCTGCTCTCTTTTCTAATCTAATTATAAGCCGAGAATATTGGGAGGGATGAGCTGATGCTAAATTTCATTCTGCACGAGACCAGCTGTATATGCCAGGAGACCCCTGTTTTTTTGTAAAACCATTAAAAAATTAGCTGACATAAAGCAGAGCGCCCACATACTCTAATTCACAACCATAACAATAAGCTGTAGTGGTTATTGTGCATGATCTGTCCCTTTAAGCATAGTTTAAATTATTCCAAAATAACTTTTGGGGCCATATTATTATTTTATTTAGATCACATCAACCTGCCGATTGCTAAATAGATTGTATTTAGATATTTAGCTCTTTCAATTTATTAAGTCCACCCAAGCAGTTTCTTATAATGTTACACTCGTAGACTGCATTCTTCGCCAGGTTCTGCTAAAAATTGTACAGCGCTACGGAATTTGCTGGTGCTATATAAATAATAAAATAATAAAGCCACAGTGGTTCCAATCTGGTTTTATCCCAATTTAAAGCATCCCTTGTTCTTCATGTTGTCACATTACATTTTGAAATAAATCAGAGAGATATTGAACTGCAAAATAGAATGGATTGTTATACAGCTAAGCGACTCAAAATGTAATAAAATACTATTTTAAGGTAAAACATCTTATCCAGCCTCAGGTAGTTCCAAAAACACCCAGGATGGCTAGATTACAATTTAAATGACATTCGTTAGCCAGGTTGTATTTATTGCCTGGTCCCTTTGATAGGCGTGGAGAAAGCTTGCCTGGAATTTTAGATCTGAACTGAGTTTGATAAGACATATATGTCTGTAGATTATTATATATTTTTTTTAATCTGTTTTATTGGTTATAGAATATGAAGAACAGAAAAAGCCAATCCAGACAGAAATCATGTTACGGGCGCGCAGGCCCCATTTGTATATAAGGTAGTATGATCCAATTCATGTTAAGTGCACTATTTTTCACCCTAAGAAATTTGTGAGATGTTTCATATGGGCATGAGCACCCTTTGCTGACATTGTATGTACATCCTAGGTGTCCCTAAGCAGATTTTTCCAGCAGCCTACCATATGTGCAAAGTTTAAATAGATTTTTTGAGCAGGGAAGGGAAATAAGCAGCAGCAATTTACCCAAAATGGATGGACTTTGCCTAATTTGGCACATCTACTGCTAAACCACTTTTTGTCCCTTTGTGTCCTGCGGAGCTCTTAAAAGCATCTCTCTACATAGCTGCCTGGTCTATGTTGTGTTATATCCAGTCTTGTCATTGGTCAAGGTCATTTTGCAGATCCTTTGTCTTCCGTGATTAGTTACACTGACAAAACAGCTTTTAGAAGCCTAATGTGATTTTGATGCCCCTTTTAATACTTCTTTAATTAAAATTACTTATCTTGACAAAGCTTGATTGAAAAATATGAAAAATCAGCCACTAGATTAAATACTAATAGGATCACTCCGTTGTACACTAAATTTTGAATTGTTGGGAATTCATAGTGGATTTGGCATTTTAGGACCAAATTAACTTCAATGAAAATATCATCTGGTTTGCAGCATTTTTCTGATTTAGTTTTTGTGGCCTTATAGTTGAAATTTACTTTGAATTCCTGACATTTCACATTTTGGTAAATAACCTGGTCTTATCTCTCACCCAAACCAAGATCTACAGATCTTTACCATTTCCACTTCGTCATTGTGCCGTTTGTCCTCTGCCCTCACAACCGGCCTCTCTTGTCCTCCAGCCTTATGGCGATATATTGATCTATTAGCAGTGGTTGCGGCATATTTGTGATCTGCTGCTGCTTTTGAAAGTGGTGATTCACGGGTGACACTAATTTCCTCTGGACTATATCAACTTTGGATGTTCCAACAGATAGTGGATGTGTCTCACATGACAAAATCCTACCAGTGGTTGGAAAAGGCAGGACTAAAAGACAGCACTGAGGCACTAATCCTAGCAGCACAGGCACTCAGCACCAGATCAATAGAAGCTGGAGTCTACCACACCAGGCAAGACTCAAGATGCAGACTGTGCAAAGAGACCAGCACATAGTGGCCGGTCGCAAGATATTAGTAGGAACAGCAAACACATAGAGACAAAACCAAGGTGCTGGGATTGTGTACTGAAATATCTGCTCACAATATGGGTGGACCTGCCTAAATCCAGATGGGAGATACCACAAAGGGTAGTTAAGTGTCATGTATCCTTCGTATCCATGTGGATAAAACAGAGATTATTAACTTCCGAAGATCGAGGGGAGTGCCGCTCGGCGGTCTTTTGCCATGATGCCAGGCTTGTGCGGCATGTCGGTGCACGCCAGCCGCTGCAGACCCACGCAATTATATAGCCCTACGTCCGTCCACGGTAAAGACGATGTCAACGTGCGGGTGACGTCACACAAAAGACGCACACGCACATTTTGGGGTCAAGGGCTAGATACAGCCAATCGGTTCTGCAAGAAGGTTATTTAAACTCACTTATTCCTTAGCTCATATCCCTGGTTTCCCTTAGATGGTTATCCGAGAGTTTGTTCCTGATCATGTTTTTCTGTTTTTTGACTTTGGTAGTTTTGACTTCCCTGATTTCTGGTACCCTTGACCTTTGGCTTTTCCTTATCTCTGTGTCTCATTCTGTGCCCCTGACGTCGGCTAGTTTTCTGACTATTCTCGGGTACGTTAAGTCCGGCCATTCTAAGGTCCAGTAATACATTACCCTTACTTCTAGGGTATGATACTATTCTGCGTGCTGGTTCAATATAATCCTGACAGTTGAGAATGACAGGGCTAAGATCCGGTGGGACTTCCAGATCCAGACAGACAAGCAAGTGCTGGCCAACCAACCTCACATCATGGTGGTAGACAAGGAACGGAAGACTGCAGTCATGGTAGATGTGGCAATACACAGTGACTACATCATCAAGAAGAAGGAACAGGAGAAGGTGGACAAATACCAAGGTTTGACTAATTTGGCCTTAAATTTGAAATTCCCTTTGTATTTACTTTGCTTTCCAGGTAATTCTGACTTTAGTAAATAACTCTGGAATGATTATTTTCTCATTGCCTTATCTGTATCCGCATTGTCCTGTTTCTCGAATCTCCATTAGACTCTTTGATGTCTCCTTTCCTGTATTTCTCACACATTGACTCTCTCCATACATTGATACATTCTCTCTTTGGAATCTATCAAATTGGAAACCTAAGTAGACATTGTAACCATTTCTTTAAACACACCGTTATTTCTATATGTATTTAATAAAAAGCCAGCCACATAAACTATCACCACAATAAAAAGACAGCATGAAAAATAAATGAATGCCAGACTATCATATGGCATTTAAATCAATCTTCGTTTTTTGTTACGTTTTTGTGTTTCCAGCAGAAGAACAGAAAATGCCATTTCTGTGATTAAGGGAATATAAATGTATGTTATGTACATAACAAATTATACACACAACGCTAAGCTGGAACCGACTGCTAAAAACAAGGATTCATGTGAAAGCAAGAAGAAAATAAATATTTAGTTAAAAAACATTCGGACGGACGAAGGCAAATTAAAGTATTAAATTAAGGAAAAAATGCCCATCACAGTGGAACCAATAGCTGTATTTAAAAAAAACAGATGAATAAAGAATAAATTTATTACACTGGCGATATCCTTAGGAACCACTGAATGCTTAAACAGTGATGTCAAGACCACCCAACAATATTATACTAAAGTATTTTGTGGACAGCAGCCAAGAAAAATTCACTATTTTAGGTTTATGAGTTACCAAAAAAGATTTTTACACTATGCAGACTCTATATAAAGAAGGGTAAGGAGGACATTAGAGAGGTAGAAGCTAATCTTTATAGGTATATTAGTGGTAAAGAGAAGCAGCAAATTGATGCCGGTAACTTGTTTAATGTAATAACATTTTGAAGCACTCAGGCTGATGAAGTAAATGTCACCCTTTGATTGGGTGAGTTTCCTCTTCAAGGGGTTGCTTGGAAATTGTATAGAGCGAGCAAATATATAGATTTAGCAACAGAGTTACAGTAAGTTTAAATCACAAGAATTGGACATATTTTTGGAAAAAGCACAGGATACTTTCTTATTGCCAGTAAATGAGGGCGACGTAGTAAATTCATTGGGGTCTCCAGGCTAAATATTGTTATCTAATCAGAATGCAGATACAATTTCAGATCTGCTTTTCGTATCTCTTGTTGAAGTGCTGTAATGGTCTTCCTTAGAGCCCAGGGAACGCATTCAGCATGGAATGATTCAATGAGGACATTCTGACAATTTCCAGAGAAGTTCTGTAGAGCTGCTTTTGCGGTTGAACTGGGTAAACAAGAATAGCTTCAAGTGTTTTAAACCCGTAACCACAAAGAAACAAGATTAATAATGGACTTAATCAGTCTCCTGCCGGACGAGGTTCACTGGCTGCTTCCATAAATATTATGTGAGGTTTTCGCACTCTTAGACATAGTATAAATTAGGTGGGCTAATTAGAACTAGGTTCTAACATATCACAATCCCGAAGGATGGAAAATGGTAGTGGCGCCAAGGGTTTGTCTCCACAATTTGAGCTGCAAAACAAATAATCTGAGTTTATAGAGGAACTATTATCTAGGAATTAATGGCTTAGTTAGTATACTTGCTGGTAGGTATTGCTAAGTCTGGTTTTTAATTTGATTTGTATAAATATAATGTGGCCCTGGAACAGCATAGTATTTAATGCAAAGAATACATGTCCCTTAAATTCCTTGCATGTAGAATCAGGGAATTTCACCCCCAAAAAACATATTCAGTGGGAACATTGAAGGGACAGTTTAGGCAGTTTATGGATATAACAACTTCATCTACAACTTCATCAACAATTAAGTTGTTCTGGTGCCAAGAGCAGGGCCGCCACCACAGTTGGCAGCCACCTGGGCCCAACATTCTCAATCTGTAGGGCCGGAACTGCCACCGGTGCGCCTGCACCTCGGCCCGCACACTGATGGGGTCCATGGGGTGGTCCATACAATAAGGGCCACCTAAAGGGCACAAATCTTCAGGGGCCTGGTCAGTCAGTCAGTGCTGGGAGGAAGTGACAGCTGGTCACTTCCTCCCAGCTAACTCTGATTGGGAGGGAGGAGAAGGAGTGGGGGCCATAAAAAGGGGAGAGCTAGACCAACTCCCAGCAACCCCATCAACTGTCCTGAACCAAAAAGGTAAGAGACAGGAGTGTGGCTGAAAAATGAGCTGCATGTGTGTGTGTGTGTCTGTATGTGTGTGTGTCAGTATATGTCTGTGTGTGTCAGTATGTGTGTCTGTGTTTCAGTATGTATGTATGTGTCTGTTAGTATGTATGGCTGTATCTGTGTCTATATGTCAGTATGTGTGTGTATGTCTGTATGTATGTCACTATATATTTCTGTGTGTCTATATGTCAGTATGTGTGTGTATGTCTGTATGTATGTCACTATGTATTTCTGTGTGTCTCTATGTGTGTGTATATCTGTGTTTCAGTATGTGTTTTTGTCTGTCAGTATGTATGTCTGTGTGTCTCTATGTATGTCAGTATGTGTGTGTTTGTCTGCCAGTATGTCAGTATGTATGTATATGTGTCTCTATGTATGTCAGTATGTGTGTTTGTCTGCGTTTCAGTATGTGTGTGTATGTCTATATGTGTGTATATGTGTGTGTCTGTATGTGTGTGTGTCTCTGCCAGTATGTCTGTCTGTGTGTGTGTCTGCCAGTATGTCTGTCTGTGTGTGTGTATGTATGTCTATTTCAGTGTGTGTGTGTGTATATGTATGTTTCAGTATGTGTGTCTGTCAGTATGTATGTCTGTGTATCAGTGTGTGTGTATATGTGTATCAGTTTGTGTGTATTCTTGTCAGTGTGTGTATTTGTGTGTGAATGCTGTGTATCTGTGTGTGCGCGTGTTGGTGTGGGTATGTGTATACCTATGTGTCATTGTGTGCATCTGGGTGTCTGTGTGTGTATTGATGTGTCCGTGTGTAACTGTGTGTCAGTTTGTGTATGAGACAGTGTATACACTACAAACAAATGCACACCTGCATTCAAACACCAACATTCACACACACTCAATACAAAAACCTGCTTACATTTAAACACAAATATATATTTACACGCTGCATACACTACACACACACACACACACTGCATCCACTACACATGCACTAACACACCGTGTCCACATTACACACACTGCATCCACAAAACACACACCCTGTATCCTTGAGGGTGGATTTGTAGGTGGGCCCTGTGGGTGGACTTGGAGGCGGGCCCCCAGGGAGCCCAGACATTGAGCGGTGTTAGGGGCCCCAAAATTTCTGAAGGTGGACCTGGCCAGAAGGCCTCCTTACCTTCAGGGGTTAAACTGTTATCGAACAGCTTAAACCCAAATTAAACCCAGCGGTCAGCTGACACTCTCAGATAATCAGTGGCTCCCCATTCACAAAACTGGCACAGAAAGAAACACACCTTTTTCAAGCCAGTCTTGTGAATGGAGAGTCCCTGCATCCTGAAACTGAGGTTTAGAAGCCAGATGCCGCTTAGGGGGTTTGAGATCGGCACTGGAGGCAACTTCGGGGTTAAACTGTTCGAGAATTTAGACACACCTTCATTTAGATGAAGTTGTTTTGGTGCATAGAGTGATTCGTGAAGGAATCAGAGAATGTGAAAACAGAATTGTAAGTTTGCTAGTGCACGGCCTTCTTCACCTCTTGTCTGTTACTTTTTGTCTGTCAATTACTTGTTGTCAAATATCCCCGTTCTATAATTGTAAAACGTTACAGAAAATTTTCCCGCTGTATGCTATAATACTAACAATAATTGTAACCTTTTTGCATTCTCCAAAAGGCCTCTGTAATACCTTGTATGATTCTGGATATAGACAAACCAGAGTGCATTGATACCGTAGATTAGTCTTTAATTGTAACTATCATTTTCATCAACAAGGCTGTGTGAGTGTTCTAGTGAAAGCGGTCTCACCTGACTCATTGTGCATTGCGTACTGTGAGAGTCTGCTTCTACATATAAAATGTATGCGCTACATCAGTGAAACGAAGGTTCACTTTTGGGTTTTAAGACTGATTTCCTACCTGAAGGGACACTCTAAGCTCAATGTAGTGGTTATAGTGCATATGATTTAAAGGGGCTTTCCTCCCATTTTTTGTCAAACAGTATTTGTGACGTTTGACATACACCGAGGTTGTCCTGACACCTAATGCACACCAGCAGCTTACACAATGGCGAAAAACAAAAGATTGAAAATTAATAGAGAAATTCATTACATTATCTGAACTACAGGCAAGGGTCCAACTGGAGGTACCAGGAGAAGCTCCATTATTTCCCAAACTGCTTGGAAACAGAGCGATGACACTCTAAGACGCTAAGTACTATAATCACTAGAATGGAGTCTAATGGCTGTAAAGATTAAACTTTGAATCAGATTGAGTGTGAGATGCTCATTATAACGCTTTGCTCTGAAAAAAAAAAAGCTAAAATGTATTTGTGGAGCTCGTGTTGACATTATGTAGAGTAGACTTTCTTTATCAGTGTTACGAATACCCCATGGGGTAAGCTTCGCTGGGTCAAGGGTTAAATCAATCCCCTTATCAGAGGTTAATGCTACTGAAGAAGTTCCTTTAGAACTATCCGTAAAGTAAAATACAAGCTGGATTGTCGCTACTTGTACTTGGTCACAAAACGGAACATATTTCAAAACAAGAAACATGGAGAGAAAGGTTTCTCGTCTGTCCTTGGAGTTCGAGCGAATCCTCTAAATGAGAACGAAAGGTATCTGCCAGTAAGTGTGACCAGAATACAGTCAGGTTCCGGACATGGAAACCAAGGGAGTCCGAATAGTAACCAGGGGCAGAATATTGGAACACAATGACGTCTAGTCAAATGTCAAAGCCATTATTGACGTCATCCGTGCAATAATTCCCTAAAATAAACAGAGAATATTCCACGTTTCACCTCCAGGTAGTCTGAGGGCACTCATCTGGGGCGGTGCAAGGAAATACACGTGCTGGTCAGCATGCGATTAGTGGGAGTTACACTCTTAAGCAGAACCTGACTCCAATTCAACATATCATCTGACATAGCAGCCGAACAGAACTGTAACTCGCACTTATCTCAGAACCACTGGGATATGCATGTTTTATACAAAAGTCCTCCCCTTTACTCCCACACTAGCCCAACACACTAACATTAACTCCTACATAACCCTAACACACTAACATTAATTCCTACATTACCCTAACACACTAACATTAATTCCTACATTACCCTAACACACTAACATTAACTCCTACATTACTCTAACACACTAACATTAACTTCTACATTACCCCAACACAATAACATTAACTTCTATATTATCCTAACCCACTAACATTAACTCCTACATTATCCTAACACAATCCCATTAACTCCTACATTACCCCAACAAAATAACATTAACTCCTACATTACCCTAACACACTAACATTAACTCCTACAGTACCCCAACACACCAACATTTACTCCTACATTACCCTAACACACTAACATTAACTCCAACATTACCCTAACACACTAACATTAACTCCTACATTACCCTAACACACTAACATTAAGTCCTACATTACCCTAACACACTAACATTAACTCCTACATTACCCTAACATTAACTCGAACATTACCCTAACACACTAACATTAACTCCTACATTACCCTAACACACTAACATTAACTCCTACATTATCCTATCACACTAACATTAACTCCTACATTACTCTAACACACTAACATTAACTCCTACATTACCCTAACATTAACTCCTACATTATCCTAACACAATCCCATTAACTCCTACATTACCCCAACAAAATAACATTAACTCCTACATTACCCTAACACACTAACATTAACTCCTACAGTACCCCAACACACCAACATTTACTCCTACATTACCCTAACACACTAACATTAACTCCAACATTACCCTAACACACTAACATTAACTCCTACATTACCCTAACACACTAACATTAAGTCCTACATTACCCTAACACACTAACATTAAATCCTACATTACCCTAACACACTAACATTAACTCCTACATTATCCTATCACACTAACATTAACTCCTACATTACTCTAACACACTAACATTAACTCCAACATTACCCTAACACACTAACATTAAGTCCTACATTACCCTAACACACTAACATTAACTCCAACATTACCCTAACACACTAACATTAAGTCCTACATTACCCTAACACACTAACATTAACTCCTACATTACCCTAACACACTAACATTAACTCCTACATTACCCTAACACACTAACATTAACTCCTACATTACCCTAATCCACTAACATTAACTCCTACATTACCCTAATCCACTAACATTAACTCTTACATTACCCTAACTCCTACATTACCCTAATACAACAACATTACCTCCTACATTACCCTATCACATTAGCATAACTTCTACATTACCCTAATGCATTACACATTAACTCCTACTTACCCTAACACAGTAACATTAACTCCTACATCACCCTAACATTAACTCCTACATTACCCTAACACACTAACATTAACTCCAACATTAACCTAACACTGTGAACCATATATTAAGGGGAAATAATGTCATGTCTGGATTCCGGAGACAGTCCTAACCAACTCTTATGACATCTTGAATGTAATTATTTACTTTACCCTACCACAATAGCATAACTTCTACATTACCCTAATGCATTACACATTAACTCCTACATTACCCTAACACACTAACATTAACTCCTACATTACCTTAACACACTAACATTAATTCCTACATTATCCTTACACACTAACATTAACTCCTACATTACCCTAACACACTAACATTAACTCCTACATTATCCTAACACACTAACATTAACTCCTACATTATCTTAACACACTAACATTAACTCCTACATTACCCTAACATTAACTCCTACATTACCCTAACACATTAACATTAACTCCTACATTACCCTAGCACACTAACATTAATTCCTACATTACCCTAACACACTAACATTAACTCCTACATTATCCTAACACACTAACATTAACTCCTACATTACACCAACACACTAACATTAACTCCTACATTACACCAACACACTAACATTAACTCCTACATTACCCTAACACACTAACATTAATTCCTACATTATCCTAACACACTAACATTAACTCCTACATTACCCTATCACACTAACATTACCTCCTACATTATCGTAACACACTAACATTAATTCCTACATTATCTTAACACACTAACATTAATTCCTACAATACCCTAACACACTAACATTAACTCCTACATTACCCTAACACACTGACATTAACTCCTACATTACCCTAACACACTAACATTAACTCCTACATTATCCTAACCCCAACACACTAACATTAACTCCTACATTACCCTAACACACTAACATTAACTCCTACATTACACCAACACACTAACATTAACTCCAACATTACACCAACACACTAACATTAACTCCTACATTACCCTAACACACTTTAACTGTGAACCATATATTAAGGGAAAATAATGTCATGTCTGGATTCCGGAGACAGTCCTAACCAACTCTTATGAAATCTCGAATGTCATTATTTCCCAATAATACATGGTTCACAGTTCTGTATTTTCTATATGAATACACAGCAACTCTGAAATATTGTGTTCTCACACTTCCAGATGCAAACTATGCAAATTGGCACAGATATGAATGGTTCATTTCAGTCTGAATCCATGCAATGATCTGAAAGCTGTGCCTTAAACAGCAGGTTGCTGCTAATGAAATCTAACGAGGTTTTGTACAGCTGATTGGGCTTATTTGCATTTTGTGCATGGAACTCTGGGAGCGTTGCTGAAACACAGTCTTCGAGATACTTTGTACAAAGCTAAGTTGTTACAGTTTTCTTACGAAATTTGCATTTCACTCATCAACATTTTTTTCTTAGAATATATATAAAATTAATTTTACATTTTCACTACTTTCTCACACCGCAAGTTATATACACACTCACAAACTTACAAGCTCATGCACTTATTGCTGAACAGACTAAAGGGAGAAATTGTATACCACAGCATCTAAGCCCTTTTAACACCAGGGCATACAATTAAACCCTTTCTTTGACCTCTGCATATCATATTAAACATACTCAGACTATAGGCGATCGAGAGCTTAGAGTTTGTTATGTCAAACAGATGGCATTTTCATGCAAAATTAACACTGGAGGTTGTTAAGTAGATTTTGTCGCTATGCACATTGTAACAAATCTCTAGTATCTACAGACGGGGAGTTTAAAAAATAGTTTATTAACTGGCTTTATAATATTTTCTTTTCTAACAGTAGCTATTTTGAATGCACCATATGTAAGAACATTAAGCACACTATAAATGTCTATAGATTAAATTAGGGTGTTTCTCTAAATTTCATACATGGCTTATATGCTTACAAGACATATGAGACTTTATTGAAAGAAGAATGATTTGCGAATAAAATATTTTATGGCTATATATTGAATTAGGGCACTAATGTTACATAAGAATCCATTCAGCTAATGTCTTACATATCTATACTACATGGCTAAATTTATTGAAGAAAATTCATTTCTGAATAAGTATTTTATTGTAAGCTTTTAGACAATATGGTAGCAATACGAACAGGTGAAAGTACTGCAAATTTATATAACCATATATTTTGTCAGTTAAGATTGTGTAGAATAGAAACATGTAAACACGTCGGAGTATCTTGCTCAGAACAGCATGTTCTAGTTATTATTATTCTTAGCATTTATAGAGCTCCAACATATTCTGTAGCGCTGTATGATTTTACAATAATTACATACAATAGAGATCTTATTAGGACAACCGAAATGAGATAAATAAAAATGCGTAGTTCGTAACTGGATAGACGAAAGATACAAAACATATCAAGGAGGAAAAGTGTGAATAAGACGGAAGATTTAAAAAAAGGGAAAAAATGATAAAAAAAAAAAAAAAAATTTGAATTCCTAAATGTAATGATTAACCCTGTTAGTTATTCAATAAACTGCTAAATTTTTAGGGAATTGTACATTTTAGGCTGAAATAGTCGAGTTTGGGTAGCGTGTCACTCAAAAATATCAGCTACTTTGTGATCAGATAATGATACACGCAGCACGTTAGGATCAGCGGGATTTTAGACACAGTTTTACTTTTGAATTTGCAGAAAAGGGATGTAGAATCATGAAGCAGCTGCACTTATCATGACGAAATTACACCGGCCCCCAATACAGCACTCCTGGGCAGCTCAGTTGGCAAAAAGTGCACGTACAAAGATATGTAAAGATATGTAACCTTCTCATAACTGTAAGCAGCAATCAATTCTCTATCCATGAATTCAGACCACGTCTTCATTAAAAGTCTCCAGCCAAAAACTTTACCTTCCGGATAGATAGACTCAAAGCAACATTCGATAACTTTAGAGTAAAATCCAAAAGGTCTTCAAATAACCCAACTGATATTTGGCATATATGGTGCTTATCGTTAAATAGTACCTCTGGTTGGTCGATGAGACAGTTGTTCTATACAAATGTTGGGCACCACCTATCCAAATAACGTATGTGATTGTTTTCTATTCACCACTCAGTGTGTATTGGATTTGTCTTTTTTATTTCTGAGTTGCATCTAAGTATCTCCATAGTACTCCCCCTGCATGGCTGGAGTAGTCCACTGTGTATAGACATGGTTTACAAAGAAGGGTCATCAAAAAAGACCAGAGCCAGATTACCCATTAGGTGGCCACCTATGGCCCTGGCTCTGAGAGAGGTCAAGTGGGCCCCTATATGGGCCTGGAGCTCGAGCTCTGGCTGTGAAGGGACCCCCCTCGAGCCAGGAGAGAGATCAAAACAACACCTTCTGCATGGCCATAAACCACATAACTTTGGTGAGGGAGCATTGTGGTCTGTACCAATATAATATACAGACCACTTTAAGAGCACCCTGGTGGATTAAGAGCGCCACAGCCAGAGACCTGTGTCATTGACCGATCCACAAAGACGTTATTAAAGTGGTCTGAACCTGATATTCATGCAGACAATGAAGATCCCATACTGGTCCACAAGGTATCTGGCTCATCTTCCACCAGACCACCAAGGAGCCTCAAGTAGCTGTCCCTGGTCTGGCCCTGCAGCAAGCAAAGTTTTATTTTTTTTTGCAAATCTAACAAGATCTGAACAGGGGGAATAACGCAGCATGGAAATGAGGCCAAAACCCTCAAAATGTGTTTATGCTCGGTGTCCCGTTAAAGAGACAGTTTGTGGCATATAACCAGTAGGTTTGATATCTTCTGCTTGTGAATTGCTCGACAAGTTTTTCTCATTTCACCACGATCCAGACACTAATTAACACAAAGACATTACTGCAGATGGTTGTCTTGTTTTAATCAGAATTCTAGTAACAAAGCTTGTCGGATTCACTAAGCTTTCTGTCTCATAACACTTCTCCATGAAGACGAGCCGTCCATGATGGGCATCGTTGTGTCACGCTGCTAGCAATTCCATTAAACACATTAACTCAAATCCCTCACACATTTATTGAGAGACGGACAGAGAGAATTTAGCATGTGTTTGTCCACCTTGCGGCAAAGTGGACATACATTATAAATATGTATTTATCCCCGTCCTACACATGTTATAATGTCTTTTAGCAAACCACAAAACCTGAGATATTAAGGTAATTACGAAGACAAGAATTAAATCAGGACGGCTTACTCGGAGTATAATAATTATTAGCCAACCCCTGACCCGTTTTAACCCTTACGTTCAATTTACAGAATTCAGATTTTTGTAACAGCTTGATTCTGGAACAGAAGACAAAGTATGAATTGATCTGGATTCCAGCAATTTGAGGACTGCAGAGATCTAATTACGGCAGTATGCTTTATACCAGCTAGTTTAAGATTATTTAAAGATAACACTAAATATAAATATGACGCTAAAAAGAAGCAATCATGATCCCTCAAAACCACGTCAGCTTAGTGAAGTTGTTTTTAGGAAGTCTGTGGGCGCCATCTGATCTCAAGAGGTTAATACATTTTTGAACGGTTCTACTCCAGAGACTGGGCCCTAGGGGCCATATGCCATGCCTCCTGGGCTCCTTGCCCGGTTACCGCAATTCTTCCTATTATTGTGCTTGAGTTCCCTTTGAGATTTACAGTGAATATCGTGACTCTCAATGCCAAGCCAGTGATTGACTGACAGCGTCAGATCACGCTCTCAGCCAATCAATGCTGCCCAAGCAGAACAGGAAAAAGTGAAGCAGCTATGGCAAGGACCACCACAGGCACAGCAGCAGGGTCCCAGGCAGGGCCGTAGTTTCCTATAGGCTAACTAGGCTTCAGCCTAGGGCCTCAAGATCAAGAGGGGCCTACATTCAAATTGTTAAAATTACACTATTCTAAAAACAGTGAACACTAAAACACTGAACCGAAAATAAGGAGAAATTCTATGCATATGATATTACCAGTGGTGTACTAAAGGGGGGGGTGGGGGGCGGTCTGCCCCGGGTGCCACTTACTAGGGGGGTGCCCGGGGCAGACTGCAATGCCCCTCCTGCCGCGATCGCCGAGACCGGCGGTCTGCAGCTCCGCAATGTGCAGAGCTGCAGACCATGGATCTCGCGTGCACTGCCCAATCAGAGCGTTGCCTGCGGAGCTGCAGACCGAAAATGAGGGCCACCGGACCACCAGGGACCCCACCGGACCACCAGGGATTTAAGGTAATTTTTTTAGCCACCCCCCCTCTCCTCATCACACCCCTCCCTCTCACAATCACCCCCCCTCTCACAATCACCCACCCTCTCCTCATCTCGACTTTTTTTAATTTATTATCCGTGCCACATTTTTTATAAAGGTTAGTACCAATCACAACGTTTCATTTAACATATTATATATATCACAGTAATGATGTTTTTTATGGTCTCTCATGTAATTTATAAACTTAAAAATAGGAGGTGAAAGGGCCTCATAAGTGGAATAGCCTAGGGCCTCTTTTCATCTAAATCCGGCCCTGGTCCCAGGGACCCAACTCTCGGGTTAAACTGTTGAAAGATGTTTTAATTCCCTAAGGTAAAGTGCCAGGGACTCCTCACTTCAAAACAACTTCTCTTTAAAACATCTTGTGCCATTGAGTGAGCACTACACTCCCCATCAGCACAGATTTTTTCTTTTTGCATGTTTAAGTCTTTCATACTGCTGCTTTAGCTACGCCCGTCATGCCATAAAGACTTCCTTATCAAAAGTGTTCCACAGAGTCTCCGATCCAACCGTACTGAGCAGCTTTTAATTCACATCCTGGCTGCAGACAGTCAGAGACACTATAAACAGCTAGTGATATCCTTACTGTATGTATCCCTGGGTGTCCTCTCCTTCTAATGCAGGTCACTTAGTAGTCAAGATCATTCAGTAGGGTCTGTGGCTGAGCTGTGTACATACATTTGATAAGGAAGTATTTTCTGAAGCCAGAGGGCGTGGCTAAAAAGGCAGGCTTACGGTGCAACATTTTGCAAAATATTGATTTATTTTTTTATGCAAAAACTATGAAGATCTGAGCATGCAAAAAAAATACAGGATAATAATGAGGCCAAAACCTATCAAATGCATTAAAGTAGTATTAAAGTAGTACTGCTGCCCAGATTGTCCCTTTAAACTCGTTTTAGGGTCAACCATTTCTAAACCATGTGCTGGCTGCCTGAATTTAGAACGTTGTTTGTTTGTTTTATATTTTTAAATGAGATATTTTCCTGGTAAGGTCTCTACCAGGAAAGTCCCGTATTTCCGGAATTCAAAGAGTTAATCCGTGAAATCCGTTTCTCGTCTCGCATTATTAGCCGTCACAAAGGACAGCAACATACAATGCACCTGTGAAATATTTGAGAAGAGGTCCAGGAATTCAGTTAATTAACCACATCAGTTTCTTAACGTGATCAATTTTAATTAAACTGAATTTTAATAGAGATCTGTGTAGTCTGCAGAGAGCTGTTGCTAATTCTACCAAGCATGTGCTCCTTTTCACTTCTGATTTGCTTCCATCTAATTAATATGGATAGGGCATTAAGCCGTTTGGACTCTGGAGGCTTTCATTTCATGACTATTAATGTTTTTAATGAACTGGGCTAATTCGTCTAGTTTTCGTTTCAGTATGTTTGGGTGTTGAACACCACATATTCCGCACTTTTATAACTGGTTTGGGGTCTTTCATTCATTCGTTTCCTTTATTCCAGTTTGGTATGAAAATGGGAGAGGTATTGGGCTGTTAAATCAAACAAAACAGATAGTCTCTAGCAATGCATGATGAGACCCAGAATTCCCACGTGACACCATACATGGACGTTTGTTACTGCACCATGATGTATAGACCTAAACTGCATCATCATTCATCGTATATATTGTCATAACAGATCCATGAGCTCCTGGAATTCTCGACTATAATTGGTGTTTTTGGACTAAATTGTTCATGGGTTTAAACACCCATTTCAAAATAGAATAATTAATAACAAATAATAATAATAATAATATATGAAGGGGTATCCTTGGTATCTCTAATCGTGAGCATGATAAAAAAGTGTTGCGCTTTTACCTTCTGAAAATAATCCACTATGTTTATAATTGCATTACTACACTGTTTTCCTGATCATATTATATTTATTGATAGTGCCTGTAGTTTGTAACATTCATTTCATCCTAGCTATAAGATAAGGCCAGGGAATAATGAGAGTATTTAGAAAATTGGGCAGACTAGATAGGCCGAATGGCTCTTATCTGCCGTCACATTCTATGTTTCTATGTACATTTTCTAATAAGTGAAGTCGTTCGTTAGTTGCACTTTTTTTGAAATTATCTACAATTATTAAAGGGACACTATAGGCAATAGAACTACTACAGCTTAATATAGCAGTTCTGGGCCGTAGTGACTGTCCCTGCGGGGTTAGTAAAGGAAACGAAAACGTTGCTTTTTCTTTGAAACTGTAGTGTTTACGCTGCAGCCTAAGGTCACCTATAGTGGCTGTCACTCAGCCAGTAGAGGGACTTCCTGGGTTTGGTTCACACTGTGCATGGAGATGTTGAACGCTCCCCATAAAGATGCATTGAATCAAGAGATGCTAATAGGTTCTACAAAGCGATTTGACAGGCATGATGACTTCATCCTGGGGGCGGCTGAATCTAGATAGTCACTAGAACACTTTAGCATTAGGAATACATTTTTGTATTCATAACACTTTAGTTTTCCTTTAACCTCACTGGCGGTCTGATTATGTCAGTATTTTTGAATGCTAAAGTGGTACCTTGTTTTGTATGGAAATTAGTTGTTTCATATTGTAGGCTTGTAATTCTTAGGAATAACTAACTTAAATTTGTCCAAACAAGAGTCTAGTAGACATCCTGGGTATGGTAAAGTTTGAAACACGGAATCATAAATTGAATTATAAAAAATAATAATATAATAATAATAAATGTAATAACGTAATCAAACCAAAAACATTGAAATTTGTCCAAACAAGGGTGCAATATTACTACTCACGGTAATACTAGACACTGCATATTGGTTTAGTAAACATCCCGGGTATGGAAAACTTTGAAACATGGGACTGCGCAAAGTCCAACATCACAATCAGGACAATGGAACCTGGTTTCCATTCTGATTTTCTTTCCACTGTCATTTTGCTTCGAGCATCAAATCACGCACATCCTTGTAGGTGCTGACTTTTTCTCGGTTGGTGGGATGTAGTCCACGAAGTGACGACCAGTCAGGCATTCCGGGTTGACCACGCCAACAGCACAACATCCAGCTTTATTCACAGCCATTGATGGTGTTTGTTGGTTCACAAAGATACGTTCTGCAACTTTCCAAATGAAGTCAGAATGAATCACAGGCTTGTCACTTTTTTTTTTTTAACAGAATGCCGGCATTCCACAAGTATTGCTCAAGATGCCTGAAGATCTTCTTGTAGTACTTACAGGGAGTGCATAATTATTAGGCAAATGAGTATTTTGACCACATCATCCTCTTTATGCATGTTGTCTTACTCCAAGCTGTATAGGCTCGAAAGCCTACTACCAATTAAGCATATTAGGTGATGTGCATCTCTGTAATGAGAAGGGGTGTGGTCTAATGACATCAACACCCTATATCAGGTGTGCAAATTATTAGGCAACTTCCTTTCCTTTGGCAAAATGGGTCAAAAGAAGGACTTGACAGGCTCAGAAGAGTCAAAAATAGTGAGATATCTTGCAGAGGGATGCAGCACTCTTAAAATTGCAAAGCTTCTGAAGCGTGATCATCGAACAATCAAGCGTTTCATTCAAAATAGTCAACAGGGTCGCAAGAAGCGTGTGGAAAAACCAAGGCGCAAAATAACTGCCCATGAACTGAGAAAAGTCAAGCGTGCAGCTGCCAAGATGCCACTTGCCACCAGTTTGGCCATATTTCAGAGCTGCAACATCACTGGAGTGCCCAAAAGCACAAGGTGTGCAATACTCAGAGACATGGCCAAGGTAAGAAAGGCTGAAAGACGACCACCACTGAACAAGACACACAAGCTGAAACGTCAAGACTGGGCCAAGAAATATCTCAAGACTGATTTTTCTAAGGTTTTATGGACTGATGAAATGAGAGTGAGTCTTGATGGGCCAGATGGATGGGCCCGTGGCTGGATTGGTAAAGGGCAGAGAGCTCCAGTCCGACTCAGACGCCAGCAAGGTGGAGGTGGAGTACTGGTTTGGGCTGGTATCATAAAAGATGAGCTTGTGGGGCCTTTTCGGGTTGAGGATAGAGTCAAGCTCAACTCCCAGTCCTACTGCCAGTTTCTGGAAGACACCTTCTTCAAGCAGTGGTACAGGAAGAAGTCTGCATCCTTCAAGAAAAACATGATTTTTATGCAGGACAATGCTCCATCACACGTGTCCAAGTACTCCACAGCGTGGCTGGCAAGAAAGGGTATAAAAGAAGAAAATCTAATGACATGGCCTCCTTGTTCACCTGATCTGAACCCCATTGAGAACCTGTGGTCCATCATCAAATGTGAGATTTACAAGGAGGGAAAACAGTACACCTCTCTGAACAGTGTCTGGGAGGCTGTGGTTGCTTCTGCACGCAATGTTGATGGTGAACAGATCAAAACACTGACAGAATCCATGGATGGCAGGCTTTTGAGTGTCCTTGCAAAGAAATGTGGCTATATTGGTCACTGATTTGTTTTTGTTTTGTTTTTGAATGTCAGAAATGTATATTTGTGAATGTTGAGATGTTATATTGGTTTCACTGGTAAAAATAAATAATTGAAATGGGTATATATTTGTTTTTTGTTAAGTTGCCTAATAATTATGCACAGTAGTAGTCACCTGCACACACAGATATCCCCCTACAATAGCTAAAACTAAAAACAAACTAAAAACTACTTCCAAAAATATTCAGCTTTGATATTAATGAGTTTTTTGGGTTCATTGAGAACATGGTTGTTGTTCAATAATAAAATTAATCCTCAAAAATACAACTTGCCTAATAATTCTGCACTCCCTGTATTTTGCGGTTTCCTCATTGATGGGTAAAATGTCATTGCTTGGTCGGCTCTGTCGACACCTCCCATGGTGTTATTGTAGTCTATCACTACTTGTAGCTTCATAATTTCTTTCCCACCTTTCGTGCGTACCATAACAGTGGAGGTATTACGAACTGTACTCATTAGGCACACATCTTTCTTGTCACGCCATCGCAGTGCCATCATTTTGCCTTTTTGCCAGGCAACCATTTATCCAGTCTTCAGCTTCTTTTAACCAAACATTGGCGGCATGTAGCGCCAGTTAGCTCTAAGGGTTCCATAGGCATCTGTTTTGTTTTGCAGAAGAAACTCCAAGTTCAGGAGACGTATAAAAGTTGTCGGTTGCTACGTAATAGCCCTGATTTAGCAATTAAAGGAACACTGAATTGTTAGGAATACAAAAAACATATTCCTAACTCTATAGTGCTCGATTAAATATTTAGGTCCCTGATCCCCCTCAGCGTGTAGTTAAAAGGTAGTCTATTTTTAAAAAATGTCCACCATGGCTGGCGCTACCACTAATATGCATTGAATCAATACATCTCTATGGGGGATGTTTAGTGTCTCCATACAGAGGGTGGAGACACTGAATGCAAGTACCGCACACAGAACAGCATTGAGATAGGAAGCACCACCAGTGACCGTCTGAGTGACCGCCACTGGAGATGTTACGAGGCAACATTTACATTGAAAAGCCTCCAGGGACAGACTATAGACACCAGAACCACTATATTAAGCTGTAGAGATTCTGGTGACTATAATGTCCCTTTAACAGGCTTCTATGTTCTGATATCAGAATATTGCTGTTCAGCTCATACACACACAATGCATCTGTTTAACAGATTTAAATATGTTCCACAAATACATCAATAAGCTACGATCTATTCTGTAGTTCAGATCACTAAAAAATTTAAATCCTGTAAAACCCAGTTAAATGATACTTGGCTTGAGATTGCACATATCGCTTCATGGTATATTAAAAGAAAAAAACGAAAATTGGCTCCTACTGCTACTGGTTTCATATGTTTTGTGTGAAACCTCAGTGTTGGCACGAAGCATAAAGTTCAAGTGAGTGTGAGCAGCTGGGCGCCAGCATAGACCTGGATTTACTGGTCACTTATGAAGATCAGCCAAAAACGGATGGATACATGCTAACCTGATCCCTAGGGCAATTTACGGGACACCCAGGCAGATCACAGATCTTTGCTCAATTTGCTAACTTCAATCTTCTGCCCACAATAAGACATTTCATGAATTTGGCATAAGGTCCCAAAACAGCCATATAAATTATGGTTGCAGAATAGCTTGATGTTGCCAATGGAAGTTCACAAAATATTCATGTAGGAAGGGGTATCCTTGGCATTTTAAAGAAAATGCCTTTCTATTGCACAGCATTGCACTTTCATCTTCTGAAAACAATTCCATCCACAATCCACTATGGTTATAACTGCATTATTACACAGTTTTCCTGATCATATTCTATTTGTTAGTAGTGCGTCTAGTTTGCCACATTCATACGGTGCAGAAAGGAAATCAATTCAGTTTTTACGTTTGCCTATGACTCAAAGGGAAAATGTTTTTTAATATTATGTTTTCTTATGAGAGCTTCTATATTATCTGGTCAATCATTGCTCCAAGCTCTGTCCTTTGCGCCTGCCGTTTAGCATATAGAGAGCACACAGAGAAGTGAAGAAATGATACATTGTTTCTCTTTATCTTATTCATTAGCATGGTGTGCCTTGGTGGTGCCTTATCTGAACAGAATTATGATGTCATCTTCTAAATATTTTATATAAATTTGAAAGAATGCAGATCATCTCATAAAAAGGTAAAGACAATTTATATGTATTTTTCAGTGTTTTATTGCATTCCAGAAAAGTATAGAACTTTGTGTATTTAAATTCAATGTTTTCACAGAATTTATCACGAGGATTTCTGATACCTCAACCTAAACATACCTTATTTTATTGTCTATTACGTTTGTTGTACCTAACAAATAACAAAAAAACTCAAACACTAGGACAGCTCTATTTAAATTACGTAGTCTATCTGTTCAGTGAGTTTTGGAGCAAAAAGTCCTAATAAATGTTGGCTTGTCCCTCATTAGTTTCCATCCAGTTTCTGAAAAAGTATAATTTACAACAGTTCAAACTATAGAAAACAAGGTCATTGCTACGAGATGTCTGTAACTATGTATCGCAGAAAGAAAAATGTGACTGTTAGGCTTTGCTAATTAACCAACATGTCAGCAATTTTATTGTGTTACCCGATTCTCCGTGAGAATATTTCATTCCTTATTATATTTTATCAATGTCATTAATAAACGGATACCATCCACTGGGCTGCACAGTTACTGACCTGCACAAGCATAACAATAATCAAATACCAGAAAAGTCCAAACAAACGTTATGTGATATAGTTCCATTAATAGGAACACTATGGCATTAGGAATAAGAAACTGAATTCCTAACACTACAGTGTCCCTGTCCATATAATTAAAGGTCAACCCCCACCCTTCGGTGAATAAAGGATTAATAACCCTTCCTTTCACTTACTTCTTTCCAGCCCCGAAGTCATTTGATGCTTGGTCAGTCTCCTCCTCCAATAATGTCACACTGATAGGGGAACCCAATGCACGTGCTCGGTGTGCCCATTAGGGCTCCCCCATAGGAAAGCACTTAAATGAGATGTAGTGATCTGGGTGCCTATAGTGTCCCTTTAAGAGTGCCGAGTGTGACACACCAAGGGCCAATATATCCTCCCTGTCCAGTATTTAGAGCCATTCCGGTCAAGCAGAAGAAGGGACTTGGTATTAAAATGATTTTGTTGAGAGTGTATAGCAGGGACACGATGTTATGAAAGCAGTCCTACTTATGATGTGTGACCACTTCCATCTCATCTTCCCAATTCATTTAAACTATGATTTGGTCTGCTGATATTGGACTCTTGTTTTCCATGCCTTGCTATGAATATGTTGATGCAGAAGAACTTGAGTTATTGAAGTACTGCCTGGAAGACAGTGAAAGTCAAGATGCAACAGGTCAGATTGGGAACTCAAACAAGTTTACTAAAGATAATAAATATCTCTCCACATACAAGGTGGTATTCCCCGTACTGTAGTCCGTTGTGTTAAAATATGATAGAGTACATAGACCTCTTGTCCTTATCTTTCCTGTTTCCCAAACGTATTACATGTAGTTATACAAAGTCATGTCTGGTGCCGGCATCATTACATCTAGAGGTGAGATCCCAGACTAAGATGAGAAAAGTCTTTTTACTCTATTAAAACTCATCCCTTAAATTAGTCACTGGGAAAGAACAGGTACAGCTTGTGACTTGACACTCTGTCTATATTGTGTGGTCGCTTTTCCAAGATGGCCACCTCGGAGATGCAAGTGGACTTGGCAGCATTTATTCTCTAGCAAACGCTCAATGTTAGAGCACACAATGAATTTGAAAATGAAACATGGACACATGTTTTGTTGACCCTTAGTTGAAATATTTCTCTTTATGTCACTGTTATATAGGTAAAGATTCAAATATCTACATGGCAGGCACACTTCAACCCTTGTGTCTTAAATTGTTGGCCATTGTGTGTCGTGCATGTTTCAGCAACTGCTCACGAAACATTCTCCTCGTCTTTATATTTCTATTAAATTTAAACAGAAAATAAAACCATTGCAGAGAACACCGTATCCTTTACATTTCAAACAGGCATTTGCTGATCCCAATCCCTTTGTTTTCTCAAAGCAGTTGTTACTTTGTGAGCCGTGACATACTTGTGATTTGACAGCATTTGCCCTGCAATATTCAGAAAGCCTCAGTACCCTAATTCTTCCATGATATGTTCAGTTGAGTATGATCAAAGGAGCCAAGCCTTATGACTGAACTATAAAAGTATGTAGAAAGGCTTCAGGATATCACAGAAAGTCACCCATAATTCTGATTATTCTTTTTATAGTCCTTCCGAACTCTATGATATTTTTGTAGCGACTTAATATAGCCACTGTAGAAGACGAAGAGAAACATAAGAAGAGCGCTTAAGTTAACTGTATGTTCTTAACAAGAAAGGGTCTCTTTGAAGACTAGGTGACTCAAAGATAATGCTCTAGCCTTTACATCAAGGTCCAAATTTAAATCCAGCTAGGAGCCCTGCATCAAATGAATGAAGTTCACAACTGGTGCATATGGACAGTTGGCCTACGTTACCTGTTTTCAAATGTATTAAGAAGAAATAAAAGTTACTGCCAAAGCTATGAACCTAAATCTATAATAAAACTATTTTCTTTTTGTTTGCTTTATTTTTTAATGAAATGAATACATCTCTTAATTAAAATATGCGATATATTCCTTGAACTTTAATCTGTTTATGAATTCGGCTGTGGTTGGTTACTCAAAGCAGCCTGCTCATTTGTTTACAGTTTATGACTCTGAAATGATGCCAATATGGACCATACCAATATTTGGGTGCATTGAGCATATTTATGTCTCTGACAAATTAGCAAAAGTATCTGGTAAGCAATGTTAATGATTTTCTTTAATTAAATATTTTTAATAATCAGTATTGTCCTCCCCCCGGCCCCCACCCCTGAGCGGCGGGTGGGGGCCCTAAATACCAATAGGGGGGGCTACTGTCCTCCACCACAGCCCCCAACCCTGAGCGGCAGGTGAGGGCCCTAATAAAAACAATAAGGGGGGGACCTACTGGCCCCCCTGGCCCCCACCCCTGAGCGGTGGGTGGGGGCCCCAAAAATAACAATAAGGGTGGACCTACTGTCCCCCCCGGCACCCACACCTGAGCGGTGGGTGGGGGCCCTAAATACTAATAAGGGGGGGACCTAATGTCCTCCCCCTGGCCCCCACCCCTGAGCGGCGGGTGGGGGCCCTAAATACAAATGGGGGGACCCTAGTCAACCCTCCCCCCCCCCAAAAAAAATTATCCCCCTACCTACCCCCCTCACCCTAAAAATAATGAGGGGGGGACCTTTAACTAAAAACCTGTAAAAAAAATTAGATAAAAACAGCTTACCATTCGATGTTTTCTTTCTTCTAAAATCTTATTTTTTCAGCCCCAAAAAAGGCCAAATAAAAAACCATAATAACCGACGCAATTAATAAAAAAAAAACGAGCGCCCAAAAAATAATAATCCATCTTCACCCATGGAGGGCTCCGCGCAGACTGAGCTCTGCAGGGCGGGGGAAGGCTTATAAAGCCTTGCCACGCCCTGCAATTAGGGTAAGAACACTCTGATTGGCTGGTTTAAGCCAATCAGAGTGCTCTTTGTCATTTTACACAGCGTGGGAAAATTCCAAAGAACTTTCCCACGCTGTGTAAAATGACACAGAGCACTGTGATTGGATGGCTTGGTTTTTTTTTAGGGCCCCCACCCACCGCTCAGGGGTGGGGGCCGGGGGGGGGACAGTAGGTCCCCCCCTTATTGTTTTTTTTAGGGCCCCCACCCGCCGCACAGGGGTGGGGGCCGGAGAGGGGGAGGACAGTAGGTCCCCCCTCATTATCTTTATGGCCCCCACCTGCCACCCAGGGGTGGGGGCCGGGGGGGGAGGACAGTAGGTCCCCCCCCTCATTATCATTATGGCCCCCACCTGCCGCCCAGGGGTGGGGGCCGGAGAGGGGGAGGACAGTAGGTCCCCCCCCTCATTATCTTTATGGCCCCCACCCGCCGCCCAGAGGTGGGGGCCAGGGGGGGGAACAGTAGGTCCCCCCTCCTCATTATCATTATGGCCCCCACCCGCCGCCCAGGGGTGGGGGCCGGAGAGGGGGAAGACAGTAGGTCTCCCCCTCATTATCTTTATGGCCGCCCAGGGGTGGCGGCCGGGGGGGAAGGAGAGTAGGTCCCCCCCCACCCCCTCTTCAATCACTATTGTGGCCAGAAAGAGTCTCTGTGGGTTTTAAAATTCGCCTGCCTATTGAAGTCTATGGCGGTTCGCCCAGCGTGCAAACATTTGCGGAAATTCGCGTTCGCGGTTCGTGAACCGAAAATGTTATGTTCGCGACATCACTAGTCGCTTTATTTACATTTAGAGATTTGCATTAAAAATGTACTACTCGGGTACCAAATATTACCAATCTGTTGGGTTATTTTAGTGCATTTACTGTGTGTTTTCAGTATATATACATGTAGCATTAGGGGTTTTAATTCACAGAATTACACTATTAATGGCTCTATTTTTAGTGAGTGTACAGCTTATATACATTTGGTATCAGTTGTATTAATTCACAGTTTTGCACATCTATATATGGTATTAGTTAAACGAACGTATTGTATCAAACTATTACTATTTTATCTTTTTTTTCTATGTTGCTTTCTTATTGTTTAAATTATAGATTTGATCAGGGCACGCTACAAATTGTAGACCTGCCAAAAACTCAAACATCAGTTAGAGAGTATAAGAGAATAGGGATTATACATGAGGGGTTTAATAAGCACGGAAATTCAATTCCTGGCATATATAATATCTGGAACAGGATGCATGAACCTCACAATTTCCTTTCTCTAATTATCATAATTAATGTTTGTTTCTGATTTGTAAAATAACTGGATTGAAATGGATATTCCTTAGATAAACTGTTTTCATTAGAGTCTGACCTCAATCCTTAACGAAGGAAAGGCTTTTTTACCTTTCAGAATAAATGAACTTGCACTGTGTGGACAGCTAGGTATGCAGGCAAAAAAATGTCTTTCAGAAACATAATTGCAGCAGAAAACGTAAATTTATCTCGCATCTTGACTAATAATTGTGTAGCGTATGCAGATAAACTTGATCCAAGGTCAGCGTTCTGAATATTGAAAACAGAGAAGCCGTTATCTGGAAATGGGTTGGAGTCCAACACAGCAGTCACTGATTTCGCAAACTTAAAAAAAAAAAAAAAAAAAAAAAAAAGAACAAAACAAAAAACAACAGCAACAAGAAACCGTACAACAATGTGACACCGGCACAAAACTCGGAAGCTAAATGCCAATTAGCTATCTGGCTTCCAATGATAAGGCAGTGTTACCGAAGCAGCAATTTTGTTCACATAAACAACAAAAAGACTTAAATATATATGTGCTACAATTTGGAAGATAAGGCTAAAGGGAGAGTGTGTTGATTTTAAAGGAGTATATTCAAGCGGCTAAAATGAGGAAATTAAATGATGGAGGGTAAGAGACAGCTTTGTGACGAGACATTAACTGACAATATCCAGATTTGACTATGTAAAAAAATAATATTTTGCAGGTTTGTCTCCCTTCTCCCTTCCCCCTGCTTGCTATAATGCCTATTATCATTTACGTTTAGTTAACGTTTACGTCATATCCTGTACGCGTCATATCGCGGCTGCCAGCAGACCCCTGAAGGACGTGCGAGTAAGTAATTTGCTCCCTTGCCGCCTGGCATCGGATGTTTGTCCCATGCAATCTCGCACAATCTCTACTGCACATGACTGCATCGGACAAACATACTTAGCCAATTATTATATAGGATATATAAAGTAGACATGTGCAATTCATTTCGTTCGGAATGTACATTCATAAACATTTCATGCCATTTGGTCATTCGGATGCTTACAAATGTCTGAAGTGCCGAAGTTTGGAAGCGCCGATTTTCCGAAGTGCCTAACCGAACCAAATGCCATTGGTCCGAATTGCTGAAGCAAACACATTTTTAACTTACTCGAATTTCCAAACCAAATTCTTTGCCCATGCACATCCCTACTCCAGACCTCATTCGGGCACCTTAGGAAACAACCTTTCTGAATGAAATATTCCATTATAAAACTCTGAAATAAAGCATACTGCCTAGAGTCCTTCTACATACCTGTTATTTTAGCCTTTCATTTACAATCACAAATAACATGTAGAAGAAGAAATAAACTGGAAATACAGGCGTCTCGAATGAAAAATTTAGTGAAAAGTTTTAATGAACAAAAATAAACAGCTACACAACTGCTAGAATTCTATGACTATCCCAAAAGACCCATTTCTAATTGTGTGCTCATCTAAATGACTACTTTGGGCCTTGGACAATATCAAGGGCAGTAAGGGTGCAAAAGCCAGAGCCCCCTTAACATAATGCCCCTTCCAATGGCTCCTTCTTATTCTGCTATATTTGGGTGACCATAGGTATTCTTCAACAAGTACTATTCTAACATTATGAGACATGACAGTACTCTGTCTGATAAAAGCAATGAGCTTCTCGATACTATACATCCAATCATAAATCCCAGCCCAAGAGTCGCAGGCGCTGCCAAGACCTGCTATTGAACAAGCCTCCGACACGGTTAGAATCCAATATGTTACTTTTTAATATTAAGAAATGCCAGACAGCTGTAAGCCTGAAAAACAAGTAAAATAAAAGAACATCCAGAGTTTCTGCCGTTTGCTTGATAAAACACATGTTGCTGTCAGCTGTAAGCCCTATTAAGTATGTTTTAATGAATTATTGTTGTTTTCTTATTTGCTATCTATGATGACCTTCAACATCGGAAGACACATGGTCTCCCTTAAACAATAGCCGTAACATAGAACTCAAGCAGGATCCTATCACTGCTCAGCCTACTAGATCTATCACTAAAACAAACTGCTCATTGTAGCTATAAGGACACCTCTATATATCACAAGGGCAGCCTTCCATATTCCGAAATGTACGGCGTTCTTCTACCTCTCCCTCCACAGCTGCGAGAAGGCTCTGCAACCTTGTTCACTTAATACTTTTGATAAACTTCCCCTGACAAAAGACCTTGATTAATGATGGTTAAAAGAATTGAATCAAAAATAGGAAAAGACATAGCCAAAAAGCAGACTGCTGCGCTGATGGAAAATAACGTCTCGGCAGAAATATATGATAGGCCCTCCTTTTTTTTTCTATGCCAAGTAATTACTCGTACAGCCCGCTTGTAATAATTCCTATTACAGCCAAAACGGAAAAGTCAGTAACTCATAGACCAAGGGACAAGGTGAAGGCAAGGCCAGAGTACCATGGATCAATATTTCATTTACTCGCAGTTCCTTGCTTCCATCCCTGTATCAAATTATTTCATGGCGCGCTACGAACGAAATAAAGGTTTGCTGAAAAAACACCAACACGGGTGCCTAATTTCCTTAGGGTGCTCCTGGTTAAACCTTAAAATATACACAGGTCTGTCGTTAGCTTGTACCGTAGAAAAACAACGTGTGATTAAGCTACTGAAAAATAGAGAAATGTACTTTATTCAAGCAAAGTACATATTTACAATTTGAATTTGATGCTCATGAAAGCTTGCGTGTGTGAAAGAGGTAAAATATCAGATTGATTTCTGTTTGTGATCTGCATTCGTACAGGATACTTAGAATATGTTTTTTTATTCAGTATTATCATTTGCTCATTTTACATTTTTACAAGAATAACGTGCGTTTTTGATATCCTTCATGCTGTGAATATTAAATATTTTACATTACAGTTTAGAGAACGTGAGCAGCAAAAGGCAGAATCAATCTTAGACCCCATAGATATCAGGCAGGTAGAATGTTATATCCTGGTTAACTTTATAAAGTGTTTGAACTAACTAGTATGGGATACATGTATTCTATTTAATTCACATTGCTGTGTTTGCAGAATAAAATGATTTTTATTTTATCCAGTCTTTTTTTTTTTTCTTTTATAGGGAAACACCAGTGTGGATTTACCCCCTACTTCTAGCATATATTTTTTATAGTAAATACGTGAAAAAAAACTCTAAGAACAAAACAAGAAATAAAAGATAGTCGCCACTTAGTATTGCTCTTCTGCTGAAAACACAGTGTTAAGAAACTACCCTGTTTGGCTCGTTAAATTGGATATTTCTCGGTCGGTAGATAAAACTACTGAACACCCCCCCGGCTCAATAACTACAAAGGAAAACGCAGGATTAAGTGCTCTCTCGTGTGGCCGCCGTTTGTATAGCCGATTGCCACGTGTTGGAGAAAACTGCGGCCATCTTGTTCGCATGAAAAAAGAGGCAGCAGGACTTGGTCGTTGAGTGTCTGGAACTAAAATCGGACACTAGACTTCCCGAACGCCGGTCAACTTCGCAAACGCCGGCTTCTTTTCACCGACGAGCCAGGAGAACGCTATTCGATAGTTTTGTTCCCACGAATTAGGGGAACAAACGCTACCCATGAGCCAGGGGAACAGTTTGTGAATTTGTTCGGTTTTTAGACTTACCGAAATAGACCGACCGCTACCTCTGAAACTGTGAAACAATTTTTGGGCATAGAATCATGCATGCGGTCGGTCAAATTAGGACTCCCAGGAAATTCCGGAACCTCTGAACCGATCTGGGTGATTTTTGGATATGTTGGTGGTGATTTTGTGTGTTTAAATGTATTTTGGGGGTTTTGTAAAAATATATGTTTTTGTTGCCTGGAGATAATGGAGTTTAATACAGTGCTGTCTCAATTATCTCCCAAGCACAGGGGAGGGATTCACCTATTTTGTATGGGAGTGTCCTGGACCTGAGAGCCAATGTAATTGTGTGTATGTTTGTACTATAGTCTACTCTCTAGTCCAGGGGGGAGTGCCCCTTGCATATAAGGCCAGTTGGCCTAAATAAAATTATTCCTGTTGTACATCTAGTTGAGGCTGATGTTTTGGTATGTGTCTGCTTACTGGGAGAAATTACTGAATGCTGCATTGCCTGCTGGAGACCGTCTGAGTCAACACCCGAACTGTGAGCTAAAATCACTCAGCCCTTAGCAGTTCAGGAGAAACCAGAAGCGATCGGGTATCTGACATACCAGCATTTATAACACACAGAAATACCTTTTGTCACTCATTGATTACCTACTCTGTCACTGATTTAGTTTGCTGCAAGTATTTGTGATGTCATACATTGACATGAATGCTAGTTTCTCATTGGGACAATTGACTGGCCTTTTGTGAACTGCTCACCACCAGCAGAGCAGCCACACAGGGGGTCTGCAAGCTGTGGAGACCTTTTGGGTGGCTCATGAACTTAGGGTCACCTGATTGGCATGTCTGATAAGGGGTCAGTCAGGCACCATGGGCTTCTAATAGCACATCAAGGCCCCTATCACATTAGCAGTTTGGGTGTGGTGCTGGGAGGAAGTGAGTTCAGGTCACTTCCTCTCAGTTTACAGAGAGCCACACTGGGTGGGAGAGGAGGAGGAAGAAAAAAACATATGTAAATTATCACTTGTATCTGTGTGTATCTGTGTGTGTGTGTCAATGTGTGTGTATGTGTATATAAATGTCTATGTCTATCTGTGTGTCAATGTGTATGTGTGTCAGTGTGTGTATATAAATGTCTATGTCTATCTGTGTGTCAATGTGTATGTGTGTCAGTGTGTGTATATAAATGTCTATGTCTATCTGTGTGTCAATGTGTATGTGTGTCAGTGTGTGTATATAAATGTCTATGTCTATCTGTGTGTCAATGTGTATGTGTGTCAGTGTGTGTATATAAATGTCTATGTCTTTCTGTGTGTCAATGTATATGCGCATACATGCCAGCATTCAAACACCAACACTACACACAAATGCACCCCTGCATTCAATTGACAATATTACATAAAAAAACACCAACACTAACACACAAATGTACACCCTCATTTAAATGTGGAGTTGTCAAATGAAGAAAACATTTGTGCTAACTCTGCTGCACTTTAGCACTGCCATGGCTATGTATGGGTAAACTATTGTCTAAATACGATGTATAATCAATTTACTCTGCCCACTCCAGTTGTAGACTACTGGTGGAGGCAAGAACACTTCACACAATTTCCCCATAAATTGTAGCTTTTCTAGTTCTGTCTATTATCTAACAATTTCAATTTATGATCATTGATATTCATATGAAGCTCTCATATCCATTTTTAATGTACACGCCTTTACTATACACATATAGGCAGACAAATCCAGTTTATTTAAACAATGATTGTGAAATCTTATTACTGTAAAGTTTGATCATTTTCACAAATTATATATATATTTTTTTAAATATAAAAAGCCTGACCCGTTCACTTTACTTATTCATTTAGATTCCAAAAAATAGTACATTGCTCTGTAAAGTAGCATTTTTACTGAACTCTAGAAGGGCATGATGAATATGCACATTCCATATTCCATATTCCCAAAAAAAAAAAAAAAATCTAAAGCCATAATAAAAATCAGTCCCAATTAATTTAAAACATTGATTTTAAAATACATATTCATGACGCAAAATATAGCACTTGAGAAACTCTCTCTACGGGTCTTTAACCCCTTAAAGACCCAACTTCTGGAATAAAAGGGAATCATGACATGTCACACATGTCATGTGTCCTTAAGGGGTTAAAATACCAATGCACCTCATTCTCTATCCTCTATACAATATTTTCCTCCATCGATGGACACTGTATTTATATTAAGGATATTACAAGTTGGGTTAAACTTGATCTCCACCTCCTTAGAAGCAGCGTATCCCGCCCATTGGGTATAGAGTGAATTCCATTACATTCCACGAGCAGAATTAAAAGTCAGTTGTGACTCATCTCTTCCCCCTCTTGCATGTTAAATTGTATATGTTGGAACATTGTAGGAAAGAAGGTCCAAACTGTGGCTCACATGAGTTACATTCTTTTCAATGTGGTCTCCTGCGTTGTTAGCCAAGAGGCTGAAGGCTGCCAAATTAAACAGCAATGTGTCTGAATAAGCTCTTCTTATGCGTTTGGGAATGGTGTGATCAAAGCAAAAGACGTACTAAAACTGCATATCCAGGGTTTGCTGAGGCTCATCATGAAAGTGGTGCTAAATATTTGATGGTAGGTTAGAAAACAAAGTTCGTAATCATAGTTAGAAAACTCTGATTACTCTTATATCAAGACCTATATGTGTCAGGAGAACTGCAAGTTAGACTGGTAGGTCAGTCTTGCTCAAAGTCCACTGTTATTAGTTTTCTGGATGGTTACCATATTAGGTCACAATCAACATAATTAGCAGTTGTGACACTGATTCTTTTAATAATAGAACGAGTACATTTTGATGACATTTAAAATTATGGTGAAGATTATAAGCAACTCTTTAAAAGGGGTTCATCACTATCCAGAATTTGTAATATTATATTGGCTTATCCCCTATATATAACCTATTTTTTACACCACACAATATATTGAATGAAATATAGAAATACACATATCTGTATTTCGCTTGAGCCTGTAAGTGGAGCCAACATCTTGTCTGTTCACGGCTATTTTATGTCATTGAATAATGTTTGTTTGTCTTCTCCTCCAAAGCAAGCTGTGCCTTGGCTGTGCCTTGGCTGTGCCTTGGCTGTGCCAGGGCTGAACTGGATCGTCTAAATCTTTAATTTACATTTAAAGAAAAATAAATAGCAAAAAGCATCACATTGAAAAAGGTCAAGTTCTAGGCGATTTATAGGTGATTTTTCAGTGGTGTATTATCCAGATAAGTGACAGTCACTGCTTCACAACCTAAAATCTGTTAGAATGTTTATTTTCCAAAACACAAAAAGAATTAACAATTCGAAATTCCGTCAAGTTGCAGATATTTTTTTTAAATACCTATGGTCCAGGTATTACATTGGCAACAAGGAGAGAAGTAACATTTAATTCCTGATAAAATTATACACAATGAATAAAATCATACCAATTTAAAATATTAAATGTAAAATATGGAAACCAATTAAAATAATCATGTAGTTTGATAAACTGGAAGGTATACTCCTGAAACAAGGCAATAGTATGTTTTCAATTTAACGAAATGTAGAAAAACATCACCGTATGTCTGCTGGGCAATAATACAAAGGAGATCATTGGCCAGCCCAATAACCCGCTGTGACCTCAATAAAAGAATAATATTTGCCTAGTTCTTTACAGGGCATTCTGCCAGTAGAGTTGCAGAGAAATATTTGAGGTTTTTTTTTCCTTCGCACAAAGAGAGTGAATGGTACTGTCTGAATATGAATGTTATTTTACTCCATGCCATTGGGGTTTAATAAGATTATCGCAATAGGACCCAAATATCAACTGACTAATAAAAATATTTATTCAGAATAGTGGTACCACTCAGTTGGTTAATGTACCCTCCATCAGCATCACATATTTCATACCTAACAGAGTCATCTAATGCTTTAATAAAAATATAGATTTTTAAAACTACCTCTCCACAAGATGCCTGGGATAACATGAGGACAATTTGTCACATGTCAGGAGTGAAACCATTTAGGCGTTATGAAACGTTTGTCTCAGAATGGTGCATTGGGATAGAAATAATTAAACATGCATTTCTTCGCAACACTGTATGATGTACATTAAGCAGGGCCGGACTGGCCCACCGGGATACCGGGAAATTTCCCGGTGGGCCGTCGGCACCTGTTGCTGGGGTGACCTGCGGCTGCAGGGACAACTTGAATGGCGGCCGCAGGGAAAGCTCTTCTTGCGGCCGCTGAGGGAGCAGGCTCTTCTGGGGGAGCAGGCTGTTCTGTCTCTGCTCCCCCTCCCTCGCGCGCTAGAAAGAGACCGGGGCCGGAATATGACGTCATATTCCGGCCCCAGTCTCATTAAGCTGCACGCGAGGGAGGGGGAGCAGAGACAGAACAGCCTGCTCCCCCAGATGAGCCTGCTCCCTCAGCGGCCGCAAGAAGAGCTTCCCCTGCGGCCGCCCTCAGAGCTTCATGAAGGCTGGCTGGGCTGGAAGGTGAGCACAGGGGGGGTACAAAGGGCACAGGAGGGAAGGGAGCTAAGAGGTCACAGGAAAGGGAGACAGGCCAAAAGAAGAGCATAAAAAGGGGCTAAAGAGGGTACAAGTCGGAAGGGGGGCTTAAGAGTGCAGAGGAAGGGAGGGTGCTACATAAGGGCACAGGAGGGAAAGGGGCTAAAAAGCACACAGGAGGACAGGGGGCAAAAGAGGGCACAGAAGGGGAGGGGCACCTATCAGTCTGCCCACCAACCCACACAGGTAGCAACAAGTATGTATGTCAGTGGGAGTGTGTCTGTCTGTGTCATGCTGTGTGTGTGTCTGTCTGTGTCATGGTGTGTGTGTGTGTGTGTCTGTGTCATGGTGTGTGTGTGTGTGTGTCTGTCTGTGTCATGGTGTGTGTCTGTCTGTCTGTGTCATGGTTTGTGTCTGTCTGTCTGTGTCATGGTTTGTGTCTGTCTGTCTGTGTCATGGTGTGTGTCTGTCTGTCTGTGTCATGGTGTGTGTCTGTCTGTCTGTGTCATGGTGTGTGTCTGTCTGTCTGTGTCATGCTGTGTGTGTGTGTCTGTGTCATGCTGTGTGTGTGTCTGTGTTATGCTGTGTGTGTGTCTGTCTGTGTCATGCTGTGTGTGTGTCTGTCTGTCTGTGTCATGCTGCGTGTGTGTGTCTGTGTCATGCTGCGTGTGTGTGTCTGTGTCATGCTGTGTGTGTGTGTGTGTCTGTGTCGTGTGTGTTTCTCTGTGTCACGGTGTGTCTGTATCATGGTGTGTGTGTGTGTGTCAGTCGTAGTGTCTGTGTGTGTTTTTAAAAATAGTGTTTTACTCACCTTTTTTTCCAACGTCATGCTGGTCTCTGCCTCTATGACTGAGATCATCAAGCTTGATGATCTCAGCCAATCCGCACTGACACAGGAAGCGCCTCTAGTGACCGTCTGAGTGTCTGTCACTAGAGGTGTCACTAGGAAGCAATGTAAACACTGCCGTTTCTCTGAAAAGTCAGTGTTTACATTCAAAAGCCTGCAGGGACAGGCTATAGACACCAGAACCACTACATTAAGCTGTGTGTGTGTGTGCGCCTGCTAGTGAGCTTGCTTGCTTGCATGTGTGTGTGTGTGTGCCTGCTAGTGAGTGAGCTTGTGTTTTTATGTCAATGAGCTTATGTATATTAGTGAAATTGTTTGTCTATGAGGCTGTGCATCAATGAGCTTGTGTGTGTCAGTGAGATTGTCTGTGTCTGCATGTGAGCATGCTTACTGTATAATTAAATGTTTTACTCTGAAAGGACCAATATATTATATAAGAAAAAGCAATATATATATATATATATATATATATATATATATATATATAATTACTCAATCATCTGGGGTTGCAAGACATAGCCTTACATATTAAATACGACAATATATGGCGCAATGACTTATGGGGCTGGCAAAGATTTTTTTTTCCAGGGCTGCTTTGTATCCCCAGTCCGGCCCTGACATTAAGTGGTCATCACATCATGCTACGTAGGTATCTGGACACACAGACACTGCCCTGTACATATTACTGCTGGTTTGGTCATTGAAGGACTCTAATAATCACCCAGACCACTCTCTATGACATGGTCTGCATACAGCAGCCCTGTAGATATAAAACTGCAATGTAAAACAGTGCAGTTTTCTAGAACGTTAAATATTTTAATTGCAGGGTTAAACACACCTCTAGTGGCTGTCTATGAAGCGATAACCACTACATAATTGATTTTCGATCTCTATGAAGAGATAACCACCAAATAATTTATTTTTGATCTCTATGAAGCGATATCCACCACAGAATTGATTGTTGATCTATATGAAGCGATAACCACTACATAATTGATTTTTATCTCTATGAAGCGATAACCACTACTTAATTGATTTTCGATCTCTATGAAGAGATAACCACCAAAGAATTTATTTTCGATCTCTATGAAGCGATAACCACCACAGAATTGATTTTTGATCTCTATAAAGCGCTAACCACCACAGAATTGATTGTTGATCTATATGAAGCGATAACCACTACATAATTGATTTTTATATCTATGAAGAGATAACCACCACATAATTGATTTTCGATCTCTATGAAGAGATAACCACCACAGAATTGATTTTCGATCTCTATGAAGAGATAACCACCACAGAATTGATTTTCGATCTCTATGAAGAGATAACCACCAAATAATTAATTTTTTTATCTATATGAAGAGATAACCACCACATAATTAATTTTGTATCTATATGAAGAGATAACCACCACAGAATAGATTTTTGATCTCTATGAAGAGATAACCACTACATAATTGATTTTTATCTCTATGAAGCGATAACCACTACATAATTAATTTTCGATCTCTATGAAGAGATAACCACCAAATAATTTATTTTTGATCTATATGAAGAGATAACCACTACAGAATAGATTTTTGATCTCTATGAAGCGATAACCACTACATAATTAATTTTCGATCTCTATAAAGCGCTAACCACCACAGAATAGATTTTTGATCTCTACGAAGCGATAACCACCACAGAATTGATTGTTGATCTCTATGAAGCGATAACCACTACATAATTGTTTTTCGATCTCTATGAAGAGATAACCACCAAAGAATTTATTTTTTATCTCTATGAAGCGATAACCACCACAGAATTGATTTTTGATCTCTATGAAGCGATAACCACCACAGAATTGATTTTTGATCTCTATAAAGCGCTAACCACCACAGAATAGATTTTTGATCTCTACGAAGTGATAACCACCACAGAATTGATTGTTGATCTCTATGAAGCAATAACCACCACAGAATTGATTGTTGATCTCTATGAAGCGAGAACCACTACATAATTGATTTTTTTATCTCTATGAAGAGATAACCACCACAGAATTTATTTTTGATCTCTATGAAGAGATAACCACCACAGAATGGCTGTCTATCCGATAGCTACTAGAGGTGCTTCCTTTGCAACAGCACCGAGTGAAACATGGACAATTTAACCAAATTTCATAGGAAAGCATTGAATCAAGAGATGCATTTGATGCACGTACATCAGTCCTAAAGCTTGGATTGCGCCATCGCACAAAGAGCCAGATGATGTCACGAGAGGATGCATGGGTGCCATCACCAGGATATTCTTGAAGCTGGCAAAAAGGAAAGCAAAAATCTTTTTTTCAGGTTTTTACTGCAAATGGGGTGGACACCTATCAGGTACGAGAACAGGTTTGCACTCCTAAACCTATGGGACCAGCAGGACTACGTCTGTCCTCTGCCCTTATTACCATTCTATGAAGAGATAACCACCACATAATTAATTTTTGATCTATATGAAGAGATAACCACCAAATAATTTATTTTTGATCTCTATGAAGCGAAAACCACCACAGAATTGATTTTCGATCTCTATGAAGAGATAACCACCACAGAATGGATTTTTGATCTCTATGAAGCGATAACCACTACATAATTGATTTTTTTTATCTCTATGAAGCGATAACCACCACAGAATTAATTTTTGGATGCTGATGTAACATTAATCCATAATAGATTAGAATTCAGTAATGATACAAAATGCTATTGCTCTTCTGCCAGGCTTTTCTACACGTAGGACAACTGGAAGATGATGTATTTAATGACTCTGTTTAAAACATATTTTCCATTGTCCCGAGACAATATATTTAACCAGTAAGATAAGTATTTCTAAAGTTAGTGTTAAGACAAAGCTTTGATTTATGAGGACATTTAACTCTGCAAAATGCAAATGATTTCATAAATCACTTCAGTGTTTTTTTTTACATCTTTATACTTCATAATCCCATTAATGACTTCTAGAGCGAGTTCGATGTGTGAGAGCTTGTCTTCTGAAATTATTACTTCCTGGTCTACATTAACACTAAAAAACATGGAACCAAAGTGTGGGGCTAATGAACATGTTCAACGTTTTGGGAATTTCATTAAGGCAACAACTTTGTGATGTCATGGTAACGTCTTTGTAGCATGTTCTTTTTAAAGAGTGTAGGACTTCTTGGACTTTTTAACAGGACTGGTTTTATAATTTGCAATTTTCACTTTTTATTAATTTGTGATAAAGTATATATATTTTTATACATATCCAGTCATCTTTCTTGTCCTCCTTCCTACTCATCATTGTTTTGCTGCTATACCTGGGTCCATTATATCCCAAGGTGGGGATTGTTCCACCTGAAACTCTCCAAACTAGAGCAGGTCCTTGCTCTAGTATATGTAAGTAGGATTATCCATTTTACTGAATAATTTTATATATACATACGGTGCACTCTATTTCTGTTTTACATATAACGAACATCTATACCTATAAGTCCATCAACGATCTTGAACTCAAAAAAATCCACAGACGGGGATTATTCCGTCCAGGCTTACAATACCGAGCTGATATAGCTCTTAAAAGTGTGAGTGTGAATTCAACACCTCTATTTCGTCTAGTTATATTGTTCATACATACTGTACCATTATTGTATTTCTGTTCTTTTTTTCAAGCTACTTTGTTGGCCAGCATTTCATTATACGTATGTATGTTTCTGATTATTAGCGCTGTTCCCCTTTCTGTTATATCATTGCATCATAAGCCTGAGATTCCAGTCTTCTAAATTCTAATTCTGCCTCGTGGGTCTAATACAATATACGGCATCATTTATAGATTGTTGTACACATCTATAAGTGCTCCCGGTGCATTACTGGGTTCGGATTGGATTTTTACTACTTACTATGGTAAGCTGCCAGGGCACTCCTGGTACCATAACCACTACAATGGGCTGTAGTGGTTATGGTGCATTGAGTGTACCTTTAAGATCACATTTGCATTAGGGGTTTACACTTACTATTATTCGTCCTCCTGTTTGATGTAAAACTGGCAGGAATTTTATTTTTTGTTTATCTTGATCCAATACAACCCTTTAGCAGAATTGTTGTTTTGTTTAATTTTTATTTTTTTATTTTTTATTTTGTCAATTGCAATTATGAGGAAAAAATAAGGATATGGCCCTGAGTGTCCCTTAACCCCTTAAGGACACATGACATGCGTGACACGTCATGATTCCCTTTTATTCCAGAAGTTTGGTCCTTAAGGTGTTAAAAAAAAAATAAAAAATAAGAAAGAAAGAAAAATAATCATTGAACTCGTCCAATGTTTTAGACCATGTTTTGAGGGTTGCGCACATTTTTCAGGATAATAGCAGAGATCCTATCACCAGTGCTGCTTCCTAGCGGAGTGATCAGCCCTTCTAACTGGGCGCTGCCATATCTTCTGCCAACGATCAATACATAACTTGTTTGCATTTTCTCAGTAACTTTGCAATTGGCCTAGGTGCCTGGCTGTGTACAGAGGTCAGCTCGAGAGGAAAAGCATGTGAGAAATCAAATCTATTCTTCTTGTTCTGCCAGGAACCGGAGCTGAATTCAATACATAGCAAATCCCTCTTTTCTCCACAGGGAGCCAAATCCCTATTTTGTTTTTAATTGCAGCTTCTGCCTCGCTGTGTGTGCTGTAGGGTTTCTAAGCAGAAGAATCACCTTCCGTTACCAATTGTATTCTAAACCATTCTTACATTTTGGCAGAGGCTCAAAAATATATTGATGGTTAAATATCGACGGGATAGACAGATTTAAAATAAGTGAGACCATCTAAAACCCCATCAGATTCTCTCCTCTGCTTATAAATTACAATCTCTCAATATCATTCTTTAATGTGCACCATATCATTTAGTTTATATCACAGATATATAGATAGTTCGATAGATAAATAGATATATAAGACAGACAGACAGACCAATAGATACACACACACACACACACAGACAGACAGGATAGATAGATTTAAATAGATTGTTAAATCTCCCCCTCTTATAATATTGTACAGTGCTACGAAATTTGTTGGCGCTATATAAATGCCAATAATGATAATAATAATGATAGATAGACAGACAGACAGACAGACAGACAGACAAACTGCTCCATGGCAGAAATATGAAGATGATTAAAAAAAACAAAAAACCAACAGATAATTTACAAAAAGTAATTTTTAAGGGATTCTTTAGGTACCAAAGCCACTACAGCTTAAAGAGACTGCCCCTGCAGGCCAAGCAGTGTAAACATTGCCTTTTGTGAGAAAAGGCTATGTTTACATTGCTGCCTAATGCCACTTCCAGTGACTGTACCTTATATAGCTACTAGAGGGGCTTCTAGGACGCACTCTGCGTGGAGACATCAAATGCTTCACGATGAATTGACTCAATGCATCTCCATGGGAAGACTCAGATTGGCTCACCAATTGCCATAGATGCACGCCAGATTGGCTAGATGGGCTGAGATCATCAGTAATGATACTCTCCAGCAGGGGAGTGGTGGCCCACACCAAGGGAAATAAGGTGAGTAAATCGCTCTGTAATATTCCTTCTGGAGAGGTGGGGGTGGGGGTGGGGGGGGGGGGGGAATCTAACTAGCAAGTAAAACCATTGTGTTTGTTTTTCTGTCACTAGGGTAATTCTTTAATGAATTAGTGAGAACACTAGCTATAGGCTATAAAGCAGATCTGTCACTTTCCAGCATAATACTCAACGTTAATACCTGTCCACATACACTTTAAAACGTATGCAAAAATTAAATCCGCCTGTTTTTACGGCCACCGTCGGTGCTGCCATTTTTGCTCTTCAGTCCCAGCAGTAGCACTTGCCAGTGGATGCGCTGCCTCATGCATCATCAATGTAAACTTGTGCACACATTAGAATATGGAACAGGACTCTACTGAAGAGTCCGTACAGGGGTGTCACTAGCAGAATCTACGTACAAAGAATGTCCAAACACGCGCGTGGCACAAAACCTGCCCATGGCTGATGTAAATGTATAAATACGGGGGCTTAGAAGCTGCTTATCTTTTAAAAAGCCAGGAAAGATACTTAGATTTAACACAAAGGAATTGTTATAACTAAACGAAAAAAACAAATATAAAAAGAAAAAATCAAGTAATTTGTAGTGTTAACCAATATATGTTTCTTTCACACTGTTAAGTGGCAGGTTATTGTATTTTAGAAAAATCCATCAACAATCTAGAATTCTGTCTTTACAAAAAAAAAAACTCAAAATTGACCGGTCCAATGTACACCTAGTGCATCTGAGTTAGCTGCGTAAGCTGCCTAACTACGTGATTAGTTAAATCAAACAAAGTTCTTTTTTTTTGGTTTTTAGAAATAGGACGATTCTACCTCGGTGTGATTTATTAGTTATGAAGGAAGTGTTTATTAGAAATATGTATTACACCTTCCAACATGGATACCATGGATCTACTGCAATAGGGACAAGTGACATTAGATATTCAGGTTTCGTCAAGGTAAGAGAAGATTTTCTAACCCCTTCAATTTCAGGAACTTCTAATTCAGTGAATTCCTTTTGGGCATTGTTTAACTCAACAACCCTGCTTACCGACTGCTGAAAGGTGACTCCAATCGCCATGAACTGATGCAAATGGAACGTCGTCCAAGCAGCCAGAGGGAAGGTCTTATCTCTGCATTAATAAGTAAACCCTTCCATGGGTCCTTTGATATACATCTGTTCTGAGTTTCTTTTGCCCGGAAACCTCTGTGGCCTCCTTCTTTTCTGTCCTTTTAAATAAAACAGTTTCTTTAATATCGTTCACTGCAGTTTGTGCACCAAAAACCATTTTTTCCTGTATTTTTGTTGCAACAAATACATTGTGTATAGAATTATGCTTACAACCAGTTGGCTGTAGTGGAAGAATCACATTGAACTATATAGATAAAAAAAATAATAATAATTCACACCTTGGTTTGTCTTTTCCCAAGGGTTATCTGTGATACAATGATACAAAAAGCCTACAGGTATACCGCTTAATAATGAATCTTTCTTCACATGGGATTAACTGTTCTGAAATAAAATAGCAAACACTTGTTATCTGTATTCATCGATTGCTCATTTATTGTTTATCAGTTGTTCACAATGTACCCTACAGAATTCGCAATACAGTTATTGCTATTCTGTTCTATAGCTGTTGGGCTATTGTTAAAATAACTCGCAGAATGTGGTTATGTCACTAGATGCTGATGTTAAAACAGGTGTATTGTTTAAAGGAACACTGCAGTGTTAGAATACAAATGTGTTTTCCTAACACTATAGTGTCTTTCTCCTTAACTCTAAATAGGTTTCTCGCCCCTTCCTCCCCCCCACCTCCAACTGTTTGCAGTAGAATGTAAATTTTTTAAAAGTTATACTCACCTTTCTTCAGTGTTGAGCATCTCAGAGAGGACCTAAAGCATGCGCTACGAGCACTGTGCATGCATTTAAACATTCCCATAGGGATTCTGCATTACGTGAACACATTTACTTGGTCAGTGCAGTGTCATACTGACAGTCACTAGAAGTAGATTTAACCCTGCATTGCTAGCATTGCAATTTCTCAAAAAACCTGCAATGTTTTACAAGGCGGGGTTAAAAGGACACTGACACTATACCCAGACCACTTCATTGAGGTAAAATGGTCTGAGTGATTAGTGTTCCTTTAATGTTGGTAATAAGTTGTATATCTATAATAGAGGACTCCATTGATTATTAATGTCTAATCTTCCCCATAACAGCTGATGATGTATACCCCCCAGTATGTCCCGTAATACAATCCAAGTTAAGGAGAATTGGTCAATGTGGAGTATGATGACATGTGTACAGATCTCCTTTTCCTACATATCCACACTCTCTCTGTTCTAGCAGTCACTTGGGGTCCCAGGATGTGATACCCTCTTAAATAGAGCAAGATCTCTTCTACAAGGGCCACATATTTCTTTCTCCAGCAAAATATACAGGACTTGGTAAGACTACACCCCAGCATCCCAATGGTTACACAGTTGAAATACATAATATTGCATTCCAACATTCCATAATCCCTCTAAGAAGATACATTAGAACCTACTCATTTAAACCAAAGTTTACGCTGCTCAAGCTGGCCTTAAAGCGGGGTGCACTCAGGGTGAATTCTACTGTGCCACCCAGTGCCACCCAGTGATTGTACCAAACTACTTTCACCATGCTCACCACAGGCTCTCCGGTGCTGGTCCTCGTTCTGTTTGTACCGTTCTCACCTCCTTCTCACCTATCCATGGTCTCCTTCGGCATTCAATTTGACAGAGCCCTCTGTGAATCGGGACCCTTATATGGCCCCACCTCCCCTGTTTAGTAAACTGATGCAAACATGCGTGCATCATCATACAGATGCCACAAGTGCACTTTTTGGCGCCATATGACAACCACTAACCAATTACAGCTCTCCTATGGCAACATAAGATTTGTTTTTTTTCTCTGTGTCCTGTTGTGATTTCCATTGTGGTTATCCGAGAGCTCGTTATATTGATTCATTTCTGTTGAATGTTGTACCTTGACTATTCTTACTTCTGTGTTCCTTGATTCTATCTTGGCTTATCTTTAATATACTCTCTCTTTCCCTAACCATGGCCTGTTCTGTACTACTCTATTATTAGCGTTAAATATGGCCGTGCGAAGGTCCCGTAATATGCTTAATTGTTCTGGTTATATTTTATATTGTTAACTTAAGTACAGCTTGTTGAGTATTAGTTAAATCCTAACAACCACATGCGCAACGGTTCCTTTTGAAACCAATGACACCAAAATAAAGTTGCAATCAAGAGGTTTTACCCTATTAACAATGGGCATGGAGAGGTGGCTTGGCAACCACATTTATGCAAAAATAGGAACGTAGAAGTTATAGTAAGTTAAGTAAGGGTTATATTTCCAACTTGAATATTTTTGCCTACATTTTAAAAATGTGTTTCATTTCCCTTTTCATTGTCTACTAGCAAATAAACCCCAAAAGAGAAGAGACATCACATTATCTACAAAATGGAGGAGGAGAGCCAAATCTGATCAATCTCAGCAAAAACGTTTCCAGTATTAGAAAATGTTTAAAATGACAAATAATATTGTAGGAATTGTACACTAGGTAAGGAAGTGAAAAATGTGCTTAATCTTATATTCGTATTGTTTAAAACATTACCATTATTATTTTATTAGTACAAACTGGTGGAAGTAAGATGCAAAATGTCTGAAATTTTATAGGAGATCTGACCTCAGAGTTTTTAACTTTTGGAACTTTTTTATATAAAATTCAGTTTTTACACTGATATTTTTTCTATAGCTGGTTTAAATGTCATTGTTAGAAAAGCTTTGTGAATAGGGGAACCAGATTTAAAATGTGTTTTGTCTATTGTACCTTTACTCTTTGTTGAAAATACAGTATAACCTTCAAGTGGAAAAAACAAACATGTTTTCCCTTTATAATCGAGCTAAAACATAATAACGTAACCCTAACCCTCCCTTTATTTTGCATCAATAGGTAGTTTAACTGACTTTAAAACACTCCAAACAATTACGGACTTCTAACGGTGCCAAGAGTGTAGTCCGGGAGCCCAGGAGATTGAGTCTCTATATATATATTCCATAGCTGTATTGCCTGTTTTGCTTTTTGAGGACCAAATTGGAGCATAAACATAGGCCTGTATGTCCAGTTCATGTTTATTTGGTTAATAATCTGTTTGATCTCTGGGGAGATTTCGACTTCCATAACCTAGTTATCACAACATTAGCTGAAATTAGGACGTGATATTAAAATGCCCTATGCTTTTGGTATAGGTCTCTTGGTAGCATAAATAAGACACAGATCTCTGGGGTAAGTGTTATTGAGAAACTAGCTATATTGTCCAAGAATTTAGAAATGTTGTTGCAGGTCCACCAAATAAATAGCATGGACCCTTTCTCCAGACCACACCTCCAGAAACTGACGCATTTGGCCAAACACGCAGGGCCAGACTGGGAATGAAAAGCAGCCCTGGAAAAAATGTCTATACCAGCCCCATAATGCATCGCAATTCTCACACTAAATATTAGCATATAAAATGCTAGTTTTTACTAGGGACTGCTCCCGCTTTGTCCCCTTACCCCTTTTAATCATTCCCAGGCTGCTATATCACTTAACTACTAATGCCTTCATTTTACGATCTACTTTTAGCTGGCGGCAGTCATCTTGGTGTCCTCAAGTAACATGTCCCGGTGGCCACCTTTGTGCCCCCTCTTAAAGCTATCCCATTCTTTGTAACTTTTTTTATTTAAAAAATAAAAATGTATTTTCTAAATCTTATTGTTAGATTATTAAGATTCTAAGTACATATGTAATCTCATGTTTTTGTTTAAATTTCTATTATAAAATTTTACCTGAATGGTCACAATCTATGATGTCACTAATTAGAATGATGTCAGTAATTGCAATGCTATTTAAACAAGATAGGCCTTGTATGCTGTAACACTTTGAAAAAGCCTTGCTAACAGGTAAGACGCGTTAGCATTTTATACAGCCTTTTGCTATATTGTTTTTATTTTATTTGTCTCCAATAAAGATTACAAATTGAAGCTATTTTGGAGCCCCGCAGCCTATCCTTTTAAACATAACAATTTCATCATCAAGAACTTGAGGACTCGCAAGTGATATCCTTGGTGGGGATTATTCCACCTACGCTTCCTATACTGGGCAATATTCCTTTTGCTACCCGCTTGTGAGTATACCTCAACTTTTTTATACTAGTTTTATTCCAGACTATACAAAGAGCACTATATTGTGTTTTTATTTCTCCTCCTATACACCGAGGATACCGGTTTTGGCACTATTTGACACCAGAACACCCTTACCACGAAGACGCCTCTGAGAGTGTACCAGGACCATCATATCCATAGGCGGATATTGTACAGTCCAGGCGCATATATCTGAAGCTGAATATAAGCTCCAGAAAATTGTAAGTGCAAATTTTTCTTTATTTACCACTATCAGCAATTTAACATACTACACTATATCTGTGTCCTCTCCTCTCTCCCCTATATTGCACTGAGCTTGAGAAGACTACCATAGTCGCTGCTTCCTGACACTACCTTCTATATCTACCTTTCTGCCAGAAAAGAAGAGACTCTGGTTCCAGGGAAGTTCTAGCAGCCATATTACAAGCACTGATATATTCCACCCCTTACTTACCATAATGCATCACGCCAGCATAATGTGCAGATATGAAAACGGGAAAAAAAAACAAAACTAAAAACTATCACTCAGACTTGAAAGAAAGCACTCACGGGGCTTTAAAATAAACAAAATAATTTTGTTGTAAGCAGTTGCGCATTTGCATATAATCAATGTTTCAGTCCATTTTCTTAATATATTAAGAAAAGTTTGGTCATTTGGACTAACAATTGTGAATGTATGTTATTGCACAGCAGTAAAATAATGATGCTATGTTGTATTTTTTGAAGTAATAAGAGTGTACTCAACTGGATGATTTCAGTCAACGCCAATTTAATTTCCATAGGAAAGCATTGGGAGGCTATTTCGCACGGGTGGCCGCACCAATAAGCATCTCCTTATAGAGCGCCTTCATGCAAAGTGTGCAGCACTGTACTAGGAAGCATCTCTAGTGGCCATCTTAGTGACTGTCACTAGAAATGTGCCTAGGCAGCAATGTAAGCACCGCCTTTTTTTCCTACAGGGACAGGCTATAGACACCAGAACTACGACAATAATACAACGTATTTCTCTCACTGGTCGACTCTGAGTTACTAGGAGAGCAGGAGACACATGTGAAGATAGATGCATTTTGTTTGTGTCCTTTTCCCCCAAGCCTCATTGTCTCTTTCTCCCTTTCCCCAGCCCTTCTGTGAGTCTCTTTCCCAGGCCACAGCACCTCTATGTGTATATTTCCCCACAGCTCCTCTGTGTGTCCCATTCTCGTTTAGTTCGTTTAGTTCTGAATGTTGGCAATTCGGACATTCGGATGCTTCCAAATTGCTGAATGTTGGAAGTGCCGAACTGAACCAAATTGCCGAAGTGCCGAATTTCGGAAGTGCGAAAGTGCTTCGGATTTCTGAAAAAGTGGCAAAACAAGAGAGGGAGGGAAAATTACGGGAATGATGACAGGAATCTAACCCTAACCCTTACTCCTAAGGAGTTGCCAAAGTCCTAAAGTGCCGAATTGCCGAAGTCATGAATTTCGGAAGTACCGAACCAAACCAAATTTTTTGCCCATGCACATCTCTAGTGTTTGTCAATGATCTAACGTAGAGCCTCTGTCTGAGGCCTACCAATGTTTTAATGAGTGGATGTATGTTGCGTGCCTCTGCGTTCAAGGGGTAAACCCCATGCATTGTTGACAGCAGAAGGGGGCTATTCCTTTCATGAAAAGTTTGGATGTGAATGTTTGAACCAATCAAGAAGCTAAACCATATACTTTGTAAAGAAGACTTAGTTAGCAACTCTTGCACTGAACTAACTGGTGGGCACACGAACATACCTTCTACAACTTGTAAATGGTTGTCTAACAAGACATTCTGAGGTCTCCCCTATAATGTGTCAGGATTACTAGTTGATCCAGCACGTAAAATTCACACCTAGGACTAAAGGTAACACCTTACCGAGCCTTAGAATGGCCTGACGTACCAGAGAATAGTCAGAATACTTGCCAAGATCAGGAACACAGAAGGAGACACAACGATGAGGGAACACCAAAAGTCAGGGATTTGGAATACTGGGAAGTCAAACGAAGCCAAAGTCAATACCCAGAAATAAAAGCTCAGGAACACACTCTCGGATAACCACTAAGTGAAACCACGACAGGGCAATGAGGGAAGGCAAGAAAGGAGTTTAAATAAGTCTCCTTTAAATCCGATTGGCTGTACCCGGCCTATGACCCCAGAACGTGCGTGCATGTCCTTTGCGTGATGTCACACGCACGTTGACGTCATCCATATCGTGGGCGGACATGGGGCTACAAATTGGTATGGATCCGCAGCGGCCGGCGTCTTTCAGCATGCTGCAGGAGCCAGATACACCGGCACAGGGCCGCCGACCAGCATCTTCACCAATGCCAGGAAGGTAGTTATCCTAACGGATACCACAAGGTGAGGATGAACATGTGACATTACGTACATAATGGTAAAATTAGACAGCATGATGTTAAAATCAGTCCAATAAATACACTATATACACAAACAATATGTGATAGTGAAAGTGTGTAGCGCTTAATAGTAGTCACTTACTCCCCAGCAATTTCTTAAGGGTATGTAAGATGTTTGGGTAGTATTAGATCCGTTTGCAGTATGTTCCTCAAAAAGAACAGAAGAAAAACAGGGGAAATTCGCCCTGGTGTTGAAATCCTTATAACTTTATATAGTGTTTAAATAAAGGTGAAGGTTGCTTCTCACTTGAATAAGAGCCTATGACCTGGCTCTAAGTGTATTAGCCCGTGAGTCCTTTTTTAGGGGATGATTCCTTCCCTCTTTCAGCAGGATAGAAGATGTACCAGATGTGTGTAATCCAATAAAGATTTATTCACAAAAACATTTAAAATCATTAAAATACATACAATATCCTGGTAGCTGTCCAAAACGCGTTTCACCGATTTCTCTCGGCTTTCTCAATTGGTGACTTCCATCCTGATTTGTTCCGATTAAATTTCCCACCTTCCAACCAATCACGGACGTTTCTGTGGGGGAGTGTGAAGAATTGCAGCTGAGAGTATTTTATCCCTTATTAGTGACGTCATCGCGCACGTGCGTGCATTCGTGCGTGTGACGTCACTTCCGGGAATCTGAAAGGTCTATATTCATCCCACTATTAGGTGATATTTCCTTTCTCTTTTTTACCATTTGTCAGGAGAGATCATTTTATAGCTGCACAGAGAAATATTGCTGTGGGCATTCCTTGTGTGAAATAGAGGCCTTTGATAATTTCTCTTTGGCATGGAAATAGTGCAAGTGGTATCCATTGTGGGATCCAAAAGCCTTTCTCTCTGGGTTCTCGTAATCATGTCTCTCTGTGCTTCCACTTTGGGATTTCAACACCCTGTGTACTTGGTCTATGAGCATTACTTCTGACTGGAAGGTCAGAATCCAAGGCTTTGAATAAACCAGTTAAAATTCTTGAAGGTCAGGTTGTTTTACCTTCTCTGGAACCCCTCTATTTCTGATATTCTGCCTCCAAGATCTATCCGAGATCCATGAGTTTTTCTTGGTATGTTTCCAGCTGCGCTTCTAGGCACTGGACGTAGTTCACCATGTCATTATGAGCCTTTGTGTATTTGCACATGCGGTGTTCTATGCGTACCATTTTCTCACCCAGGTCATTGACCAATTTATTATTATTATTATTATTATTGCCATTTATATAGCGCCAACAGATTCCGTAGCGCTTTACAATATTATGAGAAGGGATTTAACTATAAATAGGACAATTACAAATAAACTTACAGCAACAATAGGTTGAAGAGGACCCTGCTCAATCAAGCTTACATTCTATAGGAGGTGGGGTGTAAGACACATTAGGACAGGAATTTGAAATCAAATAAGGTGGGCTGCCCTTTAGGAGAGGGCAAGAGACAGGTATGTGAGGTAAGGGTTAGTCTTGGAGGCCATAAGCTTTCCTAAAGAGATGGGTTTTAAGGCACTTCTTAAAAGATGCAAGACTAGGGGAGAGTCTGATGGCGGTTGGCAGGCTATTCCATAGGAAGGGAGCCGCCCGCGAGAAGTCCTGCAAGCGCGAGTTGGCCGTACGGGTGCGGACAACGGACAGGAGGTGGTCACGGGCAGAGCAGAGAGACCGAGAAGGGACATACCTATGGATCTGTGAGGAGATATAAGAGGGGCTAGAGTTGTTCAGTGCTTTATAGGTGTGAGTTAGTACCTTGAATTGACTCCTATAGCATACAGGAAGCCAATGTAAGGACTGGCAGAGGGGTGAGGTGTGAGAGAAACGACTAGAGAGGAAAATCAGTCTAGCAGCAGCGTTCATTATGGACTGTAGGGGTGCAGTATGGCTTTTGGGAAGACCAATCAGGAGAGGGTTGCAATAATCCATGCAGGAAATTACTAGAGCATGGACAAGCTCCGTGGTAGTATCTGGCGCAAGAAAGGGGCGGATGTGGGTTATGTTTTTAAGATGGAATCTACAGGATTTGGCAACATGCTGGATGTGAGGCTCAAAGGTGAGACCAGAGTCAAGTATGACGCCAAGACAGCGCGCTTGCAAGGATGGACTGATGTTAGTACCAGAAACTTGAAGGGAGAGCGAAAGAGGAGGATCAGTATTAAGAGGAGGAAAGACAAGGAGCTCAGTTTTTGAGAGATTGAGTTTCAGAAAGCGGGAGGACATCCAGTCAGAGATGGAAGAAAGGCAAGCAGTGACACGTTGCAGGATGGCAGGGGAGAGGTCCGGGGAGGAGAGATATAGCTGGGTGTCATCAGCGTACAGGTGGTAGTGGAATCCAAAAGAGGTAATAAGTTTGCCAAGAGAGGCAGTATAAAGAGAACATAGAAGGGGACCAAGGACGGAGCCTTGGGGGACTCCAACCGAGACAGGACGAGGGGAGGAGGTATCATTAGAAAAAGTGAATGAGCGTTGGGAGAGATAAGAGGAAAACCACGAGAGGACAGTGTCACAGAGACCAAGCGATTGAAGAGTTTGAAGAAGGAAAGCATGATCAACAGTGTCAAAGGCCGCTGAGAGGTCAAGAAGAATTAGTATGGAGTAGTGGTCTTTGGATTTAGCTGCGATTAGGTCGTTAGTAACTTTGATAAGGGCAGTCTCTGTAGAGTGGAGAGGGTGGAAGCCAGATTGAAGGGGGTCAAGGAGAGAGTTGGAATTGAGGAAATGAGACACACGGGTAAAGACAAGTCTTTCCAGAAGCTTTGAGGAAAAAGGGAGCAGGGATATAGGACGGTAGTTAGAGGGGGTGGATGGGTCGAGGGATGTTTTTTTTAGTATAGGTACTACAGTGGCATGTTTAAGGTGAGCAGGGACGATGCCAGAAGAGAGCAAGCATTTGAAGATGTGTGTTAAAGAAGGCACGAGACAAGTGGAGAGAGATCTGATAAGGTGAGATGGGACAGGATCGAGTGTGCAAGTGGTGGGGCGAGAGGACATAATTTATGTTATGCAGTATTTTCCCAGTCATTTTGAGCGGTCGCTTTTATCATGGGGCTTATTGGACTTGTGTTGAGCCATCTGTAGGAACGATTATTCCACTTTTCAGTAGGCTGGAAATGCTTAATTAATGCTCTTTGGGCTTGTGTGATGCAGAGCTACAGTAACGTGCGGCCATGTGCACTCAATGCAGCCCATGATCTGGAGATAAGGTTAGAATGTTAAGGGTTTAATATGGAATGCTACGATGCAATATGAATGGAGCAGACTCGAACCATAATGGGCCAACCTTTCTTAAAGTACTAGAACCGTCCCATTATAGAACATGGATGTGGCTTGAAGTGTTATTATAAAGGGCTATGGCCATTACAACTTGTTCATTTCACGATTCGGCTCATGTGAACTTCGTCCATGGAAAAATATTCAGGAAAAGGATTCGAATGAACAAAAAAGGGCCAAAAATGGGCTAGTGTACTGTAAAAAATAATATAAATATTATGTATATATAGCTGCTTTTTTAACCAATAGAGGGATAAAGAGAGAAGCAGCAAAAAACAAAAAATAAATTGAAAAAAATCATATTTATTATATATGTTTCTTAAATATATACCTATTTTTTATTTATTTTTTACTGCTCCTCCTTTATTCCAGTCTATTGGTTAATTCTCACTTGATCCGTGAGAAAAATCAACATATAATGCCTGTCCCTTAGCCATCATTCATATATTTTCCATCATTCATCTTTTTTTATGGCGCTATGGGTGGAACTCTGAATGCCGAAGCCAATGAACATGTTCGGCCATCGTACTGGTCATTTGTTCAGTTTTTGAATCCTTACGGTGCTTCAGAGATACAAGATTTCACTGAACCGCTGACCGGCCTAAATTCGGACAAATTGCAATTCGGCCGAAACTGAACACACGCGTCCAATTTTAACCCACATTAATAAACTGTTATGTTTACAGCAGGCAGGGTTAATTCTAGATGGACCTGGCACCCAGACCACTTCATTGAGCTGAAGTGGTCTGGGTGCCTATAGTGGTCCTTTAAATGTTTCTATCATATCTCCCCTGTCTCGTCTTTCCTCCAAGCTATACATGTTAAGATCCTTTAACCTTTCCTGGTAAGTTTTATCCTGCAATCCATGAACCAGTTTAGTAGCCCTTCTCTGAACTCTCTCTAAGGTATCAATATCCTTCTGAAGATACGGTCTCCAGTACTGCGTATAATACTCCAAGTGAGGTCTCACCAGTGTTCTGTACAATGGCATGAGCACTTCCCTCTTTCTACTGCTAATACCTCTCCCTATACAACCAAGCATTCTGCTAGCATTTCCTGCTGCTCTATTACATTGTCTGCCTACCTTTAAGTCATCAGAAATAATCACCCCTAAATCCCTTTCCTCAGATGTTGAGGTTAGGACTCTATCAAATATTCTGTACTCTGCCCTTGGGTTTTTACGTCCAAGATGCATTATCTTGCACTTATCCACATTAAATGTCAGTTGCCACAACTCTGACCATTTTTCTAGTTTACCTAAATCATTAGCCATTTGGCTTATCCCTCCTGGAACATCAACCCTGTTACATATCTTAGTATCATCAGCAAAAACCATCAAGACCTTCTGCAATATCACTAATAAAAATATTAAAGAGAATGGGTCCAAGTACAGATCCCTGAGGTACCCCACTGGTGACAAGCCCAAGCTTCGCATATACTCCATTGACTACAACCCTCTGTTGCCTGTCACTCAGCCACTGCCTCACCCAACAATATTAGAATCCATACTTAGATTGCAGTTTATTGATAAACCTTCTATGTGCAACAGTGTCAAAATCCACAAGAAATAAAATTATTGTTATTATTGTGAGTGTGCCTGTCAGTGAGCATAAAATAAGCATAGTGTTTACATTTATTTCCCTATATGTCGTTTTGACGTTTTGTAGTATTTTTGGTGTGTATTGCGACGAGTGGAAACCTCTGGGACCACACTGGCGGCAAAAGCTCTGGCTACGCACTGCTGGAGTCACCTGGCCCTGTCCTATTCAGTGCCTGTATCCCCCCTCTGTTCTACTAAAGAGTTTCTCCAACCATTTAGAATCCCCTTTTGGGCATTACGGGTCACCCCTGTAACAACCTTAAATAATTAACCTTAATAATTAATTAATAATTAAATAAATAATAAATGTAACCCAGCGTCGGGCAAAGCTCCCTGCGCTTGTTTTCACACCACTGCCGACATTATTGTCGCCACTAGCGAGGTCCAATGAAAAGCTTCCCTTAGAGGGAGGGGAGGGAAGGAGAGCGTGGGTTGACAATGGAGGAAGAGAGGAAGGGAATATAAAAAAATGTTATTTATAAAATAAAAAATAAAAATCACTAACCATTGCAGGATGTGGGGACTGCGGGAGGGCTAAAATAAAGGGTACAAGCTCATTATGCCTGCTGCCAGCATACAGAGCATGCTGATGGCGTGAAAAATAAAAATATCTCATTATGTTCAGAGCTGCAAGCACAAACATTGTACATACAGTCTCCTATCACTATGGCCACTTGTAAAAGCAGAAGTGGTCATGGTGTTTGGAGTAACCCTTTAAATAAACGACCTTCCTGAAAAGTGACAGGTTCCCCTTAACACAGATTTGAACTTGTTTTTTTTGTTGCATACATTGTTACATGTTGTCGTATTTTAATTAGGAATTCCAAGAATTCAATGTACAATTTAATAGTAAAATATAAAGATTTATAGGGTAGGATTTGGAGAATATTGGAACCAGTCGGAAAGGATGGGCTGGGGTGAACTGTGAATTGGTTTTTAGAGATCTATTGGATTGGTTTCAAAGAAGCACGTTTGTAATTCTGTGATACAAGCCTAATGAAACAATCATCTGTCTTGTGCACTCCACAAAAACTCCTTGTAACTAGGGCATACGTAATGCGTGATTCATACGAATCATGTGACTTGGTGACATCATGACTTGTCACAAACAGGCTAAAAACAAGCACCGCACATTCTCGAATGCCTTATTGCTGTATGTGAAAAATCAAAAACAAAATAAAAAATCAGAAACGCAGGAAAAGCTAAAAAAATGGGATGACGATCTGTTCATTTGTAAGTATTTTTTCCTACATTGCACATGAGTCCAAAGGAATTCTTTAGAATTTATCAAATTACATTATTTGTGTTTTACATATAAAAGGCTCTAAACCAACACTTTGTATTATTTTGTGTTCAATGTGGTTTATATTGTGAGAAGGAATAGATCTAAACAGGGCATTTTTGTTTTCTTTTGCTTCCTGCACCTCACTCTACATTGTTATATTGTTAGTGATTTTGTTATTTTTTTGGTTTACACAATAAACAAATTGGTTGTTTCTCAGGCTTGGGAACAAAGAAAAACTGATTAACTGATTTGCAGTCAAAAGCACAAGTACAATGCTCTTAGCAGGTGTGAATAGAACCAGGACTCAAGCCTACATGACCCCAATACCCATCCTAGTGCAATGCATCCACTGACATGGATTTACCCATAAATGTCCCCCCTAAAGCTTCATTTATTCATTGTGTGGACCGGAAATTAATATGGAAAATAGAGATCTGTTTCCCAAGATGCACAGCTTCTCCCTTTGCCACAGATTACCTTATATTGAAGCCCTAGACCCACCATGATATTATAGGCAGCAAGATGTTGGCCAGGGTGTACAAGACAAATGGCTAGGTCAATGGCTGTAAGCAGAACATACCAATTTCATTAGAGACTGTTAGAGACGGAGCTAAAGGCTCAAGCCAACGCTATAAAAACATGGGGGTTATGTGTGAAAGCCATCTGTGTAAGTGAAATTGTGAGTGAGTGAGTGTCAGTCAACGTGTGAGTGGTCCCCAGGCTGACTGGTGAGGATGGAGTGAAAGTAGTCTCACCGAAGGTCCCGCAAAAAGTAATGATGATCCTGATTGTGGCTTTGCAGGTGGTGGCCACTGCTCCTGGATCTATACTAGAGTACCACTCTGCTTATTACAATAAGAAGCTAGGTTGGACTTGGAGGAAGAGATAAACCAGAGGATATTAAGTGGAAAATAATACATATTAGTCTACTTGGAGGAAGCCGGGAAGTAACAATGGGCAGTAACCTACAAAGTAAATCCAGGGAAAGATATCTCTTGGATCCGGAGAGCTACAGACACATACAGTTGATGTTTTGGACTATTACTTTATGTATATGGAAAAACACAGCCACATACTCCTCGGGGATGTGGGTACAGATAGCACACGTATCAGAAGACTAACATGGGCTGGAAACAACTGATTCCGATAAGTATGTGTCGGTATTTATTCATGCAATTGCTATGCTTTTGTAAACTTGGCCTCCAAATGACATCGTGCTGGTTTGAAAATCTGCCACAGAAAAAAACAATAATAATAAAAAAAAAAAGAAAAATACATACAATGCAAACATCGTTATATGTACTTGTTAGTGCTAGTATAACTTGGAAACTGTTCAAGTTTGGCAAATCATGCAAAACGTCCTTCATTATTCTGCTAATTTTGCACTGGAGTTTTTATTTGCTATAAAAATAGAACACAGCAGGTTCTATTGGACTAAAGAGTTTCATTGTCACACCGCTACTGTAACCGGATACCCAAGTTGACATTGTTCTGCTTTTTCCCAAAACTGTGTCATTTCTACGAGGCTTGGTGTGAAACAATTACTCGCTAACACACTATGCAGACTTCCTGCACAATAAATCTGTCCTCATGAACAGGGCTTGTATTCCTCTGTATTAATTCAGGCCATTTACACATCATATGCTGAGAGATTACAATGCAAATGTATATTGTGTGTGTGCAAGAGGGTATGTGTGTCTGTGCTCCCCCCCCCACCCCATAGCTCTGTGTACGCAAAATACAGAACATTCAGGGTTTTTCACTAAACTGAGAACTAACCGGAGGATTTTACCTTTTAGGTCGAAGTAACAAAAGAAGAAAAAAAAAAAAAAACATGCCAACTCAGCTATTTTTCTAACTCAGCTATTCGGATCTTGAAATTTGCACTGCCTGACAATTCCCGGTGTAATGAAGAACCCTGTTTGCATAGCGACATTGTGATAATTGTACATCTTTTTTTGTGTGTGTGTGTGCGCGCGCTTGTTTACTGCGACGCTTTATTTTTGTGTAACTATACATGAGCCACGAGACCTTGATTGCTCCCCGTAGAGAGCAACATCAAATCTAATCTTCAAGCGAGCTTTGCAAGGCATCGCTCACGGAGACGGAACGCTCTGCACTGAAAGAGTTAAAGTCACGAGCCAAGAGGCTGACAGTGTAAGCCGTTCTGTTATCTCATTTGCTCTCCTATTCTTTGTTGTATCGTGGCTAACTGCCACAGCTGCCAAGACTGACACTGCCAATCAGCTTCGACTGAGCAAGGTCACTCTCCCGACTTGACTTGTGATTGGCTGTGGTGCCCCGGCCTGTTATTACTGTCTGTTTTGATCGGAGGGAGGAGGTGGTCCCCAGTCAAACAGAGAAAAGGTCTTGAAGAAGGTAATTAAATCCTGTCATAGGCAATTATTGGTTCTAGGGCCATGGCTCTGGGACTGAATGCAGATGATCTGAAGCTTTCTTCTTGGAGAAATTCAAGAGGGCTTCTGGCAACCATCCACAAGCCTCAGAGGAAACAGTAGGCTCTGTGCAAACAAAGACTCCTGTATTTTTGAATCGCGCTCCAGGTTTTGTTCAACATCATCAATTACTTTCAGCATCCGTTTAACAGAATTTTTCTCTTCCCCTTCATTGGGATATATCTCCGAGCCCTGTGAACCCTCTTTACGACTGGGTTCAATGAGAATTGATTCTGCTGTTACTGTTGCAGATCTGTTAAGCTATAGGATATCTTGGTTTAGTCGATGTGGCCATTGCCTTTCCGAACAATGAAAGAAAGGCCACTAGATTAAAAGATCAGAGAGATAGGATTTCAATTTAGAGCGAAGGGAAAAATAAAACAAAAGCCATTTTACACAATGCGAGGGCCTTCGATGTGGTAAGAGATAACACACAGCAATGTCAGATAACCTTGGCACCGCAGATATTCCGGACTGTATTGCCCATCATACTCAGCCAGCTCAGAGATGGCAGGTTAACGTGTAATAAGATATATAGAGACACACGCACTCTCTCTCTCTCTCCATAAAATGACTAGGTATTTCCAACAGTGCTTACCATCACAAGGTTCATTTTATTTTAAACACTCTGCTCTCTGACTCTTGTTTGCAATAAAGGCAGTTTGTTTGCACGTTCCATTTGCCAAAGGCTGCAATCTTTTCCCTGCATTTCAATGTATAATGTATCACAGAGCCCCACAGCCATAAAACTCACAGTAATGTGCAGTGTGTATAAAAATATCACAGAGCTCCACACCAATAAAACTCACAGTAATGTGCAGTGTGTATACAAAATATCACAGAGCTCCACAGCTATAAAACTCACAGTAATGTGCAGGGTGTATACAAAATATCACAGAGCTCCACAGCTATAAAACTCACAGTAATGTGCAGGGTGTATAAAAATATCACAGAGCGCCACAGCTATAAAACTCACAGTAATGTGCAGTGTGTATGAAAATATCACAGAGCTCCACACCAATAAAACTCACAGTAATGTGCAGTGTGTATGAGTGTATCACAGAGCTCCACAGCAATAAACCTCACAGTAATGTGCAGTGTGTATGAGTGTACCACAGAGCTCCACAGCAATAAACCTCACAGTAATGTGCAGGGTGTATAAAAATATCACAGAGCTCCACAGCTATAAAACTCACAGTAATGTGCAGTGTGTATAAAAATATCACAGAGCTCCACAGCTATAAAACTCACAGTAATGTGCAGTGTGTATGAAAATATCACAGAGCTCCACAGCTATAAAACTCACAGTAATGTGCAGGGTGTATGAAAATATCACAGAGCTCCACAGCTATAAAACTCACAGTAATGTGCAGTGTGTATGAAAATATCGCAGAGCTCCACACCAATAAAACTCACAGTAATGTGCAGGGTGTATAAAAATATCACAGAGCTCCACACCATTAAACCTCACAGTAATGTGCAGTGTGTATGAGTGTATCTCAGAGCTCTATACCAATAAAACTCACAGTAATGTGCAGGGTGTATGAAAATATCACAGAGCTCCACACCATTAAACCTCACAGTAATGTGCAGTGTGTATGAGTGTACCACAGAGCTCCACAGCAATAAAATTCACAGTAATGTGCAGTGTGTATGAGTGTATCACAGAGCTCCATACCAATAAAACTCACAGTAATGTGCAGTGTGTATGAAAATATCACAGAGCTCCACAGCAATAAAACTCACAGTAATGTGTAGTGTGTATAAAATATCAGAGCTCCACAGCTATAAAACTCACAGTAATGTGCAGTGTGTATGAAAATATCACAGAGCTCCACACCAATAAAACTCACAGTAATGTGCAGTGTGTATGAGTGTATCAAAGAGCCCCACATATAAACATCGGGATTTGCAGTGTGTATAAGCATCACAGAGCTCCATAGTATTAAACATAGTAATGTGCAGTGTGTATGAGTGTATCACAGAGCTCCACATTTAAACACAGGGATGTGCAGTGTGTATGAGTGTATCACAGAGCTCCACAGTATTAAACACAGTAATGTGCAGTGTGTATGAGAGTATCACAGAGCTCCACAGCTATAATACTCACAGTAATGTGCAGTGTGTATGAGAGTATCACAGAGCTCCACAGTATTAAAACAACACAGGAATGTGCAGTGAGTCTTTTAAAAAGTTCCATAGAGGTAGCATGTAATATATATTGCATTAACCTGGCATTCCCCAAGTTAAAGAGTAATCCAGATGTGGACCCCATGCTTACTGTGCCTAGAGGGGTATAAGCTACACCTCACCGACGAGGCCCAAAGAAGACTGAAATGATTGTCTGGCGTTGCTGTATCTCTCGTGTAGAGAGAACCTGTCGGCATTTCGGTTCTGGACTGCCCATATGGGTGGGATTAGTCTGATATGCCTTGGAATACGTTCTCTCTGTAATGGCACAAGTGAGCAAGAACTATTTTAAGACCTGAACGGGATTTACCGAAGGGCAAGCTACGGAGTTTTTGTAAGTGTTTGACTGTCCTCAGAGTTGTCATATTCTCTGTTTTTGTTAGGTTGTAATATATGCTTTATTTCCTTTTGTATTGCACAGCCATTTTTCTATATTTTGTGTTAAGTAGTTTGTATGAAGAATGCTACTGGCAGCTGCCAGAAAAAAAAACATTCTTCAAAACTGGATTTCATCTGCAGGTCTCCCAACTGTCTCGCTTTTGGCAAGACTGTCCCGTTTTCACAAGCCTGTCCCGCTTTAGACAGCTGAGCAGTGGGCACTAGGACCATGCAGCAAAAGGTCCAGCAGTGGTCCTTGCATGACCCTGAAGGGCCGGGGCTGAACCACATCTTTTTCAGGTAGGGCCACCCGTTATGGGTGTCACTAGTGACGTGGGCCATGTTACATGTCTCTGCCGATCTTACTCTAGATGACTCCCAGTAGTTTTATTACGAGCCTATTAGCAGCCTCCAACAGCCAAGCCAATTAAAAGAATCCCTTAAAACCTTTGGCCATCTGCCCTAAATGCGAAGATACACAGTTGTTTGTTTTTTCTGATTTACTAGCCAAGTACCGTTTTTTTACCAAAGAGAACAAACAGCTTTGATGACCCAAAACGGTTTTTATTAACATGGCAAAACCGTCAAAGACATTACAGTCTCTCACCAACGCTTTGCACACTAAGGGACTTCAATTCGGATCTAAAGAACGTTATGAAACGCAATAATCAGTCGCTGTGGATTGTGTGGTTTAGGCAGATGTCATGAGAAACCCAGCAAATTGAAAGATGGCCTTTTCCTGACCCATAACTCGCAAGCCGCACGGCACAGTTATATAACATAATACAATCCCTTCCAAAGCAACTTGTCAGGAGTTTACACAGAAGCAGAGATTGCAAACTATAGAATTTCCCCCTTTCACATGACCGTCTTTGCCATTATTTCTCTCCTTTCATCTCTGCAATACTAAATGGCACCTTTCAGCGAATATCAGATTTCAAGGGAACTATGGAAATGTGAATCTTTCCAACTTGACAATTACTCCCCGATAAATATACGTTGCAAAACGAAGGAGATACGTGAAATTGTTATTGCTCACTTGTCTTGCCTGTTAGGTTTTTGTGTGTGTGTGTTTATGTGTGTTTTTAACCTAATTTAAGAATACAGACATTTATTCAAGTGGTTTATAAAATGCATTAGGGTAAACATGCAGAGGCCCGGGCACACATTTAACCTTTTATTTTAATTTTAATTTTTTTTAAAGGTAACGTAGAGTCTGCAAATTCAGTATTACAATAGCCTACCAGTGTTCCCTCTAAGCATCTACTTATAGTGAAATCTCTCTCTTTCCAGATTCCAATGATGTGGGCTTCTTCGGAATCTCTAGGAATATATATATATGAAAGGACACTTCTGTACCATAGGAAGCTGATCCACGGCCCTCAGAAGCAACATGACAAACCCGGCAGATTATGTTATATCCTCTGTTAAGTTATATAATACATTTACCACCTGTGTTAACCCTTTAAGGACAAACTACAGTAACTGAAGTCCTAATGCCTTGTAAAATGCTGACTGTAGTCACCAAATACGCGCAGGGCATTATATTTTGGAATAGGATCCTTAAACGGGCAACTCTAAGCAACATAATTACTTTACATCCATGTAGTGGTTATGTTGGCAATACACTGTAAACACTGTGCTCGGTTTTTTTTTTAATTATTTTTTTATACAAACTGTAATAATTGACAAAAAACAGGGCCCTCCCTTGGCGCCCATAGGCAGCAGCCATAATTATGCTGAACGTACACCTCTACATTACCAGTGCCAAGTCTGTGAAAGCTGGACAGCACTGAGCTAACCTGACTTCAATGCTCTGCATTGTCTTTCGTACAATTTGGACAAATATACCATGTTAATATCGAAGTGTAGCTTTTACATTAATCTCGCTGACTGGAGAAAGGAGAACTATATTAGCCAGAGAGAGACGCATTTTTTGTTAAAATGCTCCAAAATGGTTTGACAAAAAGAAGCCTTCTGTCAATATAACCATTACATGGAACTGTAGTGCTTATTATTATTATTATTATTATTATTATTATTATTGCCATTTATATAGCGCCAACAGATTCCGTAGCGCTTTACAATATTTTGAGAGGGGGGATGTAACAATAAATAAGACAATTACAATAAAACTTACAGGAATAATAGGTTGAAGAGGACCCTGCTCAAATGAGCTTACAGTCTATAGGAGGTGGGGTATTAGAAACATTAGGATAGGAAATATCAAGTAGGAGTGAAGCAGAGCTGGAGGAGAGAGCAAAGCACTATCCCATAGGAGAGCAAGAGACAGGTATGTAAGGGAGAGATTACTCTGCGTAGACTGCGCCTTTAAAGATCACAGTCTTACAAACCACCATTGTTTCTTATGGGGTTAACCAAGATCCTGGTGCCCATTTAATTCTTTAAAATCAGGACACAAATGCCTTCACATACAACTTACTATTCTAACCATTCTACCAGGTCTCGAGAATTCTACTCTCAGTTACATAGTTACCTACATAACAAGCAATCACCTGCCATTTTTGAACAAATAATCAAAGGATCCTCGTGATAATCACTCTTCCCTTCATTTCCCTAATTGTGGAGTTCATATGCTGATCTTGACTAATACACGCCCCTCGTTTTTAATTAAATCAAGAGTTTCAGCACATTATTTTAATCACTCTTCAGACATAGATTTTTTTTTTTAATTATTAGACAGTATTGTGCGATCGCTTCCTCTCCGGGTTTGTTTGCAAAAATTATTTGTGTTGTCCGTGTAACCAGTTATTTAGTGCGACAAATATGGGTGAATGTTATAAAAACTGCAATCACATTAACAAGGATGTGCAGTAATAGGTGTATTTATGAATGCGTGATTTTACAATTAAAAAACAACTGTCAACTCCACACAATTTTTTAATATAATAATTATTTAATCAAGTTTTGATAGGTTTATTTATATGAATGCATCTTGGGTCAGACAGTGTCTGAATATAAACCGTCAGTCTCTATCAGTGGCGGAACTACCGCGGTCGCAGGGGTCGCAGCTGCGACCGGGCCCGTAACTCCAGGGGGCCTCTGTGACCATGGTGCCGCCGGTTAAGTAACGCAGGCGGGCCAGCGCAGTAAATCTGCCGGGGCCGCATTAAAAGGGCCCATCGGGTGGCCCATGCTGTTAGGGCCATCCGATGGTAATGAATTTCCACAATAGGAAGGGTATTGAGGGAGACAGCAAATAGACATGGTGGGAAAGTAGCAGAACTGGAGGTGAGACCATATACGAGAGAGTGAGAGGAAGGATTGAGAGAAAGAAATTACTCTTGGAGGCCATAAGTAATCCTGAAAAGGTGGGGTTTGATGGACTTCTTAAAGGATTAAAGAATAGGGGAGAGTCTGACAGGGGTAGGTAGGCTGTTCGAAGGAAAGGAGCCACCCGTGAGAAGTCTTGCAGGAGTGAATTTGCAGTAAGGGTGCTAGAAGCAGACAGGAGATGGTCACCAGTAGAGTGAAGAGACCGAGAGGGGCATACCTATGAAACAGTGAAGAAATATACGAGGGTCTGGAGTTGGTTAGAGCTTTATAGGGAAGAGTTAGTATTGTAAATTGACACCTGTAGGACACAGGATGCCAGTGTAAGGGTTGACAGAGGTGTGAGAGGAGCGACAGGAGAGAAAGATCGGACTGGCAGCAGCATTCACCACAGATTGTAGGGGGGCAATACGGCTTCTGGGGAGACCAATTAGGAGAGAATTACAGTAATCCATGCAAAAGATTACTAGAGCATGAACAAGCTCCTTGGCAGCATGTTGCGTAAGAAAGGGGCGTATGCGGAGCAATGCTTTTAAGTTGAAATCGACAGGTTTTAGCAACAGACTGGACATGAGGTGCAAAGGTGAGGCCAGGATCAAAAGTGACACCGAGACAGCGAGCTTGAAAGGATGGGGTGAGGCAGGTACCGTCAACCTGCAGGGAGAGTGCAGGAGGAAGATCAGTGTTATGAGGAAAAATAAGAAACTCTGTTTTAGAGAGATTGAGTTTCAGAAAGCGGGAAGACATCCAGTCAGAGATAAAAGAAAGGCAGTTGGTGACTCGTTGTAGGACAGCAGGGGAGAGATCAGGGGAGGAGAGATATATCTGAGTAACCACCACCTATCTCCGACATGATGGGGCTTATGGACTGTATCACACCGGGAACGTTGAGTTTCGTCCTTCTTCCCCAGCGGCAGAGTGCGTTATTGGGAGAGGAGATGGACGGTCGGTCTCTCTCCCCAGCAGCAGTGTATCATGCAGGGAGAGAAGTGTGTCGTCCTTCCTCCCCAGCAGCAGCCGGAGACACCTTGGGAGGGGATAGTCGGTCCCCCTCCCCAACCACATGGAAAGGTACAGGGAATGGAGACAGCAGTCCCCAGCAGCTGGGGCTGTCATCCAGAGGATAGTACAGATGGGACAGAGGTCTCTGCACCAGCCCTACAGGGATGCTGGGCAGCCTGCCCAGATCCCCAGCTGCGGAATCCTGGCCAAAACGAGGATGCCAGCAGCAGTCTACCCCAAGAGCAGTGTGAGAGCCTGGGAGAAGAGGGTGACATCCCTCCCTAGCCACAGCGGGAATGCCATGTAGCTAATTCCTCTCTCCAGCAACCAATTCCCAACCATGTTTCGGGTGCAGTTTAGGTAACTAAGGCTAGCCTCTGCCCTACCTGCCCATTAGTTCCAGAGCCTGATGACCAACAGGCCACCCCAGCTGAAGCACTACAAGGCAGAGTGTCACATCTTGTTCCTGGCTGCTGATCATTTCTGGCAATGGCTTCTGGTATCCAGTCTTTTTTTTACAATTCTTGTTTAGTTTTTCTGGTTTTCTATTCTATGTCTGGTTTTCTTTATGCTGGGTTTTCTGGGTTCATTCCTTTATTCCATTCTTGGAATTCCCAGTATCTTGGATTCCTTTAAATGTTTGTTTTTTGTTGTCACACCTGTTCCTTTCCATTAATCCTTTTGTTTCAGTTGGTTCCTGCAGGCAGTGAAAATACAAGTGGTTTCATGTCCTCTGCCCCTTTATTTGCAGGTAAGTACTGTGTGTGTTTTATTGTTGTTTATTTAGTCATGCATATCTAGGCAGTTAGGACCCACCGTAATTAGAGTACTTTGGCGCAGTGGTGGGCTGCATACATCTTGGCCATTTATGTATGTCTAAATCTCCAATGTTTATTGCACATATTAGTACTTAATTATGTCTCCTCTTGTTTTGCCTTGTATCTCTTGTCTTGTTTTATTTTGTCTTGTATTCCCAGTTCATGTACAGTCCTGTCGTGTCCTGTCCAGTTCATGTTTCCCTCTTGTATTGTGTACATGCTCTGGGTTCTGCTTTCTGCCCTTCTCTGGTCCTGGGTTCTTCTACTGGATACATATCTGCTGTAGAGCCTTCCTATTCATATCCTGGGAGGTCTGCTTATTGTCATCTGGCACCTGGGATCCGCAGAAGCTGCATCAGGGCCCTGGTTTGTGGCGGCACAAACGCTGGTGCTCAACACCAGGGGGTATGTGGTTACCCTGCACCAGGCCCTGATAATCCATTTCCACACAGTGACTCCTACTATCAAGATCAGGCATACTGGGTCCACCCCTGACACAGAGCACCGTTGGCCTCTGCCCATCAAGCACGGATGGTCCAGGGAGTGGAGAGTGTCGGTCTCCCTTCCCAGCGGCAGTATAAGTTAAAGGGAGAAGGGACAACTGGTCCCTCTCCCCAGCGGCAGGAGTTACCCCCTAGAGTGGGGAATTGCACCCTCCATCACCAGCGACAACTTGGTCCAACCGGAAAAAAGTGCAGCCGGGTCATTTCCTCACAGAACACTGGATCTATAAATGGGCACTTGTGGCAAGAGGCCTTCTGGACAACTACGCCTTTTGGAAAAGGGTACCAGACTATCACAGGCCTAGACCGATTAGAGGTCTGGGTAGTCTCCCCGGGAGGGGGAAGATATGTGACAAACTCCCACATGACTTTGCCAAAAGCTCCTGGAGGAGCCTGCTTGACAGCCTCCTGCCCACAGACTATGGGCCCTGTAATATGCACTGTAAAAGCCTCAGTTCCTGTATTTAAACTATATGGTTCGGGAATCAGCTGCACGAACCGGAGACCACCCAGGAGCTTGTTAAGTCTAATTGCTACTTTGTAGCAATTTCCACTGCAGTGTTCCATGTGTTCGTCTGGGTGGCTGCATTTCCTATGGATGACCATGAGGTGGCGGCCATCTTGTTCGCATGAACGCAGGCACCAGTGTTTGGTCGTCAAATTCATGGAACTGAAAACAGACACAAACTCCCGCACACCGCTGGACTTCTAGCATCACCTGCGTTCGGTGCTACAACACTTAGGAAGAAACTATTCGTTGTAAATGTTCCCACAAATGTTCGGTAGTTTGTTCGGTTTCAAAAACTACAGAACTGGACCGACCGCTAGCCCTGATCTTATGGAACTGTTTTGGGCAGGAGCCTCGTGTGCAGTCGGTCAAATTAGGACCAGGTAATTCCTGAACCCCTGAACCGATCTGGGTGATTTTTGGATATGTTGGCCACCCTGAGTGTGGTCCAGTGCCTGGGGGTGGATAGAGCGAGTTCCCCATTCGGCTCCAGGAGGGAGCGTTTCCAGGACCACAGTCCAGCCACAGCGACTGTGGGCAGAAGTGCTACGGTGTGTCCCCTATTCCAGCTAGGAAGAGGTCCTTGGCGGAGGTACCCAGCCAGGGGTACAGGGAGCTCTGTTACACTCACAAATACACAGACTGCCATATACACAGCTGGGTCACTTCCTCCTATCTAGCCGATACTACATGGGCAGGGCAGGTGCCACAGCCCTTTAAGAGCTGTTCAGCAATACCCATTGGGTTGCTCAAAATCCATGCGCCACCCGATGGGCCCTTCCAGCATGCAAGCCTTTTGCAGTGCACCGGCTGCATTGGCGCTCGTTCAGCTGCTTATCTTCAGCATTTTGCTGGTCACTCCAATTCTGACAAGTGTATTTGAATTGTTAGGAATTCACATTGAATTTCAAGGCCCAAATAGTTGAATTGGAAACATTCTCCGAATTAACTATGCTTCTAGTTTTACAATTTCCATCTCAAATTTGAATTCCCAAATATTCTCCCTTTGCTGAGTAACTCTGTGTCCGCATCCTTTCATGTCCTCTAGAGCAGTGTTTCCCAACCCAGTCCTCAAGGCACACCTACCAGTCCAGGATTTAAGGATTACCCAGTTTTGTCTAAGGTGTTTTTAGAAAAGAAAGAAAAAACACCTTAGACAAAACTGGGTAATCCTTAAATCCTGGACTGGTAGGTGTGCCTTGAGGACTGGGTTGGGAAACACTGCTATAGAGGACATGCAGTTAGACGCTGGATTGGTCAGGCCCAGATCTTATAGTGTATCTAATGAGTTGGAGTATTAAACTTGAAACATTCCTAAACATTCTATGATAACTTGTCCCACTTACATCTCTTGCACCGTCAGCTGAAATCCCAACCACCATCACATACACAAGCTTATTACAAACGGTTTTTCTTGTTCCAGTTTAATAGTCCCACAATACCTTGACCTCCAGCTCTATTGAACTTTCTTCTATACAAGTCCATATATCAAATACAAGTTTCACATTTCCAAATAACAGTTCAGTAGAGTCAGTGGGAATTGAATTGCCAACCGCTAGAAAACAATATACATTCCATTTGTCTTTTTAAAAAAAATAAAAGTTATTTTTATTGCATTTTATGTTTGGGCAGACTAGATGGGGCGAATGGTTCTTATCTGCCGTCACGTTCTATGTTTCTAGCATCCTTATTTTTTTTTATTTTTTTTAATAGACCCCCCCCCCCCAACATCATTCATTTTCACCTGGTAATTTTAGAACTATATAATAATAATAATAATATTATTAAAACTAAATGACACTTTTTTTAGATAAAAATGTAAGCAGATTGAAATATTGTCCATATAATTACGCAAACTGTCTCATTTGGATTATATTTCAACTTTCATGTAAACATTGGAGTTGTCTCCCTAAAGAGTTATTCTATGTAGAACTATATGGAATGATAGTAGGAAATGATTAATACTATGTTGTTATAGAATATATCACAATGTATGCTGCGAAATGCAATTTCCTCTGTCCGTGCATTAATAAAACATGCCTGATTTTGGCACAATTAACCTTTGACATTTAAAGAGGATGTACCACCTAATATGGAAAATCCATTACTCAATGGTGATTAAACCTCCCTACCTACCGGTTATAGTGCGAGAACGACAAAGAAAGGCTTTCATTAATAAATGTAAGATTTATTGTGACTATTGTTCTAAAAATAATTGTAAGTATCTCTATCACACTTATCGAATTCAATTCATGATAGATAAGTTCATTTTTTTTTATTCAAAAATTTGTGGGGAATAAAAGAGCAATTTAGAAACAAATTTGTGAAGGATATTCACTAGATTCACAGTCATCCCAAAATATGGCATGCGATTCAAACAAGCTTTGAATTAGAGAACATTAAAATAAATTACAAAATGTCAATGAATGACTCCAACACAGCATCTGAAGGGTCTGACTAGATGGAGAAAAATGCTCATTAGTTAAACGCCCAAGTAATTCATGAACTGAACCACCAATTAGTAAAAGCATAAATGGTAAAGACCTAAACCAGTATTTGTCAAGAGTCAAGGGTCACCTGACCTCCTCCTAACCACATGCCTCCCAGGTGTCCCTATTTAGGAAGGACAGTCCCTATTTTGGCTCCAAATGCCTCTGTCCCTCATTTCTATCCCAATGTGCCAGTTTTCTAGGAGCTCCATATTGAGCAATAATACCCAGTAACGTGTCTTTAAACTACAATACATGTGTTTAGAAATCAGTCTGTGTTGATAAGATACATTGTTCTTGTTATAAATTACATTTTAGTTTTATAAATCATTATTAGTTTCTCAGGACAGCCTCGCACCTAGTCACACCCCCACTCACACAGGAACTGACCTTTCGGGAGTTCCTGTATGAACACCGACGAACGCTCCCTCTGGCTCTTAGGTAACGAATGCTCCCCCCAGACAGTAGTTCCTATCTCCCGAATGTGATTAGTGTAGCTGGTCGGGAAAGTGTACGGGCAACGGTATAAGAACGTGCAGCCAAAATGAGTTCCATGCGCTCGATGACCAAGTACCGCTGTCTGTGTTTGGGAGACAAAATGACCCCCATGTACTGGGTTATATGAATAGCGGCCACCCATGGAAAGCACTCACGTTAATCCTTTAAGAGCACATCCATATGGTCACTACGCTATCCTGACACCAAGGGTTGGGTGTGAGAGTTAATAACTGCACAGCTGGCCATTTGTCTGTTACCCATTTATTTGGACCAAATTTACAAAAGTTGGAATCCAGATCTGTTATAATATTCCATGGTATTTGTTATCTTTGCTGTTTGAGAGGTTATATAATAAAGATCAGAAGTATGGCAACCTCCAGAAATTGTCATTTCTTTAAATGGTGAGGTACAAAGCCTATACGTATAATAGCTTCATGTCTCTCTGGAAATTCTGTGAATACACACCCGGCTCCTGGAACTCTCTGCTTGGTCCTAGTACTGTTCTGTAACTCTAATGATGCCCTGTGCTGGCTGGGGGAAGTTCCCTGGTATCCCTGGATGAAGAACACGAGGCAATGCTATTGCAAAAGGTGAATTAGGGATCCCATATATTGCAATTGCAATAAAAAATAAAATGATCCTAAAAATGAGAAACTGGAGAAAAATTGCTGTAATCAGTCAATATTCTTTATTTGTGTCTTAAAGGAACACTATAGTCACCCAGTACATTGCAGGGTAAGTCCATCTCTAGCCAATGTCAGTATGAATCAATGCTTCACTAGGGGGAATTTTAAATGGTTCCTAAGGCTCCTCTATGAGGAGCACCGGGTTGGACATCGACGGAGTAGGCCATGCCTCCTCCGTAACATCACGGGAGACGCAGAGGTAAGCAAGGGACCCTCAGCACTGGAAAAAAGGTTAAGTAAAACAGATTTGTAATCCTAACTCTATAGTGCTCCTGTAACTGTTAAAATCATGATATTTACTGTTATAAACAGCAAATAAAAAGAGCACATTATAGCACGTATTTTGTGTAGTCAGCCAACAGGCTGAAATAGTTCTTATTTGTGCAGTTATGAAATTTATTATTTTTTATCATCTAAGGGATTTTCGCGCTTTGTTGGTACAAGTATCCATTGAAGATTTGGTACTGGGCTTCCTTATCTCATTTATATCTAGAGACATCTATAAACCAACAGCCGCACATACTTCATGCCTATATATAAACCCCAATACAGTCCTAAAATTCAAAAATGTATCTTATGTGTCCCAAATTAAAACCATGGCCTGTTAAAAGGCCAACCTGGATCTTGAGGCAGTTCCAATCTCTGTATCACTGAAAAATGTTATAATCGTGTTATTTACAATGAGCAGTATTTCAAATCTGTATTAATAATAATAATAATGTCAGCTACCCCACAGTATGTGTAAATGTATTTAGTGTCCATGGGGACCGATGGCAGAATTCTGGATTACCTCCAGCACAAACAAATCCATGTTTTGAGGATAAAAATCTATGTTATCCTTTTAAACATTTGGAAGGCTAACCGCTATGAATGCAATACTGGCATTGCAACAAAGAGTGCAAATCCTCCTAAATCTCTGAGCACCACAAATGTCGACATCAAGAGTATCATATTGATCAGACACTGTACTAGACAGTTACATGCTTTCATAAAATCAAGACGCATTCTACCAACTAACAGATGAGGGTGGTCAGAGCGAAGTAGGTCTGAAGCATCTATTATCGAAATTTCAGCTCTTTATAGTTTTGTTTTTTTCATAATTCACAAATGCTTATTTTTCGTTAAATGCTTTGTTTTTTTTTCTTCTCGTTTTACAATTGAACAAATATTAAAAACATAATATTGTTTGGGGGTTAAGTGAACGATAAATATATGCAGTAATTAACATTTTTCAATTATACGGACATTTTCTGATAAATATAATTTTCTTACCTTAGCAAAAGAGACTCTCCCAACCTCTGGGAAGCCTGGTTTGTACAGCATTACGCGTTTGAGTTTTTGCTAGGCGATGAGGTGAGGTGCACTCATTGATCCCTGTATATCCATAGCTGGCGCAGTTAACATTAACATCTACAAATATAACATAAAAATAACGGAAGATAAGGGGAAATGATGTGACTGGGTCTAATCACCAAGAGATATGTTAACTGAAGAACTGAATTGTTGAAGTGTTTTCCAAACTTTGATATTTTAACCTATACTATGCAACGCACAGAGTTGTTCACTTGCAAGTGAACTGCTGTGAATTCATTGTGAAATTTAGATTTAGAATTTCACAATAGACAAAGTCAGGTGATTTAAGTTTGGCTGTTTTGTTTTAAATGGTTTATATTACACCATGCAAAATAAGATCAGTCATACAACACATACAACACAGCGTGATTGCAGTTTTACGTTTACCTACGCAGAGACATAGTGAGTCAACAAAGCTCAATATCATGATATCAATGATCCTCTGCGAGGTCCAAGATGACAGTAATCGTTAGTGAACAAGTGTATAAGAATGTGACTGCATCTGTTTAAACGATGATACTCAGGTAAACGACACAGAGTATCCAAACCAACGTAGAAAATTGTCTAACTTAGTTAAACGACACAAGGTACCTAAATCAACATGTTCCCAGGTGACAATAGAACGTGCATAGGTACAACAACATCTGCATGGACTTAAGATACCACGTGGGACCGCCATTACATGTAAGAAGAACACATCCTAGAGAGTTTTGTAAAATAAAATAAAAGATAATGCAAAAGGTATCATGTGTTTAAGTCACATAAAAAAAAGGAGGGTGTTAGGTTAAGGCTGAACCAAGTACACCCAATAACTAGGGTGACAATGAGCAGGTAGACCCCCAGCCAGGCTGAACAGGTTTGGATGAGCGACTACATCGATTAGGGGCAAAGAGTGAATTCATCCTAAAACCAGTTAGGCCATTGCTCAACTGTAAAAGTAGGAGGGTACCAGAGCTTTAGAAAGAAATATAAAATAAATTGTTTTTTCCATCTAAGGTGAGTGATGGCAGGCAATTCAGGTGAGTGATGTATTACTACAAATATGAAACAATTATTTCTAGCCAGGAGTATAAGTGACATTATTGTCCATGGGTGTGAGAGTGTAGCAGGAGAATGCATACAGTATCACATAGTAAATTTTCATAAAACATAACTAAAAATAACAAGTAGTGTGAACAAATGGTAATGCAATAATACGTGTCATAAGGGCCCGGTAATAGAAGACCAGTTGGTTCATATGACATTAGAGTGCGAAGATATAAAAATTATTAACGCTAACCAGAATAACTTTATGGTAGAAAAACGAAATAACATGCCAAACATATGAAAGATATACCACTGATTATCACCATAAGAAACAGAAGGCGTAGCTATGGTCCGTGTTAGAAACCATGTTAGGGTAATATCATCAGCTGTTATTCTGCCTACACCACAAGTATATCATGAGAGAGAGCACATCGCTGAACACAGACCAGGTAACATCTTGCACCCATGGGGCTGAGTAAAGGATATTGGACTTCCCGAATTGGTCTGGAGTTGTGTTGCTTTGGCCTCACACATCTTCGTGCCATAACGTGATTCCTTTCCCTGTGTCCATGGATTCCCCCGCCACCTGCAGTAGAATATTGGGCCCGCAGGATACCCGATTCCCAGAAACCCCTCTGGGTATGTGGACTGTGGGTTGGAGATATCTCCGAGTGGATCCCCAGCCTATAAGAAGAAATGGTGGTTTCAGCATGAATGCGGAGAGAAGATGTGGCTGGAGAGGTGAACCCCGGAGATCTGCTATGGCTGCGTTTAATCTCTGACGCGGCCACCATGCTATGTACATAAGTGTTGCTCCGAGGTGGGCCGTCATTGTGCTGCCGTGGAGCAAGTTCCTCCACAGGGTGTGTCATTTTGCACCAGAAGTACGCAAATACTGCAGCCAACCTAGTGGTTTAATCGATTTTCCCATCTGTGTAGGCAGTAAGATTCCCATGGATTTCTTTGGGTTGTAGAGGTTATAGTGCAGTGGTCAACTCAAGTAAACCTTGCGTGTGCAGTAGATTCCTCTGTGGTAAAGTGGTGAGTAGTTCCAGTGTGGCCCGGGATAACCCACGCAGGTCCAAAGGGTGGGGTAGCAGGGCTATAGTGGTGACTCTGGAAAAAGCATGCCCTATGTTGAGAAACTATCCGCCACCCCCAAGCAGTAGGCCACATGGGCCCCTCCTTTTTTCCCCCATGGAGTGTGGCCAGACTTTGAGTATGCCTGATGCAGCCATGCGAGTCGGGTATCACCTGTGTCCCACTCAGTTGCAGGCTCGTCCACCAGTCCGACAGAGCCATTTCTGATGCGGGTTCCAATGGGAAAAGCTCCATTTGTGCAAGTGAGTCGGAGCTGTGAAAAAACACATCTGGCCATCTTGGCTGTCAGGCCCCGCTCACCCCAATTTGGCTGTTTTGGCCTAACACTTGCAGTTAACTTTGAATTCATGACAATTCACAATTTAGTAAATAATTTTTTGTGTTCGGATTGTCCTACATTACCTGATTTTGAGAATAACCCACCAGTGTAGCATTGCAGTTCTTGCGAATTACTACATTTATATCTCATTCATAGGCAGCTGGAGCGTGACAAAGGGTACAGATATACGTGTAGTCTACCTAAAGCTAAAGACCCACCAAACCTTCGAACCATTGGCTGGCAAGTCAAACCATAATGCATTGCTGAGCAAAGGGTAATTAAGAAAATGGCCCATTTAATTGCTAAGGAAGAAATAGGTTATTCTCCAAACTGCTTGGTGTAAAGTGTTTTTTTAGTATTTTCGGTCTGCTTATCTTAAATTAAAGTGAATTTCCAGTCCAACTCCAGCCCCATAACAACTTTATCTCAATTACATCATCATGGGGACTGAAGTTCCTGTGTGTATTTTTAACTTATGGGGTTAAACCTGTAATAACATACTGTAACTTGCAATGGGCATACAGTGACATCTCTGGCACACAAACCAAACCACGTAGATCAACGTAGCAGCCAGGAGGAGGACACGAGGCAGTAATGACCTCTGCCTTCCGGGTTAAACCATTTCCAGAACGGTTTGACCTCACAAGGTAAGAAGATGCCCAGATACTCCGTCCCTCAAACGATCATAACAGAAGGGAGAACAGACCATAATCTGATTTAAGGAGGTCTATGAGATGCCTATAACAAATGTATATTTCAGGGTTGTGATTTGAAATAAAGTCCTGTGGTATAACGTTTGTTATAAGAATCGCTGATCTGGTGACCCTGGTTCCAAGTAGTGGATTCTTGGCTTTTATTTAACATCATTACAGGCAATAATCAGGTCTTTTCTCGTTCAATGTCAAGTAAAACAGCTTCCGTTCTACAAACAATCACGACAAAGCAAAGACCCTGCACCAACGAACTGATACAAACAGAACATTAGCGCTCAGGAAGGCAAGGACAAATTATGATTCAAGAAGAAATGCGTAAAATACATTAGAAAAAAAACAAAAAAAAAACTGCAAATAATTTTATTTTTTTTAAAATGAATATCGCATTATAAAAACCAACCATTCTATGAGTTCATAGACTACTTTAACATCACACTTTTCCACCATACGTTGCATCTGATCAGATTCCATATTTATTTCGTATTCCTGAGCACTATTAAGACTTCAGTAATTAATTACCCTTACAGAGATATTACAGGCTGCATCCATTTTCCCGAACATTAATGATTTACATTATCTATATTTTGTCGGCAAGACTGTGTTCCATGGGCTGAAGGAGGCGGAACATTTGTCTTGCAATCTATCAACTACATTCCCTCTGCATTAGGTGGAGGGCTGGCACGAAAAGACAGCAGCGTTCCAATTTTTCCAGCTGTCTCTCTCTCCCTCTGATCTTTTCGGTACACATTTCAAGTGTGTGTTTAACCCAGAGAGGGGGTCACACGTTGTATTGTTCAGGGTGAATTAAGCTGCACCAGAATATACCTAGAAATCTGAAATGTATTTGCATTTAAAATATGCACTAATATAACATATGTCGGGTTATTCAATAAACAGAGAATTGAGAGGAATCGTTTTAATGGTTATGGTACGTTGAATGTTCCTGCAGGGGGCCTACAACCTTTTTCTGCATGAGGGTCAGAATTAATCTATATTGATACAAAATGTAATATATTAATGATAATAATGGTGAAAACAACTAACACAGGAAATTATCCCTTTTTTAATTGTGGCCTCGCAGCGGTTTAGTAGATGGCTCCCTAATTTGGTATGTGGGCTTGTCATAGATATGGACACAAAGTTATTTAACTATCTAAGTGACGGCATCCGGCTTCTGCCAGAAGTTAATCCAGCCAGCCATTCATGAGATGAGAGCGTCAGCTGACTACTCTGAGCCAATGAGTGCAATTCTGTGCATAGGAATTGGGCTACTGACGCTGCTGTAGCTCCACCTCCGGCAGCGATGGGGTTTAACTCCATATCTGCAGCGTTCCAAAGTCAAACCCCGCACACACAAACTGCGGGCACCATGACTTCTTCAAATCACTGAAGTGGTCATGGTGCTTTGGGTAAACCTTTAAGCGAATATCCCTGCCTTCTACTTGGTAAAGAAACACTCCAATAAAAAGGATACAGAAATAAATTAAAGTATATATACTATTACTTTCAATGTTCATATTAAGTCTAGATTCTGATCCCGCACTTCCGGCACTGAAAGGGTTAGACTTTCTATTAAACTCACCTTCATTCCAGTGCCAGGAGAGTCTCCTCACTGCAGCTCTGATCCACCTCCTGTGATGTCATCACTAACGACATCTACGTCCAATCAGAGATGCACCAGGACACACTTTTCATGCACAGCAAGTCACCATGAACTGGTAAACAGAGCTTGTCCTGAAAGCAATGCGTCTCCAAGATCAGTACACACATTCACTTTAAAAAGCAGTTAAAACAAGTGAGGCAGGGCCTGCTGGACAGCCAGGTGATATCACTAAGGCAGTTGATTAACGTTAATAGACCCTATTATTATAACACAAGGTACACCTGCTATAGTGCTTCAGGAGACAGTACTGTCCCTTTAAAAGCACGCCTACATTGGCCGGTGTGTAATTTACCCATTTTGTTCATTGTAGAGTGGGTTTGAATATTAAAGTGTTCAAACAGACATTTCAGGCTTTGTGTACATGTGCATTTGTCATGTTATCCATCTCACTGAATTACATTCAGAGATAATTTGGCCTTTTATTAGATTAAATTGATTAATGAGGAGTTGTCATTTAATGCTGCTTGCACACATCAATAGAGGAGCGGTATTTGAGGTGTTTATTATGATTATGTGTTCTATTCTATGTGTTTATTATGATTATGTGTTAAGCAGCTATTCTCTGTGCGGTGCTGTCCTCCCAACGGAGGCTACAGGATTCTGGGATCTCGGAGTTAAGTCTCAGGTAGTCTGATGTCTGCATGGCCCGCTTCCTCAAACTTAAAGGGTTACTCCAAGCATCACAGCTACTACAGCCTACTGTAGTGTTAAAGCCAAGAGCACCCTTTAGCCAATGGATGTCTGTTCACAAATATATACACAGAATTGGCATTAGCCAGCCAGGTACTCTCGTTACACCACCAGCAGGTAGCCCAAATATCTTTCCATGTGCAGCGTTTTCTACAGAAAAGCTGTTCATATAGGCTCCTTGCACCATGACCGCTTCAAATGACTAAATTGTCATAATGCTTGAATTAACCTTTTAACACTTCGATCTCCAGCAGAGAGGAAGGAGAGGACTGGGGCCAGTACGGCCATTCACTATAATTAAGAATTCTCCAGCCTGAGGCATCCTTTACTGTACATTGTACCTTTGTGTAAATACATTGTGTGTGTTTCTGTGTAAATATAAAGGTTTTAATTATAAACAAAAAAAGCTCCAACATTTGGAAAGTGAAGGCTTGACGCTTTAGAGACTCTGATACGGACAATGTTTTATAGAAATATATTTAGAAATGGAGAAGAAACAAGGTAGCTTTACTTTTAGTGCTCCTACGTAATAACTCGAGGATGAATATAGGAAGTTGTAAGTTCAATTCTGCCTCAATATCCCAATTCGTCATTGTAAAGGGTTTGGTTTCTGGAGTACCCCAGTTCCCCTCTTCCTGCTCAGTGTGACTTCCAACCACAGTAATAGGACTGCCGTCTGGATTACTAAAGCTGGACAACTTGGACGGACTTTTCTCCTTTCCCTGCAGCTCTGTTAAACGCATTGTCTGTGGCTGGAGAGACTGCTGCATACAGCCCAGTTCACAAAACTGTAAAACAGTCCTTTAAATAGGCTGGTAGCAGTACTTTTAAAGGAGAGGCTGGCTGGACTATTGTGTTTCCTTCACTGTATTAACGGGACAGAAGGAACTTTGAAGGTATTATTATTATTATTTTCATTTATTTAAAGTCATTTTATACATATTGTTAAAGCAGTATCTATATAATGAAGTGAAAAGGTGGTCAATTCCAACATCCAGCATATAGTTCAACTTTTGAGATAGAGTATAAAAAAAAAGTGTGTGAACCTCATCATAAATGTTGATCCTTGGCCAACACTAGTCAAGGAAATTAATGCATTATTTAACCCTGTGATGCCAAAATATGGCTGCACACTGAGGTCAGAATTAGGCTGAATGTAGTCACAACAAAGTCACAACCAAAGGCAAAAAAAAACAAAAAAAAAAAAACGTAGACGCAGGTCACAACGTGAAGTCACGCAGTGTTCAGGTAAAACAAGGTCACAGTCTGTGGTTACATTGTGGTACAGAACAGGCAAAACAAGAGCAGTGTCAGGCAGAGTTTAGGAAAAACGACAAGCAAAACAAGGTCACAACCCAGTTTCAGGCAAACGAGGTCACAGCCTGGAGTAAATTCAGGAAGACCAGCTCGCAGAACACGAGTAAGCCCCAGGGACACGCAAAGCAGGCGAAGAAGTCAGGGGGAATGAAGTGCCAGCAAATTATGAACTATGTGAAAACATGTAAAAAATTATTTATTACTTCTAAATTTTTATTTTTTTGTTGACTAGAACCCAAATTAATGCACATGGTATTAACTTGAAGACCCGTTCTTCTACTGTAAACATAGTTCACTAATCTATTTATTAATTGAAAAATAATATACACTAAATAAAAAAGTGAAATAAAATTGCTAAATATATATATATATTTATTTAATTCTTTATTTTTGCTGTGCTTATGTGTAGTACAGGCAGGTAAGAGGTGCCCCAAGAGCAGTCCTCCATCACTTCCCACATGCAACATGCGGGGCACAAGATGGACAAGCACAATTTTATATTAATAGCAGGTATAAGCAATCGATTGTACAGTAATATGCATATGTCAGGGTGGAAAAATCGTTTCAATGCTTTCCTATGGGGTTTTGAGCGACGCTGGAGGTCCTCACACAGCGTGAGGACGTCCAGCGACGCTCTAGCACAGGTTTCCTGTGCTATGGACCAGGAAGAGACCTCTAGTGGCTGTCTAGTAGACAGCCACTAGAGGTGGAGTTAACCCTGCAAGGTAATTATTGCAGTTTATAAAAACTGCAATAATTACACTTGCAGGATTAGGAGTAGTGGGAGTTGGCACCCAGACCACTCCAATGAGCAGAAGTGGTCTGGGTGCCTGGAGTGTCCCTTTAAGCGGAGTTACTGTAAGTTAAGCATGAAGAGGTGCCCTCAGTCCCCACATAGAGATCACTTAGTCCTCTCCACCATTAGGATTCCGTCCCTGCATGCCGGCATGAGACTGCACACATCCAGTGTCAGGGTGGCGGTCTGATGCCCGGAACCCAGACACAGTGTCCAGGCGGCGGAGCAGGATCGGGACCCAATATGCCTGATGTTAAGTGGGAGTCTTCAGCGTGGAGGTGGATTAGCAGGGTCTGGTGCAGGGTAACCGCACACCCCCTGGTGTTGAGCACCAGCGTTCGTGCAGCCACATACCAAGACCCTGAATCAGCTTAAGCGGATACCAGGAACTAGGAGCTTGGAAATTAAGCAGACCTCCCAGGAGCTGAATAGGGAGGCTCTGCAGCAAGATTGTATCCAGTACTAGAAACAAGGCTAGACTAGAGATAGGCACCAAACATGAAAACAAGACAGAACTAATAGAACCCAGAACCAGAGAAGGATAGTAAGCTAAACCCAGAACATATACACAAGACATGAGGAAAACATTAACATAACATGGGCATGACTGGACAGGACTGTACATGGTCTGGGTATACAAACTAAAACAAGACAAGATAACATAGGCAAAACAAGAGGAGAAATGACTAAGTACTACATATGTAAATCATGGGGATTTAGTCACACTATATGATCATACATTGCATAAGCCTGCCAACAACGCCAATGTACCCCATATCTGGCAGGTCCTACACTGCCTAATGTATGCTAAAACATCCTAAGTAGACATATATAGCACTTACCTGCAAGAAAGGGCAGAAGCTTTGAGCAGCTGCCTGCAGGACTCTGAAACAGAAAGGAATGATGGAAAACAAACGGGTGTGGCAACATAAAACAAACATTTAAAGGAAACCTGGAGACTGGGAAATCCAGGGACGAACTATAGGAATGAACCCAGAAATCCCAGCATAAAGAAAACCAGACATAGACTAGAAAACCAAAAACCCAAGAAAGCTAAGCAAGAATACTGGATACAAAAAGAGTACTGGATACCAGAAGCCAGGTCCAGACATCAGAACAGAGCAGAGCAGATCATGACATCCAGACTACCACTCTGGCTGTGTCCCGTCTTTGTGCGTCGTCTCGCTTCAGGGTCTCCATCTCACGGTGGGTGCATAGGAGGTCATCCTGTTCCTTCGTGTTTTTCACCCTGATTTTGTAGTGGCAGGGCCTCCAGCAGTCTCTATCGTAGGGCCTCGGTGTCGATTGTTAGTGTCCGGTTTGGGCCCTTAAAGCCGCAAGTCTTCCAGTTTCCATATTTGCCCGCAGCGGGCGCCAAGAGCCCCGAGGGAGGTCGCCATCTTCGCAGAGTGCTCGAGGTTCGGAGCAGTCTCCGCCGCCTTCTTGCGAGGTGAGTATGTCCTCCGACTATTTCTGGTATGCTTAGGGCCCAAGGGTGGACCGAGATAACCCCCACGGTCCAGTGGGGTGTGGGGGGGATTAGGGGCCAGGGCCCCCGAGGCTGAAGGGGGGTTATCTCCTTACTGCCCCCAGGCAGGATAGCGGAATGGCGGCCGTCCACTCCACTCACCGCCCAGGTAGGTCGCAGTTGCTGGATGTCGTGCCACGGGGGAGCAGTATGTTGTTTCCAGGCTTTAACGTTGTGGCAGCACCCCTAGTTGGTATGGGGCCTCGCTCCGTAGCTCCGGGTGCCGGGCTGAACCCACCAAATGAGGCAAAAAGCTGGACCATAGCGGGAGCTGGTCTTACATGCGTCCAGCCGGCATGGCGGCCCGGCCCCGCCCCGCTAAATATATTTTATTACATTTCTACCAGTGTCAAAAGGGTCTCCACTGCATTATCAAATGTAGTGCTGTCCTATCATCCTGGGTTTAAGAGTGACATAGAACTGTATTCATTGCTAAAAATTGTTGCAGCTAACTTTAAGCTACCATTCCACATTCAGACACAACAATGGAGTTTTTACTTCCTTCTTTGCGTGTCCTTTTTTCCCCCCCAACTATGGTCTCTATTTAATATTGTTCGATACGCTTTCTAAATTATTTAATATTTTTTGATAAACTCCTCAAATTATTTTTTTTTAATATATTAAGATATCAAACTGCATATCATATATAAAAAAAACTATCAATATATCAAAATATTACAACATTTTCATAATATTAAATACTTTTAAAATGTATCAAAAAATGTTAAACCATTTGGATAACGTATCAAACAATAATAAATCAAGGACCAACAGCAGCCTTTTAAACAGTTGTTTAGTGGACTGACAGACTGCGATATGGGCTGTATATCCACTGATAGCAGTGACGAAATAGGCTGCTGTCAATTTATAAAGCAGTTCCACTCATTGTTTGTAAAGAGAGAGACTGCTCCCCCTAGATAACTTACTTATCCCATAATCCTTTGTATAGGATAAAAACCCAATCACGTTGAACAAAATGAGAGGCTCCTGATTGGTGGAGGCTCTTCCTGGTGTGGGAGGAGTCAGTTGAAATGGCTTTTGTCCTGCTTAGCTGTGCAACTTCTGCAACTTTTAAGGAAAGTAGATATATTTTTATTCTAATTGTATTCATTATTAATACATTATCAATACAAAGCATTAGAACTAATGGCTCATTTTGTTAATATTTTCCATTTTAAAAAAAGGGGGCAATAAAAAGGAGTGGCTCTCATAAATACCTTGTATAAGCGCTATTTCTTACATTCAGTATCGTAATATTAAAATATAATCTTTGTTTTTTTCCCCATTTACATTTGGCAATCTCTTATATATACATTATAAATTCATCATCTGCAAGTTTCTATTTTGATCTTTTTTTTCCATTGCCATGATGACTTGAGCAAACGCCAGAATCAGTCTTGGCTAGTGAAGAAATGTTCCCGAATGCTAAAAGCTACGTAAGCTCATCCTGTATGCCAGCACCAAACATGGCATTTTCTAACTGTTATGTGCCAAGAATTAGGACTGAGCAATTTAACAGAGACATTATGTCATTGTCTAACTTGTGTGGCTGATATATGGAGGGGCCCTTTTAGACAAATGTGCTATTTCAGCGTAGCTACGAAAAAACACCAACACTTGCATCTACACGTTTGTACAGAGAAAATGGGTGAGACTAGAAATCTGAGTGTGGACCTAAAAAGGTCTATTATTTAAGAAAGATGAAGAAGTGGCTGCGTTTCCATGCAACTATTAACTTGAATGTCAGGTATGTGCTTATTTGATTATGTACAGGTAAAATCTATGGCTCCAAACCATGATAGGAACCCACACAATCTGGGGGGGGGGGGGAGGAGGGAACAGTCTTCAGAAAGCATGCTCCAATCCATATAGTTGTGAACAGGCCACGCGATGGATGGGGAGCCTCTAAATACTGTATTTAGTCAAATCTAATGCGCCATCGAATCTAATGCGCATTAAAATGTTGAAACTTGGAACCTAAAATTGCAAATGTAATGCGCGTTTGTACAAGAATATACTACTGCTGCAAGGTAGGAGGTACAGCTTTACTGTACACAGCAACCAAGTCTCGTATCCCTGTTGCAGCAAAGCAAAGTTCGCACCGGCGAAGGTGCCCATTAGATCCGAGTATTAGTCCGTAAGTATAAGTTCCAGTGGAGCATTGATTTACTGTGTCTGTGTATACCAATTAAAAGGAGAGTTGTGTTTGTTTTAATTTTACAAAGATATATGAATTGTTTTTGAAAAAATAAAAACCAGAACAAAACATGAGCCTGTTTCAAAGGATACTTCAGGCACCACAACCACTTCATCTCAATGAGATCGTTATATTACCTCCCAGAGTTAAAATGTTTTTGAATGGTTTAACAGAGAAGTAGTGACTGCAGGTGTTCGTCATGCTTCCTTACCATAGGTTCTAATCTAATACAGAAGCATTCACACCCACAGCACCCGTGATGGACATCAGTGATAGGCTAACAGCATCAGCTGACCTCGGAGCCTATCACTGCCAGCCATCACTGCTCAATTGAATACTTCAATTTGCTGAGCACCACAGGAGAGGCAGCGTGATGGGAGTCCAGTCCTTCTGTGCATGTTCAAAAGGGTTCAATACTGGATGAAAAGACAATGCCAGGGGAGGTGAGCCACTAAACCCACAAACGTCTTCTGGACAGGGGCGTATGGGATTAGATCAGTCCCCACAGACCAAAATAAGACAGTCCTGATTGAAATTCTGTCAATTCTCATGTTAGTAAAAAGACTGCTTGGCAGAGATCATCATTGTTGATGATCTTGGCCAATCTCATCCTTTCCCATAGGGAAGCACTGGAAGGCTATTGCGCATGCACGGGGCAAAATGCTGTGCTGCGGCCATCAAATGCTCTCAATGAGAGTCACTCGAGCTATAACAGAGTTTAACACAGTTATAGCGGTGAAATCCCTTTAACCTTTATTCTATAAACTGTATGAACTCAGATGGCATGAACTAGGCACTCTAAGCAATATTCGTTACTGGATCAGTTACATAACTATTTATCCAAAAATATGATATTATTTATTTTATGATTCAGCTATCCCTTTGTGTATCATGACGTTTTAGCTGGTAAACCATCATGGGACTCGTAATATCTAAAATCCAAGGATATACATTGGGCCATCCCTGAAATATATTAATACATTTCTTTGCTTTCTAGAGCAGCCCTGAATCATTTCAACATTTACTCTTCCAACCAAATAGCACTCCAGGAAAGGTCCATGGCTTTACAAATAAAAAAAATAACAAACACTTTATAGGAAAATATAAAAACATTTGACAACATCATGGGTTCTACCCATAGATTCAATATGTGTAAATATTGTAAGATAAAATAACAGAAATATAAAACCATAAACCTTCTAGATTCTACTTAGCAGCCAGTGTATTCCGTAAGATTTATACCTGTTGCCTTTCTAGATCTCACGTAGTCCCAATGTGACAGCCACATTTCTATTTGTAGATGTTGACAAAGTGAGGAGCTACGTGGAGTGAGATGTCCTCTAGAGAGATTTCCTGCAGATGGAGAAAGGCCACATTCTGAACTGAGGTCACTTTACAATAATTAAGGGCAAGATAAGGAGATTGTTTCTGTCACTGATAATGCCATGTGATTGAATATATTCTTGTGCCTCTACAGCAATCCCTTGCTCTTTTTTACTTATTGTTTCAAAGACTAACAGTGGAAGAAACATTATACCGTTAAACTGTAAAGCAAAAGGCAACGAAACGAAACTGTAAAAAAAGAAAATTAAAAGAAAAAAAAAAAAGGCCTGGAAATCAGTCTTAGAATTGGGTTATTATTATCATTAATATTGTTTATAAGGTGGCGACAACGTCTGCAGAGCCGTATAGTAGGTGTAAGAAGACAAGACAAGTTAACCGTACAGGAACAGAAGGTGCTAAAAGGTCCTGCTCAAATCAGCTTATTTTCTAAGAGGACACAAGACATGATGCGAGAGGTGAAGGGGAGATGGATTTAATGTTTTATGGTAAATTTATTTTTGAAAATGGAATTAAAAACACATCCTAAGGATTCCGGACTCGTTCATTTAACCCAAAACTGGAAAAGACATTTAGGTTTAATATGGGATGGCCTGCGTGGTTACATAGCAGGAAAATAAATTATTCAATGGCAATCAACATGGACTTAGGTAGAAAATATATTGCCAAACAGTTCTCTTCGATTTCAGTGATGAAGTGAGCAATAACTTAGACCAAGGTTGAATGGTCTATTATGAGTTTTCAAATGTATTCCATACAGTGACAGATGGGTGGTTGGTGTTTATATACAGGGACTACATATCCCATTTCAGATACATTGTAATTGTACTTGTATAGGAAAATAGTCAAAAAGTAAAGGGGAATGTTGTTACGGATTAGAATTTGCAACAATGAAAATGGACTTTCTACAATCATGAAAATAAAAAAAGCATTGACTAAATAACTTTTCATTAAAATTGTAGGTGGCAGGGGATGGAGACTGCTTTCACTAATGACACAGTGTATCAGGGAAGTGGAAGGGAGAGTTCCAGGGTGCTTGGGGTCCAAAGACATTTGTGGGGTGCCTTTCAGACTGCTGACCAATCCTTGTAATAGTTAACCCATCGGTTGGAGAAAAGGCTGAGGAGCAAATCACTTGCCCAGCTTGGTATGTTATTCCTTTTCACCATATAAACTGCAATTTGTTTCTCTATATTCATCCTCGTCTGGCATATTGGGGGTTCTCCTCAAAATTCTAGTTGGATAGAGGCATGTATATATATATATGCCTCTATCCAACTAGAATTTTGAGGAGAACCCCCAATAATTTTGAAGAGAACCCCCAATATATATATAGGGATGTTTCATTTTTTTTTTATCATAGATTACAGAGGGGGATTAGGGTGGAGATGGCAGAGTGGTTACTTTTGATGTTAATGGACTGCACAGTAAATTAACAGGATTTACAGGGAAATAATGGAAGTCAAACCATTTCATGTTGGCACTTGTTTTTCCCTCAGAAAGTAGCCAGCCAAAGGGGCGATAAGTTTGCCCAAGAAACTCTGGCAATCTATTGCGCAGACCAACAATAACTCCTTCTCTGAATTTTACCATTCTTATTGACATCCATCCTTCTGTGAGAGAAACATTATCCGGACACAGGGCCGGCACTGACTTTATGTGCAAGTTTGCTCTGCGGCCGCCCCTCTATTATTTTGAGTGTGCCGCCAGCCATGTTACCGGGCGCTAGGGAGCACTTACATTGCTGCTCACTAGCGCCCAGTAGAACACCGGTCTGGCGGCATCCACGTCAGCCCTCAGGGCGGCAAAAATGCTTGCACTGGCCCTGTCTGTGGACAGAAAATTAAGGAAGCAATCAGTACGAAGAATTATTCATATCTCTGAAGGTCCATCTTCTGAACCCTTATGGCTTTGGCATTACAGTAACATTTCTTGTTTGCTGTATAAGTAAGAACAAAATGATCATGCCTAGCACGATGTTTGTAAAAATACAGAACATTCCTTTAATAGTTTGTGGTATTTTTGCTGTGCCCACACAACACTTATTGTTCAGTGAGTTAGTCAGACAATTGCCCGATCCAGGTTGCCCGGAGTCATATCGCTTCTTCGTGTTTGTGGGTGGTACAAGAAACAAACTGCATCACAGGATGGCATATTCATAGGTTTATGCATTCATATGCAGGAGGGATTTAGTAAAATAATCATAGCAGTCGGTTTATAATTCTTGTGCTTTGCTTCCGGCATCATATGAATACTATATACTGCCGGGCAGCATTTATTGTGTTCCGCTCAACAGTGTATGTTGCAAGGAAACAAAAGAGGATATGTGATGGATTTGGCGATTCTACTTCCTCTGGTCAACTGATTTATTTGTAATAAGCAGAAAACTCAAAAATTCATGAGATTAACAATCCTTTCAAAAAGTTAAGGTTTATTGTAGAATAGGTAAAGCTAAAACAGGGTGCTATAAACTGAGGTTGAAGGGAGAGAAACATACGTTGAAACATCACAAATGTTTTTACAGAAGTGTCCACAGAGACAGGAAATAGATGACGGTAGAGACTGCTAAAAACAGGACAATTTGTAAACTCATAATCATAGAAATATCAAAGTATTTTTCTTCAGGATCATTCCTGGGGTCTAGATGCTACTATCACCCAACTTAAAGGGTTTCTCCGAGCACCATGATCAGTTCAGTGATTTGAAGTGGTTGTGGTGCCAGGAGTATGTTTGTGCCGCGTTTCACTATGACACGCTGCACATAAAGCGATAACCCTGTCTGCTAATCTGTACTTGCCAGGTGTACCATTCTAGGAAGGATCAGGCTGAACAAAAACACTGATTTCTTAAAACATAGTTTTTTCGTCTGAGTTACCCTTCAATGTTACACATGTTATCAACCAGAGAAGAATGAAAGGCTGCGCTGACCTTGGCAGGAACAGAACCTGTCACGCTAAAACGGTTATTCACCAACGTAGATTGTAAGCTCTTTGAGCTGGGCCTTCATTACCTCATATCTTCCGTATGTAAACTACTAGTTGTTAAATATCCCCATTTTTTTATTGTAAAGTGCTGCAGAGTATGTTGATAAGAATTAATTTTTTAAAAAGTGAGAATTGTCAGGAATATACGTGAATTTAATATTTAAAGGGACACTATCGTCACCCAGACCACTTCAGCTCAATGAATTGGTCTGGGTGCCAGGTCCCTCAGGTTTTAACACTTCAGATGTAAACACAGCAGTTTCAGAGACACTGCTATGTTTACATTGCAGGGTTAATCCAGCCTCTAGTGGCTGCCTTCCTGACAGCCGCTAGAGGCGCTTCTGCGACGCTAGATGCGATAATCGCATGAAACATGCAGAACGGCCATAGGTAAGCTCATAGAGCTTACAATCTATGTTGGTGAATAACCTTTTTATCGTGACAGGTTCTGTTCCTGCCAAGGAGTAATGTTTTCCTATGCTCTGGCCGCACATGCACATTCGGCTCCACTCAGGAGGGAGCCCGGTGCTGGATAAAGGTAAGTGGCTGAAGGGGTTTTAACCCCTTTAGCGCCAAGGGATTGTGCCCTGGTATGTCCAGGTGTTGTTACTATTACCCGATTTAATGGTACTCATTTTATCTACCTTGGAAGGATGAAGGGCTGAGTCAACCCTGCCGGGATTTGAACCTGGGTTGAACAGATTCTACTGATGATGCATTCGCATCAACAGGAACAGTTATTAAATCTCAAGTAGTCTGGTTGGGGTGTCACAAGGGCTCTTTCTACCAGACGTGAGTCGCGATATGATTTTAAATAAGTCTCCAATACAGTTATGTGCAAAAAGAAAAATCTAAACGCACTCCAATCACGTGAAGATCCGGGTGCTAAACTGGACCAAGGGCCAGCACCAGCCCCAGGGAGTAGATATCAGTGATACAAAGAGGATCCAGGCACTCCAAGTATCTTCAATTGTATTTATTAGGACAAGTGAGACACCGCAGCATTTCGACCCCTTGACAAAGACTCTTTCAGGGGTCAAAATATTGTGTCTCACTTGTCCTAATAAATATTATTGAAGATACTTGGAGTGCCAACACAGCTATAGCCACAGCTTGACTAAACTGACCTATATTTTGCAATTCATTTTAAAAAAATTCTCCCTGATTCATCATGTAGCGAATAAACGCCTCTACTTTTGTGCTTCAGTTCTAAGCAATAACACAACACAACGGACATTTCAGCCTTGCTTTATGGCATCATAACGAACCACTTTCTAAAATAATGAGAAAGAACTATCCCCTTTGGCTGGGCATGCGATGGGCCTGCCCTGTTCTATTGATTAAGGTCAAACTTAATTTATTTACTTGGTAGTTTGCACTGCATAGCAGCACATTGCAAGTAATTAATCGCAGATTCAAACACCAATCAGTACAATATATTTTCAGTTGTTACACTCTATAGATTAACTGTCAGACAGAGTTATTAAGGGAGCCATGTAGTAGTCATTTTATGTTTGTATTTTTTTTTTTAAAATTATTACTGCTATGAACTTTGTAGGATATATATAAAAATAAAAATATATATATAAGCCATTGGCAACCCGCAGCAAGCACAATCTTTGCTTCGATGAATCTTTGACCACTTCAGTTTGTCTTCCTTATAAAAATCGTGACATTTATGATGCTGTTTAATCTGCCCATTCACGTGTTTTAAAGGGAAAATCTACTCTTTTTAAAAAGGGTCGTTAAATGGGACATATAGTGCCAAGGGAGAGGTTTGTACCCCCTTGTAAAAAAAAAAGGGGGGGCTTCCTCACTCTATTACTTTTATTTTATTTATCACCACTAGAAGCATTTTTATAATGTGAATGAACTTTATATGCCCAGATTGTAAGCCAGTTTGAAAAGAGCCGTCCTCAGCTAGGTCCAGACATAAACACATTACGAAATGCTAAAAACAATAGCTAATACCAGTGAAAAGAGTAATGTAATTTAAAGAAAAAGATCACCAAGGTCAAATTGTGAACCTCCTAGTGATTCGCCAAAATGTCTCTCTTAAAAGCTTAAAGGGTCTGATTAACTTGTTCAGCAGATCCAGTCATCAGATCAGGTAAGTGGAGCGGCAGCTTGATGGACAAGACTTCATAAAATAAGATCAAACCCTTTAAATCAGGAGAGGCTTTTGATTGGTCGAGCCTCTTCCTGGTCTGCAAAGGAATATCTGTGGACACAGTTTGCTTGTTCAAATGCAGCGGCTTCCCACTCTTTTAAGGTGAGGCTGTTTTTTTTAAATGGCATTTTACAGCTTAATGCTTTATCTACTGCATATAATAATGTTTTTAAAATAGTGGTTAATTCCTGCCTTGCTTGTCCTTGAAAAAACATCAGTTATCAACATGTGTTTATTATCCAACATACTAGATTGTAATAGCTATTCTTATTACCATGGTTGGTATAACAATAAATTTCTCATTTTCATTCAGTGACAAATTACACAGTATGTATTATCTGTTATGATACGCAATAAATCGGCAGGTTTTCATAAGGTTGATACAGCAAATATAAGGCAGGAATTTTTTTAAACATTTTTTTTTTTTAAAACCTTCAATTCACTGTTTTAAAAAAAGCAAAACAGCAATAATTCATTATGTTTGTGAACATCTCTTAGGATTCTAACCTGAGGATTAAGAATTTGCTCCGATATTCATCAGCTGAAACGGATCACCATTATTCGTGGCTTCTGTCCCCCCAACTGAAATAAAAGAAAATAAGATAAAACAGTCATCTATTTAATAACGATGGGAGTTAACTATCTGCTAAATCGTGCATATGAGATAAAACAGTGTTACCCACGATGTAAACAAATATTTAATGTGGCACCTCTGTGGTTCTGTACAATGGTGACAAAAAGCATGAATGAGATAATGCTCGGAATAAAAATGCTAAACTCCGAATGTGTCACTTTTTCAACAAATCTCTGAACTTACATCCCTGTGCAGAAACATTGTCTTCAAGTAGGAGAGAGCTGTACCCCCCATTACCTCTGGGGAGGCAATTTCAAGGCTACATTATTAAATTAAATGTGTGAGTACAACCAGAAAGTGTTCTGGTAACCTTTTTTTCCCCGTACATTATTGCACTATGATTTGGTTACAGATTTTAGAGATATCAGCTGGATACGAATATTCTATACTAAATTTAACCAGGATATATCGGAGATTACAAAGCCAATCCTGGCCGGCCCATTTCTGATAGAAGAGCTGTGTATGAGTATTTACGCCAGCTGCTTCCTTTTACTTGGGCGAGAGGTTCTGATTATTTTGTGACGTGCAGCACTAATCAGACACGTCATTGGTGTCCGCAGTGATCTTTTCACTACCTGACTATATTTTACAATGTGGCCATCATTACTCTACAATTTACAGTGCCGTGAATAGGCTCATGGGAGTTTGGTGACGGACACAGGTGTATTTCCTTAAAATAGCACCTATGGCAAGAACTGAAATTGCATCCCTGGCCCATCTTGTAGATAACTTTACCATAAATTCAGCCCTGCAGAATCCTGCTCTTCTCTGTGTAACTCTACTATGACCAGCCAAACGCTTCCCGCACTGCCGTCAGCGAGCATCCCCACAGGCTCCCCTCAAACATGTGACTGCGGAACAAAAGTGGCTCGATTGGCTGACTATCAGTGATTATTTTTGTTGACTAATAATTTTAGTCTACTAACATTTTAGAGAATTAGTCGACTAAAACTAGACTAAAACTAAAACTATTCAGATGACTAAAATGGCTTTTTAGTCAAAAGACTATGACTAAAACAATTTAAATTTGTAGCCGAAATTAACACTTCCCAGAGAGGCAGTGGAAGAGGCAAAAGAGACAGACCAGGGCTTGGGAGAGAGACAGATCAGGGCTGGGGAGAGGGACACCTAGTGGGGCTGGGAGGACGCAAAGAGACACAGAGGGGCTGGGAAAGGGCAAAAGAGACAGATAGAGGCTTTAACTAAACTCATTAGATTTTAGTTATGTCGACTAAAATCTCCAGTAGATTTAGTCGAATAAAACTGGACTAAAACAATTCAAATTACTAAAAATAAAATGGCATTTTAGTTAAAAGACTATGACTAAATTGAAATTTGCCGCCAAAATGAACACTGCTGCCTATGTATGCTGTGTGTGCGCAAAGACTTGTATGAAGATTAGACTTCCTGTGTGGCCGCACGGGTTCCTCTACCTTGAGACCAAAGACTGACTCTAGTCTTTGTGACTCCTTCACTTAGTGTCTGGTGCTGTTGCCAATTGCCAGCCCTCCCTGCCGTCTGTATGCAGTCAGTAAGATTTATCCGAACATCTCAGCCGATTCCTCACAGAAGTTACGGCACTCCCCAATCATATGCCGTGCCGGAACTTCGGTGAGGAATGAGATAAACCGTTTGGATATTCCTGACTGTGAGCTGAGCTGCCTGTCACAATGCCAAGCCTCGCAGCCTCTGTCGAAGCAAATATTCTAAATAATAATCAGAAGAAGAAGAAAGGCCATTTTGTAGACTTGGCTCAGCTGCCCCTCCTAGTGCCCGTGCTGGCACCTCCTTCAAGTGGTGCCCAGGGCAGGTGCCATGCCGGACATACTTTAGGTACGCCACTGGTGAGAGAGAGAGAGATACTGACAGAGCAGTAGCAAAGAACAGTTTGAGGAAACTAGCCATGTGCACTCTTTGCAGTCATCTTTAAGTAAATTAATTTGTGTGATAAGTCCAAAAAAAAAAAAAAAATCTTTCGATTTGTTTTTTTATGGATATAACAGTTTTGTTTGTTTTGTTATTTGGAGTTAGACTTCTCAGCAATTTGCACACTGGACAAAAGGCTCCTCTGAACTAATGTATTTGTTTAAAAACGAATGCAATGAATACACAGGTCTACTAGAAACCATGTCCATTGACTAAGGCGATCACATCCCACCTGTTTCAGTGTGCATTATGTGTCTGCGAGAAGTGCTGCTAAATAACGAGGCACTGTGGTCATGTGTATTCACTGGCCACATGAAGCAGGTATCGCTTGTGAATGAGCATATGTGCTTGCATATGTACTGCCATCTATTTCCAACAGCACAGCAGGCACCAGGAGGACAAGGATTGGCTGAGATCACTAAAAGAGGAGCCGATCCTGTGGATTTGCTTCAAACAAGAGTTAATCAAAAGGGCATATTTTCACTTATTTCAAAGGAACACTGTAAGCACCATAACCACTACAACCACCTCACTGCTGCTGATTTACGTAAATGAGGTCGTGGACATAAACCACTGGGTTAATATATATAACTTGTATTAATATCTATGCTGCAAAACGGCACAATGTTATTAACCACTTCAAACTATTTCTACATCACTAAAATACATTTTTACTAAACATATTCATTTCTGTTAACCTCTTAATTGCCTGAAAGTCCACTCTTAGTAACTGCCATGCTGTCAGACTGCAAATTGCCATTAACTACTGAGCTTCCATAGTGCATGCCGTTATTATTCAGTGCATTATCACATCTAGATCTGCACTACCAGAGACAAAACTGTAATTACACTTTGTATTTCTGCCGTTAGTAGAATATTTATTTATTAAGTACTGCAGTCCCACAGTGTCCAGCCATTAGAATTAACCACGGCCCTACCAGAGCAAACAGTACCATTAATCAGTGTGCTATCACAGATAAAGGGACACTCAGGACCCCTAAAGCACTTAGCACAAAGGGCAGATTTTAATAGAAATCAACACTTTTATAAGTCAACGTTGTCATACGTCCTGTTTCTTCCTGGTTTGCTTAGCTCAGTGGAGATAAACTCAAGAGGCAGCAATTGCCCAGTGCACCTGCCTTGCAAAGACTTCTCACTGAGCTGCATTGGGAAGTCTGTGATTGGACAGCCACAGAAAGTCAGGGCGGGGTTAGAAGAGGAGGACTTGCAAAAACTGCAGACAACGGATTTGCAGCTTTTACAAGCAGTTGTTATATATACTCCCATTGAAAATATGCATGCATGAGATGGACTACACATTGTTCAATATTGAAAGCTGTTTTTACCCACTGTTTGTTGGATGAGAATAACCTGTAGAATGGCACCCATTGACAGTGTATGGTCCTTGAAATCCAGCTGTTTGAGCCCTGAGACCTTACCCACACCCTGCTTTATGACTCCTGTGACATATCTGTCTATTTCATCATTTATGCTTCTGCTGTCTGACCCCTCGGCCTATTCTCTTCTACTGCCTGACTATGTGACAGGTTCACACCCTGCTCCCACTTTACATTGTGTCTTATTCCTTATTTCTGACCCAAGTCACATTTGGTAGCCCAGTCTCTCTGACCGACCCTGTTCATGCTCCTGACCCTAAGAGACCCGTCACATCCCATGTTCTCCCCCTGATATGACCCGTCACATCCCATGTTCCCCCACTCATATGACCCGTCACATCCCATGTTCCCCCCTGATATGACCCGTCACATCCCATGTTCTCTCCCTGATATGACCCGTCACATCCCATGTTCCCCCCCCGATATGACCCGTCACATCCCATGTTCTAGCTGGCTGACCCCTGCAATGTGCCAACTACTGTCACAGGCTATGCCAACCTGCGGCCTAACCCATTTTTATTAAATCCTAGTCCCAGTGACGTGTTATTTCTGTGGCCTAATTCCAGACACTGCAATCACTGATATGCCCTTTCCTGGCTTTATCACCAATGGACACTCCATGACAGTCCCACCCCTGGGGCCCGCCCTCTCCTAACTGTCTGCCTCCTGGGGCCTGTCCTCTCCTAGCTGTCTGACTCGGGGAGCATGCCTTCTCCTAACTCTCTGCCCTCTCCTAGCTGTGTGACTCCAGGGTCATGCTAACTGTGTGACCCTGGGAGCATGCCCTCTCCTAGCTGCATGACTCCGGGGTCATGCGCTCTCCTAACTGTCTGATTCCTGGGGCCTGCCCTCTCCTAGCTGTCTGACTCCTGGGGCCTGCCCTCTCCTAACTGTCTGATTCCTGGGGCCTGCCCTCTCCTAACTGTCTGATTCCTGGGGCCTGCCCTCTCCTAACTGTCTGATTCCTGGGGCCTGCCCTCTCCTAGTTGTCTGACTCCTGGGGCCTGCCCTCTCCTAGCTGTCTGACTCCTGGGGCCTGCCCTCTCCTAGCTGTATGACTCCTGTGGCCTGCCCTCTCCTAGCTGTCTGACTCCAGGGGCATGTTCTCTCAAGCTGTGTGCCTCTGGGGTCATGCGCTCTCCTAGCTGTCTGACTCCGGGGCCATGACCTCTCCTAACTGTGTGACTAGGGAAGCATGCCCTCTCCTAGCTGTCTGACTCCAGTGGCAGTCTCTCTCTGACCCCCCAGTGGCAGTCTCTCTCTGACCCCCCAGTGGCAGTCTCTCTCTGACCCCCCAGTGGCAGTCTCTCTCTGACCCCCCAGTGGCAGTCTCTCTCTGACCCCCCAGTGGCAGTCTCTCTCTCTCTGACCCCAGTGGCAGTCTCTCTCTCTCTCTCTGACCCCAGTGGCAGTCTCTGCTCTCTGATCCCAGTGGCAGTCTCTGCGCTCTGACCCCCCAGTGGCAGTCTCTCGCTCTCTGACCCCCCAGTGGCAGTCTCTCGCTCTCTGACCCCAGTGGCAGTCTCTCGCTCTCTGACCCCAGTGGCAGTCTCTCGCTCTCTGACCCCAGTGGCAGCCTCTCTGCTATCTGACCCCAGTGGCAGCCTCTCTGCTATCTGACCCCAGTGGCAGCCCCTCTCTCTCTGACCCCAGTGGCAGTCTCTCTCTGACCCCCCAGTGGCAGTCTCTGCTCTCTGACCCCCCAGTGGCAGTCTCTGCTCTCTGACCCCCCAGTGGCAGTCTCTGCTCTCTGACCCCCCAGTGGCAGTCTCTGCTCTCTGACCCCCCAGTGGCAGTCTCTGCTCTCTGACCCCCCAGTGGCAGTCTCTGCTCTCTGACCCCCCAGTGGCAGTCTCTGCTCTCTGACCCCCCAGTGGCAGTCTCTGCTCTCTGACCCCCCAGTGGCAGTCTCTGCTCTCTGACCCCCCAGTGGCAGTCTCTCTCTCTCTGACCCCACTGGCAGTCTCTCTGCTTTCTTACCCCCCAGTGGCAGTCTCTCTGCTCTCTGACCCCCCAGTGGCAGTCTCTCTGCTCTCTGACCCCCCAGTGGCAGTCTCTCTGCTCTCTGACATCAGTGGCAGTCTCTCTGCTCTCTGACCCCATTGGCAGCCCCTCTCTCTCTGACCCTAGTGGCAGTCTCTGCGCTCTGACCCCCCCAGTGGCAGTCTCTCTCTCTGACCCCAGTGGCAGTCTCTCTCTCTCTCTCTCTGACCCCAGTGGCAGTCTGTCTCTCTCTCTCTCTGACCCCAGTGGCAGTCTCTCTCTCTCTCTGACCCCAGTGGCAGTCTCTCTCTCTCTCTCTCTCTGACCCCAGTGGCAGTCTCTCTCTCTCTCTCTCTCTCTGACCCCAGTGGCAGTCTCTCTCGCTCTCTCTCTGACCCCAGTGGCAGTCTCTCTCGCTCTCTCTGACCCCAGTGGCAGTCTCTCTCGCTCTCTCTGACCCCAGTGGCAGTCTCTCTCGCTCTCTCTGACCCCAGTGGCAGTCTCTCTCGCTCTATCTGACCCCAGTGGCAGTCTCTCTCGCTCTATCTGACCCCAGTGGCAGTCTCTCTCGCTCTATCTGACCCCAGTGGCAGTCTCTCTCGCTCTATCTGACCCCAGTGGCAGTCTCTCTCGCTCTATCTGACCCCAGTGGCAGTCTCTCTCGCTCTATCTGACCCCAGTGGCAGTCTCTCTCGCTCTATCTGACCCCAGTGGCAGTCTCTCTCGCTCTATCTGACCCCAGTGGCAGTCTCTCTCGCTCTATCTGACCCCAGTGGCAGTCTCTCTCGCTCTATCTGACCCCAGTGGCAGTCTCTCTCGCTCTATCTGACCCCAGTGGCAGTCTCTCTCGCTCTATCTGACCCCAGTGGCAGTCTCTCTCGCTCTATCTGACCCCAGTGGCAGTCTCTCTGCTCTCTGACCCCAGTGGCAGTCTCTCTGCTCTCTGACCCCAGTGGCAGTCTCTCTGCTCTCTGACCCCAGTGGCAGTCTCTCTGCTCTCTGACCCCAGTGGCAGTCTCTCTGCTCTCTGACCCCAGTGGCAGTCTTTCTGCTCTCTGACCCCTCCAGTAGTAGTCTCTCTGCTCTCTAACCCCTCCAGTAGCAGTCTCTCTCTCTGACCCCTCCAGTGGCAGTCTCTCTCTCTGACCCCTCCAGTGGCAGTCTCTCTCTCTGACCCCTCCAGTGGCAGTCTCTCTCTCTGACCCCTCCAGTGGCAGTCTCTCTCTCTGACCCCAGTGGCAGTCTCTCTCTCTCTCTCTCTTTGACCCCAGTGGCAGTCTCTCTCTCTGACCCCCCCCCCCCAGTGGAAGTATCTCTGCTCTCTGACCCCTCCAGTGGCAGTCTCTCTGCTCTCTGACCCCTCCAGTGGCAGTCTCTCTGCTCTCTGACCCCTCCAGTGGCAGTCTCTCTGCTCTCTGACCCCTCCAGTGGCAGTCTCTCTGCTCTCTGACCCCTCCAGTGGCAGTCTCTCTGCTCTCTGACCCCTCCAGTGGCAGTCTCTCTGCTCTCTGACCCCAGAGGCAGTCTCTCTGCTCTCTGACCCCAGAGGCAGTCTCTCTGCTCTCTGACCCCAGAGGCAGTCTCTCTCTCTCTGACCCCTCCAGTGGCAGTCTCTCTCTCTGAACCCCAGTGGCAGTCTCTCTCTCTGAACCCCAGTGGCAGTCTCTCTGCTCTCTGACCCCAGTGGCAGTCTCTCTCTCTGACCCCCCAGTGGCAGTCTCTCTGCTCTCTGACCCCAGTGGCAGCCCCTCTCACTGCACTGTCGGTCTCTCCCAGATCGAGGCTGCTCTCATTCTCCTCTCTCTGTCTCTCATTCCCACTCTACACCAGCCGGGGGACCCTCAGGGTCGAAGGTTTCGCCCTGTCTGCAGCGACCCCCCACCTCCCGACCCCCAGCCCCCATGGCCCGGCTCCCAGCCCAGGACTGACGGCAGCTCGGGGACCCATCCAGCCGGGAGCGAGGTAATAATCAGCCCCGATTAGAGATCAGATGGAGAGAGAGAACACAAAGCCTGTGGGTTAGAGGTGCCTTGTCACAGCAATCACAGGGGCAACTTGTCCTCAGCCCAAAATCCCAGCCCAGCCCCCCCCCAGCCTGGCCATTACCCCCCCTCCCCAGCCTGGCTGGGATTATTATATAAAGATAATTAATTATATACCGACATGCCCTCTCCTCCTGCCCCCCCTCCCCTCTCTGCAGCCCCCCTCCCCATCCTCTCTCTCTGCTCCCAGGTGCTGCCAGGGACCCCCCTCTCTCCCTGAGTAATACCATTATTAATATTATTGTTATTATTATTGTTATTGTGGGGGCTGGATGCAGGGCTGGGGCATTGCAATGTCACATCAGGCCATGGGAGCCCTGTGCACAGAGCATGGAGGTGGGAGCCATGGAAAATAAACTGTAATATTATAATCAGGGAAATGTCTATTGTGATGGAGGCTGAGCTGTCCTTAATTTACAGACATGTCCCCCAGTAACACACAGGTACAGGGCAGGCAGCATTATCTGACACTTTGTATCCCAGAGATCAGGGATCACCTCCCCCTGCTTCCCCTTCCTGCTGATCTGAGGCCTCAGCAAAGGGAAGCTTTCATTTATTTCATTATTATTATTATTTCTCTCACTGATATTTAGTAATATTTAGAGGGGGGGTTCACTGAAAATCTACTTTTAAAAATAAATTCCTATTGCATTTCTGTTGGTGTGAGGTTTACAGAACTAACTTTTGTAATATAATTGTGGTTAAAAAGCTTTAAGATAATATTTGGCTATGGGAGCAATGTGAAATCGGATGGGAGAGCGTAGCGTGGGTTAATAAGGGTCTGTATGTGTTTATTGGGGGTTTGGGTTAATTCTGAAGTGCATTGGGATGGTTCCCCCCCTTTCAGAGTAACAAGGGAAAAAATAAAATACATTTTTTGCACTTAAATACAAACACATGGAGTGTGACAATATGTACCAGGGACCTGTCTTCCTATTATGCGTTTAATGTATTTTATTTGTTTGTGTACACAATACTGCGATTTCAAATTTCATAAAATATTTTAGGACTGCGTTGTTTCATGCCCGTCTTAGATCTGCATAATTTTTTTTGTTTTTTAAAAAAATTTTTTATTATACATTAAGATCTTTCTATGCGTTGCCTGTCTTCTCACCAAACATAATAATTAATCTCTGCATATTAAAACGCGTTTTTTTTTTTTTATTCTGACGTGTTTTTTTTTTTTAATTATTATTATTATTATTACCCTTCTGCATGGAAGTGTCTTATTGATTTCAATTTTTTTTTTTTAAAAGCATTTGTCTTCTACAATCCAGGTAACTAAATGCGTTAAATTTTGTAAATGAGTTCTGACTCTTCACCTGGCCATCGCAGCTACCTGGGATTTATTTATGTTTTGTTTTTTGGGAGATTTTTTTTTTTTTTTTTTTTTTTTTTTTATCTGCTACCTCTGCCTGAGTCTATCACACCTGACCTTCTTAAAGAAAGGCAAGGATTTTTAAAAGGTTAATTCATCGAACTGCATTCAAAACACCTTGCGTAAAAACAAACCAAAAAAAAAAAAAAAACCAAAACTACAATGTTATTATTATTATTATTATTATTTTTTCTATCATTTGATTCCTCTCTTAATATTCCCGTTCTCCCTCTCAGCCATTCTTCCACTCTTACTGTGCTGCTGTGTAGTGAGCCAAGACTGGTTGCCCATGTCAGAGCCCTTGGTCACTGATTGTAATCAATCAATTGCAGAATGAGGGAGAGGGGAGGGGGAGACAAGGAGTGTGTCAGCCAGAGAGAGAGAAGTGAAAGGAACCAGTGATACACAGAGGAGGCAGGAGGAGAACAGCCAGCAGGGGAATCTAAGCTTCTAACAAGGGAGACCTCCACTGTACATCCAGTCTATCATGGGATTTCATAGGTAGCCATGCAGCTCGCGGTTGTATTCCTTCTCTATATTCCTAATATATTTTTGGCAAACTCTGTAAACCTTGCCCTGCTGATATTACTTGTCTTATCTGTTGTCTGCGTGTCCATACAATCTCTTCACCCATTCATTTTTATTTTGGTTTCACAACTACCTTTTAGAAATAGTGGTAATAGTTGAAAATTGCTCTTCGTGGCTTAAAATGTACGTTGTATTATGATTTTTCTATTTTATTTATTTCTTTGTTATTTGTCTTTTGCGGTGGAAATGATCATTTTGCTTTATTTTTTTTAATTATTTTTGTTTATATGATTTTTTTTTTTCCAATTTTTTTTTTACATTCCCCGGCATCTCACAATCTGGAGAGATACACAGAGCTTTGCATGGATAAATTGTGTCACAGGCCGCTGTGCACTGTTGCTAATTTTTGTCTTGCGATCAATAATTGAGCTTTCTATAGTTTATTTTTTATTTTATTTTTTTTATTCTCATCAGTGTTGAATGAGTTAATAGCCATTGGAACTGTTATTAATACAATTGTATTTTTATTTATTTTATAGGATCGATTTGTCGTTGTTTTTAGTGTATCATTACTTGTTTGTTAAAGTCTGTTCAATATTAAGGCAGTGCTTGCACATTGTAATTGGGGAATGTGAATAAACTTGCAGTTTGTAATAGTAATTTGGCTTTGTTATTTTTGGGGGTCAGTTGCTTAGGTTGAATCATAGATGTTTATTTAACATTTTTGATTCATTTTAGCAAGTACATTCCAAGGACCGTCAGATTCATAAAGACCAAGTTTAATTTGTTTTTTGACAAATAATTTTTATTGGCGTTTGCAAAATGATATTGCTGGTTTATGCGCAGATATGTAATATTAATTTCTTGGATGGACGAATTGCAGCGTGGAAAGGGGGAATTTCTGCCAAAAATCGCGGCTAGTGTTTCCCAGGTCTCCAATTGAAGTACTGTACAAATGATGTGCCACAGTTTTGTTATAGAATAAATTGGTTCATGGATTATTCCAAATGTTACGAATTAATAGCAGTTTGATTAAAACCCATATTTTAAGTAGAATGTTTATGATATTGGCTAAAATCTTCATCCATTCCATATTTGAGTTGATGTTAAATATTACCAAAGCTTTCTATTTTGTGATAACATTTCAGTGTTTTTTTACGATGTGTGTTAAGGCAGAGGCATAGCTTATTTTATGCTACATATAACATGCACACGTGATTTGTTTGATTCATGTGTTAAATAATCATCAATAGGGTTTTTATCATGTACATAATTTGCCTTTTAGTTCTATAAGTATACATCGTTTAAGTCGTGGTAGAAATTTCTTTTAACTCTAGACTGTGGTTCTCTTTTGCGCCTCTCAGTGTGGATGTGTTATATACTATAGCAAATATTCCTTACATTTAAATCATTAGTTAATTGTTCTATACACATATACAGTATATTAGGCTGCAGAGTGCATTGGTCATTGCTCGGGGTTACACCAACAATTGCACCTGTTAATAGTGCAGAGACTATGCAGTTATTATAATTTTTTTACCAAGTGTTCACATATAGTGGCTGTAACTACGTTAAATGTTAATTGTCGCCTTTTGTATCCCTGTTGTAGTGTAGATGTGGCAATTTTTTTCTTGAATATAAATAGGGGTAAGAAAACATTAAGGGGTTTATTCACTAACCAGTAACTTGTGGCCCGTTGACAAACCAAGGATAGTAGAACTTGGTTTGAAATACGTTGTCCATCTCAGACATAGTGTTAGTTACTAAATTGAGAAATCAAAGTTAATAACAAATTTAAGGCCAAAGCAGTCGAATTTTGCATAGCTAAATTAGAGATTTTTTTCCATTTCCCGTTACTTTGCCGTTAAATTAGAAATTGAATTTGAATAACCCTGATAGTTCTAACATTTTGCAGTTTACCACAGATCAGCTGTTTAATATTTATTTTCATTTTTCGATTTCTAATATTTGTTTGTTATTAATGTTCATTGCAGCTCCTAAAACACAATGCTGGGATTGTGAGTCGCAGTGTGATTGCATCATCAACATGTGCGTTTTACTTCTTAAACTTAGAAATACTTGTATTACAATCGCCATATAATTTTATGCATATACTAGCAATAGTGTTCACTAAACTGTGAGTTCAAATCTCAAAGTGAATATGAAACCTCAGGCCAAAAAAGTAAATCTGCAGACATAGTTGACTTGGGGGATTTTTCAGATTTGACTATTTTGGCCTGAATATCTGAAATTATCTTTGAAATCCTGTCAATTTACTGTTTAGTGAATAGTCCTGTTAGTGAGTTTTCAAGTGGCAAATCTTTTTTTTTTTTTTTTTTCAGAATGAGTGGGTTTTAACAACCTATTCAAGATTTGCAATAGTCTAACTTGGATGCTTGACTGTATGTTGCTTGAATGAAATAATTTGCAGTGCCATTGAATTGCTAGCATCAGAACAAGTTCTACCAGATTTGTTACACTGGAATGAGGGCTGTGAAAGGCACCCACATTGTATATACAGGGCATTTTCTTGGTGCCCCATTCTTTGATGATTAAGATAATACAAGTGACCCATTCTTCAGCTGTTCAATATTATTTAATAACATGAATTCTTCTAAAGACCTTTTTGAGACAATGGAATGTCAGAGGGGAAGTCCACTTCATTGGAAAAGGCAATGTTGGTACTCTAAACCATCTATTGTGGGCAGATGCCTGGGGCATGATGGATTTGATGTGCATTCTTCCAACCATTGGGGCCCACAGAAATATCATGGCTCCAAGTTTGGGCTCTTGGAATTAAAAATAATAATAAACATTACATTGAGTATAGGGTGTCATTTTGCCTGCACAGGATGGCATAAAACTGAACGTGTGTGCCATGGCAAATTACGATGGGCATTTATTTGCAAATTAGCGTTGGTTGCAGAGATGCTACCATTGAAAGCAGATGTTTGCTTCCATAAAATTATAGATCTGCAGGAAAATTAGGGAACCACAGCTGACAGGTTAATAGGGATTAATTAATCATTTTTAAATTACACTTTTTGATTATTGCGGGCTTGTTTTTGATTAACATACTACAACATTTTATTTCATTATATATTCTTCAACTCTTTATATCAGTACAAGGAAACAGCAAGTCGTATGTCGTCATTGGGGCCTATGCAATTCTATGCACAGAGCATTGTGGCAAAATTAATTACAACAAGATTTTGTTGCAAAGGTTAGTGTTTCAACAGGAAGATTGTAAAATCCAAGCTGAATTTGGTATATCCCCCATTCCTGTATAGAGTAATGTAAATTAAAGGCAATTTAGATATTGTAACATGGCTTTTATAAGCAGGTATGTAAAACCGTGTCCTCAATACATGTTTCTGACAGATGGAGTATATCGCTAACATGTAATCAGCAACTATTCCCTGTCTATCACGGAGCAGTGTGGTTAGTATAAAATTCTGCTAGATTTGGTTGTCGGGGGTTGTAGTTCTGGTAATACAGCTGCTGATAGCTTGCTGTCTGACGTGTCTGAGGCTGTATACCCTTTATATCTGCTGTGTCCCCATATAAGGAAAGAGTTAATCGGTCTGTCTGTGCTTTCAATGGTATTCAATAAACTTTAAGTTGGTTATTTGATTTCAATATTTCAGTTAAAAATCGTCAAACTGGGAAAATGGCTAACTGAGAGTATTGCCCGTTTGAATATTTTGGTTTAAAACATCCAGTTCCCTTGGTCAATTCCTAATTTTAGCAGATCACTACAGACGTTGAAATGCTGTTTATTCCTTCTTTGACTAGAATTTTTGGATACATCTAACTTCAACAAAAAAGGCAACTGATCATTACAAAAGTTATTAATTAGAGTGTCAAGAATTAAAAGTGAATTTCAAATTCAAGGCCAAAGTAGCTAAACTTGGAGCAAGGCTAACTTGGAGAATTGGCCCTGTTTGATTATTTTTGTCTTAAATTTTAAATTTACTTTAAATTCCTTCCAATTTTAACTTCAGTAAATACCCCTATAATGAAAGGCTTGTGATGTGAAAGGGTTAAACACTCCTGAGGCAAAGAGCCTGCCTGCCTTTTCTGTTCCTTAACAGCAATATAACAGGCATCAATGTATTGACAAAATAATTTATGGCCTAAATGTAACAGTTAATGAGCAGTGAGCTCATTAGTGATGGTGGGTTGTTGATTTTTTTTACACCAGAACCAGAGCTTTCAGTTTGATTATTAGTGTGTGCTTTGCATTAAAGCAGCAATCAAGGCAGCTTTTTTATACTCCGTGCTGGTATATGTGTTTCCATAAGTACAGACAGCAGAGAAAATGGGTCTCTCTCTGTAGAGCTTATATTATTTTTGTGTCTTCTTGGCAAATCTCAATGTTTGCTACAGAAGCATCGCATACTGTGGCCTTATGGTTAACACCCCCCCCCCCCCCCCCCCTACAAAACTTTAAAAGTGAATTCCAAATGTAACACCAGAGTAGACAAACTCAAAGCAAAGCCGACTTAGAGAGATCTTTTCTGCGCATTGACTTTCTTAAATTTAGAATGCACTTCAAATTCTCCCCTTAGTAAATAACCTTGATAGCGTTTCTACTTAGCACCCTCTAATGCCTTTTTATTACTTGGATTTGAGGTGAATGGTTAATGGATGCAATCGCCCTATGTACACACTGATTGAAAGGCTAAAGGCAACCTTTGTAAAAGATAAGTCTTTTTACATTGCTCCCCTGAGAATTTCAATAACATTTAACATTTAAACTTATTTTTTTTTTTACTGCATTTTAAACTCTTGAAACTCTCCAGATATTTATCAGTCTCCCACAATATCCAAAGTGAAATGTGTTTATGCCTAGTGGCCATTCTGGGTCAGTTGTAGTTTAAGATTCTAATTCTGGAACATCCGATAAAAGGTTAAATGGTCAACCACATCATTGAGTCTTCAGCCGTCACAAGGCCAAACTATATTGAGAGCAGCACTGCCGCCGTAGCATGTGGTCGCATTATAGTGAAAACAGTTTGTCCCCGATAGCATGTGATATGACAATACTCCTTTTTGTTTTGTTTCTTCATTTAACGTAATGCTGTTTGGTGGGAATATTTTCTTTATTATTAAACGATTAAGTGACTCAGAAGATTTGGTGAGGAACATCCCCAAATGACCTCGTAACGTTGATACTGTCTTCCCCATACATTCTATGTCGGTCACACACACACAAAGCCACAGGTATGGCATCTTATCTCATGGTTTCAGGGCAAAGTGGACATAGACTTTGCTCTCCTCCGGTTTTGTGGAGTCTGTTTTCCAGAACTATCAGCTGATTTAGGGATGGACACCCTTGATCAAACAGAAGAACATGATAGGACAACCCAAGGCATGTCTCGTATATATTATTCTTCATGCTCAACGCTGTACTTACTTATTTTTTATGCATGTGTTGCCTATATTATGTACAGATGCTCCCTGGCTACTATATTGTATTGCAGCATTTCCCCCTCTTTCCTCCTTCTTCGTTTTTTTTTAATTTATTTAAAGATCTGTAATCAATCAGTGCAACTGTTAAGAGAAATATTTTATAACAACCACACTCTTGGGGTTCTGCGTGCCCCCTTTATTCAGAGGTTCTCCATACAAAAATAAGCATGTGGTTGTTTTATTTTCTGGTCGATTTCAGCTCTAGAATTCTCAACGTGTTCTGGAGATGCTCCGGACTGGTATTACTATGTCTCCTAAGAATCGTTGTAGATCTGTTCAAAGCATTAATGTTCCACCATTGTTCTGTCAAAGTATCCATTTACTTCCAAACTGTTATTATTAATTTGACTGTTGTAGAGTGGTATCCAGGTCTTAATTTCTTTTCCATGGATGGATGGGTGGAGATGTGAATGCATTTTCATTAAGATGTGTCTCTAAGGATTGGTTTGGGATCTTTCTACACCACCGACTTGGTAGCATATGGAGAGTCTCTCTGACTTGCGGTTAGAAGAACATGAATGGATTGTCCATCGTTTTTGCTTTAGCCATCTGTCCTATAATGACCAGTTGTTGATAGTTTCACCGTTGAAGAAGTCAATATATGTTGCCAGCAGGAGAAAGCTGGGTCCAATAATATTACAGTGCAAGAAGACTGGTGTCTGGGTTATTCATTATCTTCTTACTGTTGTCTTGTCTCCAGAAGAATATTGTCTGCTATAATAAAAGCTATCCTTCACTTTCCTGGAAATTATACCATTGAAGGAAACATTGAATGGTATCTAGAACTTGTGTTAACTTCTTTCATCTAATGTTCTGTTTTATTTTAAATATATTCCAGATCTGACATGATCTTGTTTTGGTGCTTGCTCATCCAGGGCACACATTGCATTAGAAGAAGAGATTTAAAAAAAAAAATTCTGACGTTCTCCCTTTCTATTTTTTTTTTTTTTTTTTTTTTTACCAACAAGAAGCCAAAATGGAGGTGCTCAATTAATGGTTAATTTTTAATTTTATATATATATATATATGTGTGTGTGTTTTAAATAGAGGATGAGGCAACTATGAGAAATCCTGGGCAGTGATTGTCCCCCTCCAAGGCTCAGTAATTCGCGAACATTCTGTCGTCATTGTGATATCTCTAATGTAGTTTTATTCGAATATTTACTTAGAGTTTACGTGGAGTCTGTGGTATTTTCATATTTGTTCTCATGTAATCCTTGCATTAAAACATTATGTTTATTAATCTCTGTAAACATCCAAGATAATTGTGCAAACGATAAAAGCATTCTGATTTTGTTTATTTTTTCTTGAACACACCTTTATTTTATTCTGAACTGAGCATTACTTACTGTAAGTAAATGGACTATAAACTCATAGAAGTGCAGCAGAATAAATGATGTTGCAATCGCTGAACTTTGCATTCAACGGTTCCTTATTCTGTTCTGGCAGTAAGCGAGAGAATCCCCCTCTGCTGATTGCTGACCTTTGGCCTAAATTCAGTAGTATAAACTTAAATATATTGTCTGGTGTCTCTGGTAAAGGAGACAGGGGTTTATCCACCGAGCACTGAATTATTGTAGTGAATTGAAAATGACATTTCAAAATCTAGGCTAAAATTGTTGATTTGGAAAACCTTGTATCTTGTAAAATGGAATGTTGAAACGATTTACTGCAATTCTGTGCTTATTGAATAAAACCCAGTGTGTAAGATGATAAATCGATCTCTGTTTTGCAGCTTCTAATTCATTTTTGGGAGAATAATCTTAAATTGAAAGCCCGACAATGGTCATAAGCCAAGCAGCTATGTATCCTAAAATGTTGTTACCATTGAAACGAAATATCAAGTGTTCCTAAATGTATATCTTTGTCCAGCCCTGTCTAAACATCATTTACATTTTCTTTGACTTTTTTTTGTTTAACAGAATTCAATTTTTTTTTCTTTATTTTTGTTGTTGTCATATACCCGCAAAAAAAATATTCCAGGTCGGTCAATCAACTTGTAAAATATCAAGTAATTGGCCTTTATAAATCCCATCATTCTGATGATTACCCAGTTCACACGAAGGCGGTGTGCGTTTGAATAAAAACATTTGACCTTTAGTGAAACTCGTAATTGAAACGATGGCGGTTGGGCTTATCGTTTTATGTCTCAATCTCTGTAATTAGAGCTTTGAGTGTGTTTGGAGCCATGATGAATACTAAATGTGCATCTCTCAAGTTAGACATTCATAAAATATCCCTTCAATGTTAGCTGGCCTTGTGCACAGTTCATATGGCCTCGCTTATAGTTGGCTGAGCTTGTTGGGAGTTGTTGGGTGCAATGGTTAATGGTTTCACCGTTCTAGTGCGACGTGACTGGAACATCTTGCGTTCCCTATTAACCCCCTATGTTCCCGTGTAATTGTGGTCACTGTAAATTGTTTAAAATAAGCGATGAAAGGATGATTCAGATCACTCACTACCTGTAATGTGCAGCATTGTATTTCCTTGCATAATTAATAAAATACCACTCATTGCGCTGTCTACAAAGTGTCTACAAAGTCTCGTTGATGAGCCTGATGCGTAACAAATGGCATAAAACAATTATAAAGCACAATTTATGCAGTGCTTGTTTGAATTATTACATTACATAGTTCCAGCCCTGTCTAATATTTTCTTAATTTATATGGATTCATTGGTCCAAACCAGGTGGTATGTATTGTGTATAATGGAACCTGGCGTGGTCTTTGCAAAATCAATTACAAATAATTTAGATGATTGAAATTTGCATCCAGCTTTACTTTGTATGTCCCATTTTGGGAACTCACAGCAGGAGCATATGACATGCTTGTATTTTATACCTCCGTGCTGATTGTATTGCTAGCTATATTATACATTACAAATTAAATACACACACCTTGTGTGCTTTGTGTTTTTTATTAAACCCCCCAAATTATAGTGTACAATTGCTCCAATATTGCATTGTGCCTTATAGTTGTAGAACATTTCATAGACTATTGATGTGTCATAGGCTGTGTTCTGAGATGTCCAAATTCTTCCATAAATTCTAACTTTGAGATATATTCACAAATTATATTGCATACACACTACTATTTTGAAATAGCTTAAAATAGCCAAGTGAGATTATAAACTTGGTTGGAGACTAGTTTGGCCTGCTTTTTGCAGCAAGGATTTCAGGAGGGAAGTAACATCGTCTTCAGTTCTAAAAAGTGGGGCCAAAAATGTAAAATGGGAGAAGTCACCAATGGAACATGCCTGCTGGTTCTTCTGGTTTGACAGCCTCATTTTGTACGTTTTAGAACCGAACAATAAGACAAATCTCATTCGATAATAAACCTCTTCGAGGCTAGGCACTAAAATTGAACTTGCCTCTTAATTCCTGGGAATTTTGACATAATGTTGACTGTTCATTTCCACTTTGTGATTGTGGCATTGTTGTTGTGCATTTTATTAGTTTGTTTTTATTTTTTATCATTGAGCACACTTGACGTGATTTTGTTTTTCAAAGTTAGCAGGATGGCTTCTAAAACCTGCAGCTCACGTGGAAGCATTCTTAGCGACTTACAATAGCTGATCCATATTGTAATTGCACGGTATCTAGTGGTCGCCTTGTGTGGGAGAGAGATGGATTACTTTGCAAGAAAACATTTTTCAGGGTTACTCACTGAAGTCTGAAAAACTGGGAATTCCAGATTGTATTCCATAATAGCCAAATTGCCAACAAATCTCCAAGTGGATTCAGCTAATGTGTAAAAAAATTAAAAATTCACCTAGAAATTCCCGACAGTAATCAATGATCTTGCTTGTGATCTTGTTTTTGCATGGAAACGTTTTTTTAAATGTATTATTTATAGAAGACTGCCAGGGTTATTCTCTAAAGTGAGAATTCCAAGTGAACTGTAAGGTCAAAATAGCTGATCTGCAAAAATTCTCTAAGTCGGCTCTGCTTCTATTTCGATTACTTTGGCCTTAAATTTGATATTTACTTTCAGTTATAACGTTGGTGAATAACCCTGAGAGTTGAGCTGACTGTAGAATGAAGGCCGAAATTCATTGTTTTGTTATCAGCTTGGTATTTTGATCTAATAGTTTGTAACTATATAGTTTAGTGAGCAAACTCCGTATCCCCGTCATTCTATTTAATAATCACAAACTTGTAGTCTAAACCATGTGTACATTAGCAGTGTGTATTGTAATGTGTTTCATTATTGCATTTCTCAGCAAATCACAAGCTATGTTGATAAATCTTATTGCTTTTTTGTTTTCGTTATATCTTTTGTTTTGCATTTTGTTAGTACAAATCATTTTTCTTAGTACAATACAATATGTCGCATTAGCCACTAATCACCTCTGTAACATATTAAACTTTGAATGTTTTCATTTTGTGGTTTTGCAGTTTGATCTAATGTGTTTTGTTCGATATATATATATATATATATATATAACTTTTATTTTTTGTAACTAAATGTAGCACCTACTGCACATGCGCGCAGCTATCTCCACAATCCAATGCTTTTTAGAGAGAAGCATTGGAAGCACACAGCATCCAACATGAAAATACTTTGCATGATGACTCCTAAAGTCTAATAGACTAAGTAACTGAATCTGTGTTACTTTAAAGCCTCTGCTGGCCGTCTAACTAACAATCAATCGTAGGCAGAAACTGCCAAACATAAAACATTCTATACTTCAAAAGATTCCAATAAAGAATCTCTCGGTGTCTGACGTCAGCATACTTTATATACTTATGTTGCATTTCAATTAGATACAGTTTTTACATTTGTCCTGGCAGCCCATAGAAGCTGTCTGAATGATGGCCACTCATATAGGCGCAAATATTGCTAAATGTAAAATGTGCCTTTTCTAGAAATGATACTGTATTCATTAGCAAGGCTACAGGAGCACAACGTGTGCCAATATCGCTTCATTAAGATGAAGTGATTTTGGTGTTTAGACTATTATTTTTTATATATAAACAATACTATAATATATGTATCTTTTGGAATTGTGGGTGAGGACTGAGCAGTGACATACATTACTCTGTATAATGCCGGCTGGTTATTGAGACTGCCCACTGATAAATAGTAACGCTCCTTGTTAAAATTATTTATGATACATAGCAGTGGGGTATTTATTGTGAGAAAATAATGCTATGACAAGTTTCTGGAATTATCATAATAAGTGTCTCCAGACCCCACAATGGAATTATTTACCTTAGTACAGTCTTCCGTGCTTTGTATTTATATTGTATGAATCTAAATGTATTTCATTGTGTAAGGCTGGTGCTATGGTTGCTTTAAAGGTACTCTTTAGACACTATAACCACTTCATCTCATTATCACTGGATGAGGATCCCGGGGTCCCTACTGCCCCTCTCTGCTGCTTTGGTTAATGCTTCCATGTAACCTGCGCAGCTATGGGCGTCAGTTGTAGGCTGAGAGCGTCTTTGCCACCCATCCCTGGTTTGACTTGGTATGTCTAAATTAAAGTTGCACTTAGGCTTTTCCACACCTCCATCCAGAGGGGTAGGAGGGAGGGGAGGGGGGAGACACATTGGGAAGCACTCATTCAGTGATAAATGTAAAACACTGGACATTGGGGGGAGATAGCAGTCTCCAGGCACCATAACCACTTGACTGAGATAACCCTTTAATCTTCGGGCAGCAGCAGGACATGCATGTTCTGGCCTGCTTAAGATCGGTAGGAGTTACTCATCTGTATAGTTGCTCTTTAAAGCTATTGACATTAACTTCACCCTCTCCCTTCAGTGATATGCTGGGAGAATAGCTGAATAAAGAGAACAGTGATGTTTGTCTCCACAATTCCCCTGCCAACATATGAGAAATAAGAGAAGTACAGAATTAATTAATAGCATCTACTAGTCAGGAGGGTAACTCCAACTGATCTCCGTGCCGCCATAAGATTAAAAGAATACTTCCTTAAGTGCTCTATGAGTTAGCAGAGTGTCTCCTCTTTCTCATGTTATAACAGTTCAGATTTCCAAATTAATCATCACTTTTTATAAAGTTTCTGAGTATAATCACCCGGCTCTCAATCAGATCGCTGGGGGGGTGTTCTACCAAACAAACTTTGTGCCCCAGCCCAAATCAGATGTAAAGTGTCTTATACAGAATCATGGATTCAATTAGATATGTTCTTTATAACCACAGTGTTCCTTTAAGGGCACAGAGTGTTCGTCACACCATTCATTATGGCTTTTAATACAGCGTGTGATATCACACCCCCTGTGCAGTATGGAATTTTAAAATGCTAACTCCTCGGTTGTTGTCAAGAGATTGGTTTATATAGCCCCTACAGTTTCCTTAGCATTTTCCAGTTATAGAATGGGGATATTTTACAAGTAATTTATATAAATTTATAACAGAGACAAAGAGATGAAGTAGGCCCTGCTCGTAAGAGCTTAGAAGTATTCTTTGTTTATGTAGATTACATTGACTGGCTGAGAGTGATGTTTTAGCCCAGCACTCTCAGCCAATCGGTGTCGTCCAGATTGGACAGAAATTCTAGTGATAACGCAGTGGTGTTCATTCTGGATTGTCAGTTTGGCTGAGAGTATGATATCTCTCTACCAGGACCGCGCTTGATTTATATCAAACAATTATTGTATAGTTTGCTATCAAACTGAGGGACTGCACCAGGGCACTATTAGATATTTTAAGTAGTGTAGTGTAATAGTCTTGACGGACAATATCCAGGAGATATAAAGTGAGTATTCACACTTTATTTAGGAATATTTGAAATGAATTTGCCCAGCAACATTGAGTAAGCCTTTTCTATTTTGACTGTATTTTGTGGACAATTAGCATATACGTTTTATTTGAAATAAATATTTTATTAATGTAATATTACGGCTTTTAATTTATTAGCTATTGGGTGTTTCACTATGTGTAATATTAAAATTAACCTACCGTATTATTCCGAATCAAAAGTTGGATAGATCGTTAAAATGGCGAATGGAGGTTCGCTCAGTCTTCCAATATTGACGATCTTTGATGTCCATTAACTTAAGACAAAATTAAGACCTGGAAATGTATCTTTAACGTAATTTATATGCACCATTGAATGCATAATTCGGGATCATTAACCATTGTATTGCAAAGTTTATCCAAAAATAACTGGATAGACAATAATCTAGCTCTGCTGTTTTTTCAATTCCCCTTGTCATTCACCAAAATTCCCAATTTAGTAAAATCCCTTCAGTATTTTGATAAATACAAAATGCTTAAAAAAAGATACCACAAACGATGCACTTGTGAGTCAATCTAATGTCACTAAATATATTTGCCATAATGGTCCAAACAAAGTGCTATCTGATTGCTCTATAGCATATTCCAAACTCAGACCTGTCCTGGCCCCCCTGGGGGGTAAGATTGTGACAGCACCAAATAAGACTCTATTCACCCAGGGACCGGCGACACAGCAGAAGGGGAGAGAGGTTAACACACCCGCGGGGAAATGACCCACACCCCTAACATACCTTAACCACAGTTGCACCAACTCACGATAACAGAAGAAAAAGACAGAGACATAGACTGAAATATTGCACTAGAAACAACCCCCAACTACATACACAGACTGGAAAAAGTCAAACCACGCACTAAACCACACACAAAGCGCCCTGAACTTTGATAAAGAAGATAAGACCCATACTGAAGTAACAGGGACGACATACCCCCCCAACCCCAACCATACCTCAAAACCCTTACCCCGGACCACAAACAGACCTACGACACGAGATAATTAACTGCACCAACAACCAATGAGACTGTGACGATAGCGAAACCTAAGCATACAACCCTAGGCTAACAGAGGAGCTAATAGCAACACAACATTTGCACACTGTTAACCCGAAAGGTACAGTACTAAAGACAACCATCCTGATGTCGGTAATGATGACCTACAAACCGACTTTTGAAGGCCGTACACAAGATACATACCTTGCTAAGAGACCTGCGAGTCTCCCTATTAAAGCTTCCGCAGAGATCTGCGTATCTCAAAATACCGACTGCGTATCTCTGCGTGTTTCACACTGTTTACCGACTAAATGCTTGTTATAACATGGAAAACATCTTAAAAAAAAAAATTTACAAAAAAAAATAAAAATTTTCCAAACTCACGTAGAAGCCGTATCTTGATGTAAACCATCAATCAATATTGCCATCTTATTTGCAATGTTGGACCAAATACATTGCCCGCTAATGTTTGTACATTTATTTGATTTGTGGCTAATTGATTTAAACATGACACATTAAACCGTGGTTGTTTTTATTTTTGAGAAATAAAATTAATTTAGATTCTGTTGCAAAGAAGCGTAACTACTCTTCACTCTAACGCAAACTAAGATCCGGGTGTCCATTTTCGAGTCTAATGCAGGGGTGGCATTTCTTAAAGTCAACATATAACTAATCCTAAGGCGCAGGAAATGTATAATTTATTATACGGATACATTACATATGTAGGCTTCCTCACTGCAGAGATGCCTTTCTCAGAGACCATTTGGTATTACACCATTGTTCTTACCTTACTGCTTTTTTCCCCTATCAAAGTAAAATTGGCCAGATTTGAGAATGCCCCCAAGCAGAGCAATTTGCCTTCATGACTGAATAAACTGGACATTCCAATATTTAGTAAGCAGATTGGGATGCTGTTAGAATGTAACATTTGGCCCTCGAGGGGTTTAATATTGTAATCATCTGTCAATAGCTGTTTTGATAATGGTTTATATATTCATTGTATTTTTTTTCCCCCTCCACAGTCGTCATCTGAGAAGTTTATGAATGCCCCTCTGGATTTAGCTGTTGTCTGGCGCACAATGCTAGCTCCGCCCTCCTGTTCCAGAACGCTGTGAGTTGCTCATGTCTATAAGAAAGGAAGCATGGCTCATGGAATTCCCTCGCAAGGCAAAGTTACAGTAACAGTGGATGAATACAGTTCTAATCCTACCCAGGCATTCACACACTATAACATTAACCAAAGCAGATTCCAGCCCCCTCATGTCCACATGTAAGTATATCTGTTTATTTAGGAGACGTTTACTGCTCAAACTGTTGGCCACACAGCATTTTTGGTTTTATTTCAAGTCAATAAAGTTGAAAACGTGTTTTACTCCTATGCATAATATATTATCAGTAAATGCCAAAATTATTTTATTTTCATAACATTTTTATACAACAATACAGTTACCATAACAATTTCATCTAAATTGTATTTTTATGGTACCAGGAGGCCGTTCACTTTCTTAGGGGTTTAACCCCGTAGGTTGCTTCGAGTGCGGGATCTGCAGTACCCCCAGCGTCATCTGGTTTCTGAAATTGAGATTCAGGAAGCGTGGAGTGCCGCTAGGCAGGGACGCTGCTGATTGGCTAGAGTGGCCAACTGGTGCTCTAAGCCAACCAGCAGCTCCCACTCACGTGTTTTCTTAGTTTCTGCAATCTGAGTAAACCAGTAAAGTCTATGGAAAAAGCGTGGATTTTTTATTTTTGCCTTCCATTATTTACTTAACCCCTTAAGGACCAAACTTCTGGAATAAAAGGGAATCATGACATGTCACACATGTCGTGTCCTTAAGGGGTTAAAGGGACACAGTAAGCAGCACACTCTAAGTTTAAAAATATATTTTCTTTTCAATGGAAATTAACATTTATAGCTTCCTTTCTTTTTTTTTTCTATTTATCGACATTATTATTATTATTATTATTATATCCATAAGAAAAATAGAATTGTGTGATAGACGGCATTAGGGTTAATGATCTGCACAAATTAATTGTAACATTCTGTTGTGGCTGTGGAATTGTAGCATAACGGTCTGTATGTCCATTTATTCATATAAACCTCAATTATGAGGCTTGACAGACACGAAGAAATAGAATTGTTTTGTGATTTGAAGCCTGGTCTGGAAACTCACAATCTAGAGGTCAGCGTCACATGAAAAAACTGTTTTATATATATATATATATGTGTGTGTGTGTGTGTAGTAATCTAAATACAAATATCCCTTCAAATATTACAAAATATTCTGGAGGGAAGGATTTTTTCTTTATTTTTTTTTTAGTTATTTTTTTACGTCTGGTCCTATTTTGTACATTACTGCCATATTTTGAAATTCCAAAAAAAATCTGACACATTTTAATGAGTGGATATAAATGGAGAGGTGATACGAATTGTTCTCTAGAATAAATGAATTCTCTGGATGTGCTTTCCAGACCAAATAAATATCTGAACGAGAGAGAGCCTGTTTTATTTGTTAAATGTCAGAGGGAGGCCGCAAGCTGGCTCGGAGAGTGCGCGGTGTCATTAATAATGCTAACACGGTGGATCTTAGACATTTATAATGTTAGCAGGGGCAGAGCAGTGAAAATGTTTGTCGTATATTTTAATGCTTTTGCCGTCTGCCTTGCTCTGTGGGTGAATACGCCGTCTTGTGTTTCCGAGAGACTTGATATCACTTGTCACTGTTGTTCGGGGTCACCTGGGCCAAGTCCGTTATGTCTGGCTTACACCTGCAGGTTTGATCATTTTATTTTCATTGTATCACATTTCATATTAAGGGAAGTTCTAATACAGGACGTCTTGTTCTTATGTTGAAGGATGGCTGACTGTGGGAGTCTGAAGAATAAGTACTTTCGTAGAAAAAAAACCTCCAACGTATTGGTATATAGTCTTTTAGCAGTGGGACATGTTAGAAGACTATTGATGTTTAAAGGTGAAGAAAGAGTATTGTTTGCCGTAGATGCTGCTAGAACGTTGCTTCAGATAGCCTTCAATTCCCGGGTGATCTAAAAATAAATAGTTTTACCTTTCCCCCCCACGGGTATGGTTGGCAAGAGGGTCAGGGGGAAATTGCCCTCTGTGCCACCAGCATACAGGGTTTGTGGGCTATAGTTACAATGCACCATTTATTCTACTGATTAAAAGCAATGGGCTGAATGTTAAATGTCTGTTGGCACAGGGCCGGGAAATGAGGAAGCAGGGTCTTTGCTAGCCCAGTGCTGTGAGTTAGTGACCCACAATCCTTGATTCTCTCCAGGGCAGTACATGGGATCTTATACTGGAGGTTGCAGTATCGGGGGCCAAACTGACGGCCGGGCCATGAACATGTATGATGTGAAGTTGTTTGCGGTAGTGGATTGAAATAAGGTATTGGTGTCATTTGATATCTGGGAACGCTGGCATAGCTGATTTAGAGAATGTTTCCAGCTATTTTGACCTTGAAGGAACACTATAGGGTTAGGAACACAAAAATGTATTCCTGACCCTATAGTGTTTAATCCCCCCCCCCCCCCCCCCGCCTTAGCCTCCTTAAAAGCAATTAAAATTCACCTTTTTTTAAGCACCGCGCAGGTTTGCCGGCGCTAGCTCTGCCCCCTTTGGTGTCGTCATCAGAATTGCCGGGTTTTAGCAAATCTGGGAAAGCATTGGATTGGCTGAAATCAGCAAGGGGGTGGGGCCAAACGCCGTTCTGGCCAATCAGCACCTCCTAATAGAGACTTGCTGTGCAGCACTGAGCCAGGAAGCCCCTCCAGTGGCCATCTGAGGAGTGGCCACTTGGAGGTGGCCCTAGATGCAATGGAAACAGTGCCTTTTCTCTGAAAAGGCAGTGTTTGCATAAAAATGCCTGAAGGCAATGATTATACTCACCAGAACAAATACATTAAGCTGTAGTTGTTCTGGTGACTATAGTGTCCCTTTAAATTTTAAATTCAATTTGAATTCTCAGTTTAGTAAGTAAACCTGGTATACTGCACATCTCCAGGAGTGTCAATTTATCAAACCCTTAAATCATACATCCCAACTCCGGCATCCTGGGAATCGGGATGCTGGTAGAAGGCGGGTAAAAAGGCACCATTAGTCAATTGCTTTTATAAGGCCCTTGTTGGGTCCTTGTCTTGTATTGGTATGTGATGGCTTGATTTACTAGTCACTGTATTTAACAGTCAAACACACTCTTGTAAAATGTGGGGAGATCTTGCCCTTTATCAGTTCCTGAATTTTAAAGGAAAACAAACATGTATTCCTAACCCTATATTGTTATAAACATCATCTAGCCCCCCCCCCACGTCCCTAAATATAGCAAAATCTTACTTTTATTTGTCTGCAGCAGATGACTCTGTCCCTGATCTGCTTCCTTGGCTGACATCATCATAAATGCTGATCTGAGCCAATCACAATGCTTTCCCATAGGATTGGCTGAGACTGTTAAGGAGGCAGATCAGAGGCATAGCCAGCCTGATTCAAACACAGCCCTGGTCAATCAGCATCTCCTCGTAGAAATACATCGAATCAATGCTTCTCTATAAGAAAGTGCAGTGTCTCTATGCAGAGGGCAGAGACACTGAATGTCAGTCACAATGTGCAGCACTGACCCAGGAAGGATCTCTAACAGCCATCTGAGGAGTGGCCAGTGGAGGTATCCCTAGGCTGTAATGTAAATACTGCATTTTCTCAGAAAAGACAGGGTTTACAGCAAAAAGCCTGAAGGTAATGATTCTACTCACCAGAACAAATTCAATAAGCTGTAGTTGTTCTGGGGACTATAGTGTCCCTTTAATTGAGAATGATTGCATCTTGTGTTTAGGCCTTTTATTCTCATGTTTTTTAATATTTGACCAAATGAAATATATGGCTGTAAAATCTATTAATGTTGTATTCCTCCACATGTATTTGCAGTTTTCTAACTCCGTTCTGGAAGCCTTCTGTTTTGCATTTTTTCCATGTCTTGAATAGTCTCGATTGTTGCTCAGGTTTTCAATTTATTGTTGGGTCAGTAAAAAAAAAATGCCAGACAGTTTTTATTGTATTTTTTTTCTGTTATCCTCTTTAGAACAATTTATCTCTTTATTTTATAACTCTTTCCAAATCATTTCTACCCACCTAATAGAGATCCAAAAATATTCTTCGTATGGGTAACACAGATTAGCTGTCAATCTGGCGTCCATCCTCTGCTGGGTTAGACCCCATTTCCCTCCTCTCAGCATCATTGGCATGGCTCTATGCTGATACCCCTCCCACTCGTCCCTCACCTGCCTCAGCTTCCGTATTGGCAAATATGTCTGGCTGATCAATTGTCAGGAGAGAGTTGAAAACCAGGGATGTTTTAAATCTCACTAAATCGGAACTTTCACGGCTAAGGTTTTTGCACTACTTAATACATTCCTGCCAATCTTGCGTGCCCTCTATTGCTTACAGAGGTGGGCAAGCGAGTGAGCAGGCTGCTCAGGGCAAAGTGTAACAGGCGGACAACCCATCCAATGCCAGCCCCTAACAAGCATAGCCAGGCTGACTGACAGCCTGCTCCCTCAAGGCAGACCATTCACGAAATGCTGCTGAAGTGTTTGGTGAATGCAAGCAGATTTAAAATGCAGAACAGTCCTAGGGGCACAGTTTTGCAGGGACAGTACTCCAAATTGCGGCGCTGTCTCAGCAAATTTGGGACTGTTGGCACCTATGCTTAAAGGGACTCTCCAGTGCCAGGAAAACAAACCGTTTTCCTGCACTGCAGGTCCCCTCTCCCTCCCACACCCCATCCCAGGTTGCTAAAGGAGTTAAAACCCCATTCAGTGACTTAACCTGTATCCAGCGCCGATGTCCCTTGGCACTGGGCCAGGCTCCGCCTACGCTCCTCCTCTGCCGACATCAGCCGTGGGGGAAACCTATTCCGCATGCGCTGCCCGCAATGCCGCGCACACGCATTAGACCTCCCCATAGGAAAGCATTGAATAATGCTTTCAATGCTTTCTTATGGGGATTTTGGCGACGCTGGAGGTCCTCACATAGCGTGAGAATGTCCAGCATTGTTATAACACACTTTTCGTGTTCTATGAACATGGAAGTGTCCTCTAGTCGCTGTCTAGTAGACAGCCACTAGAGGAGGACTTAACCCTGCAAGGTAAATATTGCAGTTTATGAAAACTGCAGTAATTAAACTTGCAGGGTTAAGGGTAGTGGGAGTTGGCACCCAGACCACTCCAATGGGCAGAAGTGGTCTGTAAATAAGCTAAAGCTTGTGATTATATATATATATATATATATATATATATATATATATATATACATACACACACACACACACAAACGTACACCTGCCCATTACACCAAAATGGAGTTTTATAACATCGCATTCTAAATATATAGACATTAATATGTTGTTGGTACCCCCTTTGTAGCTATAACAGCTTCCTCTTCTGGTAAGGGTTTCTGTGGGATTGTGTGCCCATTTATCCAGGAGAGCATTTGTGAGGTCAGGCACTGATGTTGGATCAGAAGGTCTAGCTTGCCATTTCCATTCTACTTCATCCCAAAGTGTTCGAAGGGGCTCAGGTCAGAGCTCTGTGTTGGGCAGTCAAGTTCTTCCACACCAAACTCATCCAACCATGTCTTTATGGACAATTCCTTTGTGCACTGGGGCACAGTCATGCTGGAATAGAAAAGGACCTTCCCACAAACTGCTACCACAAAGGTGAAAGCAAAATGTCTTGATTTGGTGAAGCATTGAGATTTTGTAAATGCAGACTGCATGGTTATGTGCTTTATTTTATTCACCTGTGGCAAAGGGTCTGATTGAAAAACCTGAATTCAATAATTGAGAGAGAGAGAGAGAGAGAGAGAGAGTGTGTGTGTGTGTGTGTGTGTGTGTGTGTGTGTGTGTGTGTGTGTGTGTGTGTTTTTACATGATAGTCTTATACAGTTTTCTTTTTTTAAAACAATAACAAGCAATGATCAAGTATAAAACTGTGTAATACAGTTAAAGGAACACTACAGGGTCAGGAACACAATCATGTATTCCTGACCCTATAGTGTTGAACCCACCATTTAGGTGGCTTGCCCCCCCTTAACCCCACTATAAAAGTTTAATTAAAACTCCCCTTATTTCTGCCGGGGTCTGCCGGCGCTGGCTCCGCCCCCTTGGTGACATCAAAATGGCTGATTTTTAGCCAATTGGCTAAAATCGGCACGGGGCGGGGCCAAATGCCATTTTGGATCAGTGCATCTATATGAGGAAAATTCAGCGTCTCCATGCAGAGCGTGGGGACACTGAACATCAGTGCTGCTTTTTCGGCAGCACTGACCCAGGAAGCACCCCCCGTGATCATCTAAGGAGTGGCCACTTGGAGGTGGCCCTAGAGGCAATGTAAACACTGCCTTTTCTCTGAAAAGGCAGTGTTTGCATGAAAAAAGCCCGAAGGGAACTAGTATACTCACCAGAACAACTACATTAAGCTGTATACTATACATTAAGCTGTAGTTGTTCTGGTGACTATAGTGTCCCTTTAAGTCTGGTCTCTGTCTTAAAAGGATATTCTAGGCATCAAAACAACTTTTGGTTAATGAAGCAGTTTTAGTGTATATATTATGCCCCTGCAGTCTCAATGTACAATTCTCTGTAATGTAGGAGTTAGAGCAATATGTTTCTGTTTATGCAGCTTTGGTCACACCTCCCCTGGTTCTGACTTACACAGTCTGTTTAAAAAAAAAAGTTTAATTTTCAATCAGATATTAACTTGCTTTATCTCCTGCTCTGTAAATTGAAGTTTAGCTACATACAGGCGGCTCATGCAGGGTCTAGAAGGCTATTAGCAGAGCAGGATATAATAAATTGTAAATTAAGCAGAATTTGCAATAAAGGAAGTTTAAACATTAGGTGACTCTTTACAGGAAGTGTTAAGAAGGCTGTGGAAGTCACATGCAGGGAGGTGTGCCTAGGGCTCTATAAACAAAATGATTTAACCACAGAGAATTGAGCAGTGAGACTGCAGGGGTATGATCTGTACACCAAAACTGCTTCATTAAGCTAAAGTTGTTTTGGTGACTATAGTGTCCCTTTAACTACAGAGTACTGTAGTGCTTGTAGTGTCCCCTTGCACTGTCCCTGGATTTTTTCTGCACTTGCTGTTCCTGCGTTTCATACTTAATTTGTTAGTTAAACTTATTTGTCTTATTTTACATATTGTGCAGCGCTGCGGAATATGTTGACGCTATATAAATAATTGTAATTGTAAATGTGGTAATACCTGTTCTACCTATGTTTTAACATGGCAAGCTTGATACATCTGTATCTGTTACCTGGATACAGTGCCAGGGCTAGCCACTACATTGCACAGTAGTGGTTATGGTTCTGAGAGTGCCCTTAATATTATGTTGAGATTGTGGTGCTGACCGGAATTTTGGGAGTATGTCCAGACAGGTGCCGTTCTTTTCCCACCGTTTCCTTTTTTTGCTCAGTTTTGTTTTTCCTTTGATTATATTGTGTCATAAGACTCTGCGGCTGCTGTGTAAATATTATCATGTGTCTATGTAGAAAGTAAAGCAGCCCAACATGTTCTCCGAATTGTGTTTGGAGAACATTCTCTATAAACAGCAAAGTCTATAATCTCGGAGTAAGAAGTGGCAGCTGTCTGTGTCAGTCAGTGCTTTATGTTGCACTGTATATTCACGGTTTAACTCTTTGTGCTATGTATTATGCATAATGGCTAGGGATGCACTGAAATTAAAATTCTGGGCAGAAACTGACACTGAAAATTCAGGATGTCCTTAGCCGGAAACCGAAACCGTAAATGACTTTTTTACCCAAAAAAGGGAGTGGGTGACAGTGACTAAGGGTCAGGGGGACAGAGTGACTGAGGTAAGGGGTGACTGGTGACTAAGGGAAGGAGTGACTGGTGACAATGACTGAGGGAGGGAGTGACTGAGGGAAGGGTGACTGGTGTCAGTGACGGAGGGAGGTTGTGACAGGTTAACTAAGGAACAGTGTTAGTAATATCTTTGTTTCCGTGGTGATCCAGTGTCCTGGCTCGATCGTGGTCCGTTGGGCTGTCTCTCCAGTCTGCAGCTCCGCTGGGATATCCAGAAGTTAGTGTTGCTGTGGTAACCCATGGAAACGCTCTGATTGGCTAGAGATTGCGAGATACAGCACAGTCTGCAGCTCACACCCGGTGGAGCTGCAGACTGTGCTGGTTCACTCCCCGGGCAGACGGGAGGGGCTCGCACCCGGCGGCACACAGGGCAAGCCGCTGGGCCCTCTCCCGATTTTTGGCAGATTTGACTATTTTTTTTGGTCCAAATTGGGATAGGCCCATCTTTGGACAAAACGTTTGGCAGTCGAAATTGTGGTGTATCCCTAATAATGGCATCTAAAGGTCTCATGCACCTTGGAACCCCGTGCATCTCATATGGCCCTGAATGTGGTTACAGCCTACCAGAACTGGATTTTTTTTTTCTCTTTATTTCTTCCAATTCAATATTCAATTTTGATGTTCACAAGGCAGATCTGACTTTCCTCGTTCATAGTCTCATTTTATGCTGCATGCTGTTGGTCAGCTTGCTTTGTGTATAATTAAGCAGAGCATCTATTTTATATTCGTTTTGCACAATGGAGTGATAACGACCAATTTTAAAAGACATTGTAACAGCTAGATGTATGTTAACTTTGAAACTAAAAGTAAAAAAATAATAAAAAATTATTGCAAATTTGCACCCAAATACAGAATTTTTCTACATTTTTACACAACAACAGGACCCCCCCCCCAATCCAAAAATTAAATAAATAATAAAATAATCGAACAATGCGTTTCACCAGTAAGGCATATTGGTGAAATGCGTTGTTGGATTATTTTATTTATTTATGTTGTTACTATCAATAAAGCAGGTTCCTCTATTTTTGAACCTGCTGGCTTTTATTGTTATTTTTATTTCTTTTATTCTATCACTTTTCCTGGCATTACCTGAAACACAACTTCCTGGACTACAAATTTCAAATCCTTGGTGAGGATTGTTCCACCCACATGGCAAATACTGAGAAAATCCATTGCTCACAGAATTACGAGTATATTTTAAATTCTCTCCATATATATTACTATGAATATATATTCCACCTTATACCTGAGAATTTGAGCTTATATTCTTTGATACGTTATGGACCCTGTAGTTAGAATATTGCACTATTGGAATTTACGCTATCATTTCATTTTCTTCTGGGACCTACAAGACTAACTCTGCCTACTCCTATATCCACTAGTGGGGGTAATACCACTATATGCTGATATTACTGGAGCTTGTAAGTAAGCTCCAAAAAATGTGAGTGTGCATTTAAAGTACCACTGTAGGCACCCAGACCACTTCAGCTCAATGAAGTGGTCTGGGTGCAAGGTCCATCTAGTTTTAAACCTGCAGCTGTAAACATAGCAGTTTCAGAGAAACTGCTATGTTTACATTAGGGTTAATCCAGCCTCTAGTGGCTGTTTCATTGACGGCCGCTAGAGGTACTTCCTCGCTTCTCACTGGGAAAATCACAGTAAGAAGACGCTGACGTCCATAGGAAAGCATTGAGAAATGCTTTCCTATGGACTGATTGAATGTGTGCGGCTTTAGCCGCGCATGCACATTCAGCGCTGACGTCGGAAGAGGGAGGAGATTTCCCCAGCGCCGAGGGAGCCCAGCGCTGGAGAAAGATAAGTGTTTAACCCCTTCAGCACGGCGAGAGTGGGGCCCTGAGGGAGGGGGGGGGGGGGGGGGAACCTAAAGACACTATAGTGCCAGGAAAACGAGTTTGTTTTCCTGGCACTATAATGGTCCTTTAAACACTTTGTTGTTTGTCACCATCCAAGTATACTAAATACTGCACTATTAGTATTCCTCTTTCTCTCTCATCTATCCACATATACACCTAATGAGGATGGAGTACACTGAAAAAGAACTCAGGCCATTAGAAACATTTATGGACTATATTTTATTGTTTATTTTTTTTTTTTTGTATTGTATTTTATTTCATGTTATATATTCTATAGTATCTACTCTTTGTTACCTTTTTTATTTTAGTTATTTTTTGATTAGTCTTTTTTTTTTTTATATGTATATTGGCACAACCTGATGTTTGTACTAAATATTTTTAAATGTTTGAACTCATCCGGGTAGTTGGCTCGGCACATGGCTCTCCTTATTGTTTCTTTGACCCCCATAGTAATACGGGTTATGACATCCCTTTCGGTTCTCTTTCTGCTTTTGTTAAGCAAATCGTGTGGTCTCGGACCATTGATTTGAGTGAGTCTTCTGGCATTAGTGGCTTGAGAAATCTCTGTACATGAGCTGCCAGGCCGGTATGTTTGATAGCCTCCGTTATTCCGTGGATTCTGAGATTATTGCCACGGGACCTGTTTTCCAAGTCCGATTTAACTTACTGTTTGACTTGATGTTGGTCAGAAAAAGCATTGTGATGGCTAATCACCTCATCCACTCTGGCCTAGACTGCCTCTGTCCTGTTCCCTGTGTCCTGAATTTCTGTGAGTGCTTTTATGTCGGTCCTAAACTCTTGTAGGAGCTCCCTGATATCTGTGGGAGTTTGGTTTAGGTTCTGCGAAACTGCAGTCGTCTGTCTCACATTTGAGGCCTCCAGCGTGTTTGCCTCCTAGGCAGTATTTGTTCAGTGCTCAGTGCTCAGTGCCACTTCAGTGCTTCAGTGCCAAAGGAAAGCATTGGATTGGCTGAGATCTAGTTTGATGATCTCCGTCATTAAGGCGGAGGCAACTGCGGCGAGACTGGCACTGCGTACGAGAAAAGGCAAGTAAAAACACCATTATATATATATATTTTTTGCTCCTTTAAGGTCAGAGTAGCTGAGGAAAAAGCATAGCTGACTTAAATAATATTTTGGCTATTTTGACCTTAAATTTGATATTCACTTTAAATTCTCACTTTGGTGAATAAACCTGTAGGTGTTTGATTTATGCCAATTCAGTATTTAGTGAATAAAGCCCGTTGTTTTCATGATAGTTCTCCCTACGAGTCCTGTTTTTGTTTTTTCCATTGCACGGGAGCCATTGATTTTGGAAGTATCGTGCTGCAGGACTGCAGGCTTGGTTTTAGCTCCTTAAGCCAGCAAACACTGCAGCAGTTGATGACAGCTGCAATACGAAGAGGCCAACCGCTGAGACTGCCTTCCTTGCTTCCCTGGCTAGTTATACGTTTTAACTCTTATTGGTGTGAATTTATCCATTCTACCGACAATCTAAAGGGAGCTCCGGGCTTACTGCTAAAGGCTGCAGAGCCATGTCTACTTGTGGGGCAATTATTTCTTGGCTACTTTTGAGAATTAATACTTGAACTCACCACAGGTGGTGGACAAACCCCAAGGTGATCCAGTACTGGATATGTGCCCTGTTAACGGGAATCTTCCATAGACCATTGACGATTGACCCTTGGTCTTTCCTTTCATCGAAACCGATGAAGGACTTTTCTTCTGTAGAGATGAAATTATTCAATAAAGTCACCCTTGCGGCTAGAAAAGCACTGGCGCAAGACTCTGTCCCCACACTAGAAGCAGTCTTGCATAAGTTAAAAGATAACCATCTCATGGATAATCTAATGGCTGGAGCTAGGAGCACTTTCCTCATTTGATAAGGCCTGCTAACCCTGGCAGGATTATTATATAAGCCGATCATTTTACTTTTCCTCTGAGTATAAACATTTGCTCTTTCAACCCTGTTTAGACCTACTGTCTTCTTCTTCCTCTCGTGTGTGTGTGTGTGTATATATATTTATAAATATAATATACCGCATTTACTCAATTCTAATGCGCAGTTTTTATTGAAAATAAAGTTTCCAAAATTTGAATGCGCATTAGATTTGATGCAAAATTCGAAATTTTCAGACGAATTACATTCCGTGAATTCACACAGACAAATTCAAGCTGGTGAATTCAAACAGATGAATTTTGTTCCTGAAAAGAGGGCTTAATAAAGAATAGACTTAACGTGTAACACTATAATTGAAACACCATCAATGTTACTATGGGATATAGCAATAAACATGTTTACAGTGTTAGCACCGTGTTTTATAGTAGTATCTTCTTCTATAAATGTGCATTACATTCACCAGCTTCCAGGTTTCAAAATTTGAGGTGCGCATTGGATTCGAGTAAATACGGTAATTTTTATTTCTCTCTTTCTTTTTCTCTTTTGTCTCATCTGGCTATTCCACCAATTATTAATCAATTTATCAATAGCAATTGTGCAGGGATAGGAATTTTGTACAAACACGTCCTGTGAACGTTTTACTTTTTGTGCCTCTCTGCGCACTATCAATTTTTTTGTATTTTTTTTTTTGTATGTTTGATTCTCAGCAGGAAATATTGCATTTGTCTCCTGCTACAAGCTTACCGTACCTCTCTACTGGTAGCCTTGCCGACAGGCCTGCCATTGTAATGACAGGAGGAATTGATACAATAAAGTTACACGTTCAAAATAAATTTGTTTCGATATCCTGTTAACAAACAGATGTAGACAATGGAATAGTGTTCTATCCCGTGATTACATTTTTTTTTTTTTTGTAAATCTTTATTGAAGTAAAGAAGTAAGTATAACATCGCCTATGCTGCTACAACAGCAGTAATAGGCTTAGATTTTACATGAACAAATCAACATTGTATCAGAACATTGGGTTAGCGAACAATAACTGCTACATCTTTCCTTTCCTTTTGTTTTGTTTTTTTTTGTTTTTTTGTGTTTTTTGTTTTCTCTCTCCGTTTTTCCTATACATGTAATAAGAGTTTGTGTGCAGTTATATTCACAATGAATTGCATAGTCAGAAGTTTTAGGAATATGGGTATGGCACACGGTCAGTAATACATTATAATTTAACTATACCTGCTAGAGCAATTAAGTATAATTCCATTATTCAAGTGTAGGACATAGCGCTGGATGATCCAAGTGGTGTCCCATAGTAAATAAGCAGGGTACATCATGTATCCATGACATTTATCCAGCTATTACCCACTAGTGCTGAGCCATAACATTTGAGTTCTGAGGTTGGTTGTGTCTGCGGACTCGCAGATCTCAGAAAAGTCACCTTACGGGGGAGCAGTGGTTACCAATACCCCTCGCCTGACGGTAGTGATTACATTTTGGAGTACAATGAGTGGGGGGACCAAGTAAACCCTGTAAGACCGGGATTAATAGAGCCAAGACAGAATTAATCCCTAAGTATACAGAGATGGTCCACATCTATATTTGTATTCTAATACTGGATTCAAATTCTGTATTATTTTTATGAGAATTTTGAGTATTTCTTACGTAAAGAACGTACGTTGAATTACCAAGAAAAGAGTACCGTGATTTGATTTTTTTTTTTTCATCGTCTAGCTAAAAAATATAATTATGCAAATGAATAAGCCTTTATTTATTGTAACCACACCCATTAAGGATCAACGAATGGCCCACTCTGTCACTGTCTTCCTGTATTGTGTGAGACAGCCAAGGCTAATTAAGCAGATCATTCCATTCTGGTAGACGAGGTTAAGGAAGTACATTGTGATCATGGCAAAGTGTAACATTTGGTCCTTTAGTGGTTAAAGAGTGATTCAATGCAAGGCTGATATTCAGAATGTTTGGTATTAGACCTGTCCAGGTACTTGGTCCAACCAAATTGCACTCTCTGGTAAATGGTATTTTACATCTTAATAGACTCAATAAGTTGGCACTATTAAACTTTAGAGACAATAAAAGTTTGCTCTAAGTATTCAGATATTCACGGGTTACACGCTCTGCGATCTGTGTAGACCTCTCTCAGACAATATGGGATATATACAAGAAAGAGAGAACAATTGCGTGTGAGTGACATAGAAACGATACATTAAATACTGCCGTGTATAACGGTGTATAATGTCAAGCCCAAGATTTCTAGTAGTTGTAGTTCCACGGTTTTCTACAGTGGAAAACTGCATCTCCCAGAAATCCTCGCTGCGCTTACATTACACTGATGTGATAAACTCGGCAGTAGCAATTATTTATTTATGTTTAAATATTTTGCACAGTATATATTTAGTTTTTACATTGTATCATTTATCACAAGTGTCCCTATTTAGACCCAAATCCTTCTGTCCCTCTTTTGTTATCCTAGTGTCCCTCTATTCTAGGGGCTCCATATTGTTAGTGTGTCTGAGAGTATAACAGAGCTCCACAGCAATAATACTCCCAGTGATGTCTGAGTGTATAACAGAGCTCCACAGCAATAATACTCCCAGTAATGTGTCTGAGTGTATAACAGAGCTCCACAGTAATAATACTCCCAGTAATGTGTCTGAGTGTATAACAGAGCTCCACAGCAATAATACTCCCAGTAATGTGTCTGAGTGTATAACAGAGCTCCACAGCAATAATACTCCCAGTAATGTGTCTGAGTGTATACAGAGCTCCACAGCTATAATACTCCCAGTAATGTGTCTGAGTGTATAACAGAGCTCCACAGCAATAATACTCCCAGTAATGTGTCTGAGTGTATAACAGAGCTCCACAGCAATAATAGTCCCAGTAATGTGTCTGAGTGTATAACAGAGCTCCACAGCAATAATACTCCCAGTAATGTGTCTGAGTGTATCACAGAGCTCCATAGCAATAATACTCCCAGTATTGTTTGTGAGTGTATAACAGAGCTCCACAGCAATAATACTCCCAGTAATGTGTCTGAGTGTATAACAGAGCTCCACAGCAATAACACTCCCAGTAATGTGTCTGTGTGTGTGTATAACAGAGCTCCGCAGCAATAATACTCCCAGTAATGCTTGAGTGTATAACAGAGCTCCACATCAATTATACTCCCAGTAATGTGTCTGTGTGTGTATAACAGAGCTCCACATCAATAATACTCCCAGTGATGTGTCTGAGTGTATAACAGAGCTCCACAGCAATAATACTTCCAGTAATGTGTCTTAGTGTATAACAGGGATCCACAGCAATAATACTCCCAGTAATGGGTCTGAGTGTATAACAGAGCTCCACAGCAATAATACTCCCAGTAATGTGTCTGTGTATAACAGAGCTCCACAGCAATACTACTCCCAGCAATGTGTCTTTAAACTGCAATAAATGTGTTTAGAGATCAGTTTGTGTAAAGAAAATTCATTGTTCTTACTCCTAATCCCATTTTAGTTGCATACATTTGTTTTTAGTAAGTCACCTAACTTTTCTCAGAACCACCTCTCCCCTGACCACTCTAACACCCTGAAATTAAAGTGTCCATTTGAAATGTTGGGAAGTAGGTGGTATGCCTGGCTGTCTTGGCACAATTAGAGCATGGCATGCAAATGGATTGAAGTCCACTATGCTGTCCATGTGGGGGCCGGTGTGCGCTTGACATTGTCGAAGGAATCCCTTATTTCCATGTGTTCGTACGGTTTCTCTGTATATGCCAGAGCCACACCTTGATCATTTTAATGTATCCTTCCTAAACATGGAAGGCGAGGACATCTCATCAGGAGCAGGTGGCAGAGAGTCATTGCTGTGGGGTGAAGTGACACTCGATTGATCAATGATATAGGCAGGGAAAATGTGAACGGTAAGCTTAACTACATGAACATATTTCTGATACAGAGTCAATATCTGCTGAAAATTTAATCTGTCATCTGTGTTTGTTAAAAGCAGATCTCCAATAATCTATGGGATTAGAATTGCAGAAGCTTTAAACGGACTCACTGCCACTTACTTGATTTGTTGCCGAACTACAGTGAACATTGATTATGGAGTTGTATTCACTGGCAGATAGTGTAGCAGTGGCTGGTAATCTCTGACTACATGAAATCTGCCACGTTAATAGAATGCAGCCCATTTTATCACATGGCCAAGGATACTCTTTTCGGTGATTTGTGTGATTGCTTTTTTTTTCCTTTTTCTTTTAGAATGTTGTGTATGTATAGTATTTTTTTTAATCATGTAATTTTGTTTCAACTTATACGCAAGGAGTGCTACACACATTGTATATGTGTAATAAATATACATACACACACAAACTATATAATAATTGTCTTTTTGTTATTATGTGCAGTTGCAGTTTTTATTATATCTGAGTTCTGTTAGTAAGCTAATTAATCTCACTGGGTTTGATTACAATGAAAGGCTGCCAGTGTGTTTAACCCCTTAAGGACACATGACATGTGTGACATGTCATGATTCCCTTTTATTCCAAAAGTTTGGTCCTTAAGGGGTTAAATACCTTGTGATCATGTATCATGATGCTTTCTTAGATTAATAAAATTGTCTGTTGATTCCATGTAAAGAAACACTCTGTATACCATAACAACTTCATTGAAATTAATGTTATGGTGCCAGGAGGTGCCTGGTGCTGGCTTTTTTTTCCCTCTTCTTGATTTTCTTATTCTCTGATATTTTACTTTATATCTGCACGATCACTTTTTCTTTTTCATAACTGTAACACTTGTATAACTGTTTCTGCTTCAGGGTAGACCCTATTCCGTATGACACTCCAAAGCCAGCCGGCCACACGCGGTTTGTCTGTGTCTCTGATACCCACTCCAGGACAGATGGCATCCAGATGCCATACGGGGACATCCTTCTGCACACGGGCGACTTCACTGAGCTAGGCTTGCCCTCCGAGGTGAAGAAGTTTAATGACTGGTTAGGTAAGAATCTATTGCTGCTTGATGACCTCAATTAACCTCCTCTGGTCATGTCTCATTCATTGCCTTGTAATTGAATTTAAACACTTGACTGTTTTCTTTTCTACTGTCTCCTCATTTGTGTTTCTGCATGTGAGGACTTTGTAGTTAAAGTTGTTTAAGGAGCTGAGGCTTACGATATTTGTCCTTTTTTGTGGAGGAAGGTGTGAATGGGATGATGCCAGCCATAATGTTGCTCCGTAGAGCTCTACTAATGCTATGCGATCAGTGGGTGTAAATCCAAATAACGTGGCCATATAATTCCCCTCTGCTAATGGATTGTGGGTAAAATTGATTGACCACTAAAATTGAACTTTAAGGGAGCTATCTAAAAGCAGATTAAATAAACGTCAGTTTTGGTAACAGGCCCACTTCCATGCATTGTGTTTTGTATTGTATTTTCACATTTTAATGCATTATGTAAAACCTACAAAAGGGATCTTATTTATTCTGGAGATAGAATTCTGTATATTTGTAAAAATAATATTTTATAATTCCCAGCTGTTTCCTTTAACCCCTTACGGACCAAACTTCTGGAATAAAAGGGAATCATGACATGATACACATGTCATGTGTCCTTAAGGGGTTAACTGGATAGGCACCAGGCAAATTGACTATAATGGACATGCTTCTTACCTGCATTTATAATGCTTGGATAAGTACGGCTCTTCCTTGCCGTTAGTGAGTTGGTCACAATATCTGAAATCTCTGCACTGTCTGCAGTGAACCGAATCACTGGCTCTAATATTATGTCTAACTCTGGCTTCTCGGTTTCATTTATTTGTATTTTCTTTTTTCTTTTGTCATTACATGTACACATTAATTTACTGAATTAGTTGTTAACTGTGGAATTAGTTGGCCCTTTATTAGTATATTAATCGAGCAGGAGCCTCCTGAAAAGGATTCTAGCCATTGTTCTAGATTGTTCCTAGATAATATCTGAGAGTGGGGTTTGGCGTCTCCAGAGCACCTGTAAGGTTATTTTCTCTAAAGTGTGAATTGCCGGTGTTAATTTCAACTGTTAGGCCAAAGTAGCAAAACAGGACAAATCCTTCAATCCGGGTATGTCGGTGTGCCTGCAAGCGAAGAAGGTGGGTACATCCAGTAACAGCGCGCAGTGTGTGCTGAGGATGGACGTGATTTTTGCACAGAAGTAACATTAGGCATGATGGAGCTGAGCTGGGGGTGCGGAGAGACCCCGGCACAAACTTGCAGATTTCTCTGTATAGAGAGCATTTCAAGCTGAAACCTTGCACTATGACCACTTCTAAAAGCAGACGTGCTGGTTGGAGTAACCCTTTGAGATCTGTTCTGTTTTATCCCAATCTGCAAGAGCAGGGAATTTATAAAAAAAGAAAAAATGTCCAATCTTGCGGGCGGTAAATTTCCGGTTTCATTGCTTACTGCGACTTTATGAACGGTGTTTTTTACTGAAAGCATTTTAAACTCACTGCCCCCGTGAGCTGAGAAACAGATAAGATATAACAGGGATTTGAGGGGATTCGCTTCCCTACATGTAAAAAAATACAGAGTTGGACCTTGTTTTTTATACAGAACATTTAGTGCTTGATCATATATGTCTGCTTGGGACTATCTGAGGGAGACCTTTTAAAGCACAATGAATATTAACCCCCGGACAACCGTGTTACTCTGCCGCGTTGTAATTGTCCCATTGTTAAATGCTCCATGTAACTGCTCTTCAGATCGAAATCTGAACGTAACAAAGGTCAGTTATGATTGATGAGTTAGAAATCGTTATGCCACAGCTGTTTCATGTCAGGGCTGGATCATAAGACGGCTTTACTTTTAGCAAACGTTAAAGTGTGTTCAGTTACACAAGGCTGTAACCTTCCTGCTATCGTTTACAACCGCCGTCCGTTCTAGACAAAATCTGTGTGCATCATGTGTGCATCTAAAGTATCATTTATAAATTCTACTAATTTATTATCCATCACAAGAATATTGGCTACATTTCATATTATGATATCGGCACGATAATTTTTATATATTTTTTTTACTTTTTTTTTTTTTTGTCCTTTTGTGTCACTTCCTTTTTTTGGGACTATTTTTTTTTCTTATGTAAAGCTGATTTTTGGAAATGAGCTAAGCAACGTTCAGTTGCAGAATCCCGCAGATAAAGAAATCTCAGACATTATGGACAGAGCAGAACGAAACAGCTGAACTTGCTCAAGAGGGTAAATATAATAACTCCATGGTGGTAAGGGGGGGGCAATATTAAAATACAAGGCGTGAAAGGAAAACCGAGAGAAACAAAATGACACTGGCACTTTAAGTGTTGAAGTGTGCAACTGTGCTGTCTGACTGCTTGTTACAAAGGGGAACAATCACTAATAAGTGCCAAGAGCAGAGCTTATAACCATGATTGACTAGGAGCCACAACGAAGGTGGCCAATTGCAGGATAAAGATGTGTGGATTTCTACATTTAAGGGCATAGTCTCAGAACCAATTCTGTTACTCTTCTCAAGTTCCCACCACAATGACGGTTTCACTTTCATTTTGTGTTATCTGCATTGTTTGTATTGTTTGTTGTTTTTGTGTTCGTTCTTAGATTAAATAAATCTGTTTGCTTGGTATTTATTTTCTGAAAGTGGAGCCAGAGCGTGATATTCATTATATTAAGATATCTGCACGTAATGTTTAGTTTAAGATGTGGCTCATTTTAACCTAAAATAGATGTAATTTAGTTGCAAATAGATCCCTGTAATACCATAACCACTGTAATGCCAGACTGCCCCGTGGCTCCCCATTGTAAGTAGTCCAATCAGTTTAGAACAGTTTGACTTCATTCATACAGCGAGATGAGAGGTCTGGGGGCCTTTAGTGGCCCTTAAAGCTGGCTGGCAGGAGTATAACAAATAAAATAACATATAATCTGATTTGTATTCACACGCTTCATTTTATTAAATAGAACCATGACATATTTGCTGTAAAAGGTAGTTTGATAGAGGTGTATCCTGGCTTGTGACTTTAGCAAAGTTTCCCCATGGTGGTGTTGCCATCAGGTGTATAGCACATTTGCCGATGTGCGTGAAGGTTTGTGAAGATTTGTATGTTTTGTTATTGTATTGCGTTTATACGAACAGTTTGCAGAGAGTTGTATTGCAGGGTTCAGTGCCATTCTATGTCAGTTTACTGCAGGCCAGCTTTAGGCTTAAGCTAGACAGTCGTTTAAATGCTGCCCTGGCCTATTCCGCTTTTGGTTAAATATATTCTTGTCTATAGATGTTTTATATACTCCAGTCTTTCCTTCCATATCTCTTTTTCCTCACCTCCTCTGTCTGTCCGTCCATACCATCTCCCTTGCAAAAACGTAGTCAAGGCTGAAAAAAGACTCATGTTATCAAGTTAAACCCTTCACATGTGCCTGTTTCTACTGTTGATCCAAAAGAAGGCAAACTCACTAACAGAAGTGATTTCCAATTGTGCTATAATATAGGGAAATATGTCTTGACTCCAAAAGGGCAGTCCGATATTAAACAAGCTGCTACACCACATATTACCTATTTTATCTGTCAGGGTTTTGTTTTTCCAAAATAAATTGAGTGTTTACAAATCTCAAAAAGCCACCTGTTTATGCAGAGAATCCCACACATTTATTGTCCTTTTTACATTTTTCTGACCATAACTCCACCAAGTCTTGACAGCTCTCTATTCCAATTGTCATCGCATTTCCCCCTCCATATCTCATAATTTCCGTTTGTCTATCTCTCCCCCTCTTTGCACCTCTCTTCCATTACCTTGGTCATGCCATGTATGACATTACACTTTTCACAGCAGTCCTTGTAGATTTTCCTGTTGCAAAGACCTTGGCACTGAACGAGTATCAATACACCTAGCAAAATCATTTCTGCTAGTGGTTTTCTATCTATAGCATGGGTGTCTGAGCAAAGAGGGGAAAAAATATAATTAATTTATATAATAAAACTTAAAAAGCCATTTTCTTAATTTTAGTTGTGAAGTAGATAACTCCCTTATTTGTTATCCTTATGTGGGATTGACATATTTAGGGATACCAAACTTTGATGCTATCTACTAAATACCTACACATGGTGGCAAATGGGTGCTACTGTCATATCACACAGGTCCCTCTCGCTCCCAGTAGTTATGTCGATGGTTGGATGATGCCATATCCCTGCTGCTAGTGTTCCGATAACTGCAGAGCATGCGAGGGAGCTGTGCAGAAAGAGCACAGTAAGTAATGGGCTACCTGCCTCCCTCGCCGCCCAGCAGCCTGGATGGCAACTGGGGCCGCATTGCAAAGGTTCAGGGCTGCGTGCGGCCGATGGACCGAGAGTTGGAGAGTCTATAAAAAAAAGTCTATAAAAAAGACTAGATCTTTCAGATTTATATTTTTAAAAAATATTTTTATATTTCCAATCCATTAACAGAGTTATTCACTAGTGAGAAAATAAAGTGACTTTGGGATTTAAAGGACACTGTATGCAGCCACACCACTTTAGCTCATTGAAGTGGTGTGGGTGCAGTGCCCCTATTGCACTTAGTGCTGCAATGTAAAACATTGGAATTTCAGAGAAACTGCAATGTTTACATTTCAGCACTAAGTCTGCCTCTAGTGGCTGTCTATCAGACAGCCACTGGTCTGGGAGAGGTCTGGGAGAGGTCTGGGATAGGTTCATTCTGGCCTGTGACTTTAGCGAGGTTTCTCCGTGGTGGCGTTCTCAGAGGCTACGATTGCTATCATGTGTATAGCACATTTGCCGATGTACATAAAGATTTGTGAAGACATGCGTTTTGTTATCGTATTACGTTTATGCTCACCGTTTGCAGAGAGTTTTATTGCGGGGTTCAGTGCCATTCAGTGCCTTTCCATCTCCCAGACCTCTCTTAGACAGCCACTGGAGGTGCTTCCTGCATCCAAACGGATGCTTGGCCCGGTATCTGACGCTGGATGCCCTCACGCTCTGCATGAGGACATCCAGCGTCAGAGTTTTTCCCGTAGAAGAGCATTGATTAAATGATTTCCTTGGGAAGGTCTAACGTGCATGCTGCATTTGATGTGCATTAGTGCCCGCTTGTCGTGGGACTTCGGAGGAGGAGAAGCCACCACCCAGCGCCGACACAGGTGCTGGGAGCAGGTAAGTAAAGAAAAAAAAGGGGGGGGGGGATGTTAACCCTTTATTGATCACACAGGGGGTGGGGGGAAGTGAGGGAGGGAATGAGGGAGGGAGTGGGGGAGGCAGAGGGAGCTTTGTATTCCTGGCACTTATAGTTTCCCTTTTAACCCTGTAGCTGCAAACATTGAAGTTACCAGAGGGAGCTATAGTGTGAGGAATACAGATTTATATTATTTACATTACAGTATCTTTAAGGCCAAAATAGCTAACCTTGCAAAATTCTCTAAATCCGCTATGGATTCAGCTTGGCTACTCTGGCCTTATATTTGAAATTGACCTTTGTTTCAAATGTCTGTGATAATTGGAGAGGTATGTATTTCTTCTCCCTGCATGTTTCGTGTTTGCATTGTCAGTGTATGTTTCCACCCTGCTGAATTCTGGCTAAATGATCCCCTGCCCTGACAATCTATATGGGTTTTGCATAAAAGTTTTTAGACCTCACACAGGATGACCTCTGTGGTCACTTAGTGACTGGGAAAAGGTCTGTTGAGATAATTTATTTGCATTGTTTTGATATGAACATGCCCCTTGGGTCTTGTAACTCTGCAGTCATTTGACCTTGGCAATTGTTAAATGCTTTAAACACAGTTCGTTTAAATAATTGTTTTTCTTTGATCAGTAGCCTGTGTGACCCAAGAGTGGAGAAACGTGTCCTTTACCCAGTAAATTATCTTCATACAGTTATACAGTTCACTTCTCCTAAAGTGTTTGTCTGCGGCTCTGCGTTTCTCGTGCTCGCTGTGCTAAATTATGGTTTGTTTTGGTGTTTTTTACATTATTATTGTATTTATAATGCGCTGTACAATGGGTGTTCACTCGTTTTTCTCAAATCAACCAAAATTCTAAGATTGTTTGCATGTATTTTCTGAGTTTTGTTATATGAAGGCCTGCTGCCACAAAAATCTTAAAACCAAAATCCATCTATACAAAAAAAACCTTTTCTAAAATTTGCCTGAAATATATCCTAATCTCAAAAAACATATTTTTTGAAGTGCACTGTCATCTGCAATTAATTAAGTAAAACCACTTAACTTTAAAGGGACACTATAGTCACCCAGACCACTTCAGCTCAATGAAGTGGTCTTGGTGCCAGGTCCCTCAGGATTTAGTCCTTCACGTGTAAACATATCACTTTCAGAGAAACTGCTATGTTTACATTGAAGGGTTAATCCAACCTCTAGTGGCTGTCTTCCTGACAGACACTAGAGGTGCTTCTGCGACGCTGGATGCGAAATTTGCATCCAGCGTGCAGATCGTCCATAGGAAAGCATTGAGAAATGCTTTCCTATGGATTGTCTGAATGCGTGTGCGGCTTTTGCCGCGCATATGAATTCCACTCCGCTCGGTAGTTGACGTCGGCAGGGAGGAGAGGTCACCAGCGCCGAGGGAGTCCTGAGGGTGGGGGGGGACCTAAGGATTATATAGTGTCAGGAAAACGAGTTTGTTTTCCTGACACTATAGTGATCCTTTAATTAAGTGGTTATGGTGCATAGACACTGTCCCTGTTTGGCAAATGTAAACACTGCTTAGTGCATAGAGAACATGTCTCTAGTCTAGTGACTGCCAGTCTAGCTGTTAAAATCAGAGGTCTTCAGGTTCGGCTTCATTACACACAGCATGCGGACACTGATCACTTTTATTACTTCTCATAGAGTAGCATTGGATTTAATGTCTCTCTGTGAGAAGCATTTGATTTGCGGATTGCAGTGATTGCTCTGCACGTGCTGTATGTCTTGGTCTATGACTGATGACCTCAGAAGGGGTGGAGCAACAGCAGACGGAAGTGTGTATAAGCACTGCCATCCAGGTACATTTAGTTTAGTTTATTTTTATTTATTTTTAATTTTTAAAAGAGGGTTCCTGTATAGAATGTATGAAGGAAAACGCTAAGGTTAAAAACAAATCTATTTTATTTTTACTCGTTGAGAGCTATTGTTACATTGTTTAAGTGTATGTAAGCAGGACCTTTTACACTGTGATTGACACCAAAATTGATATTGCCGTCAAGGAAGTCATTTTTCCACCGGGTTGATTGACAGCTGATGGAGGCAGCCCTACACACAGAAAAACAGATTAAAACATTTTAAAAAAGAAAGCTTGCGGTCTTGGACTAAAACCACTTCAGTATTATTTGTCTTTAAAGACGTTTATTTGCGTTTTCCCAGGGTTCATCCTGGTTTTTCAATAGAGCCAAAAAGTGACAGAGATCTTGCAGCCTATGCTTGGCTTCCAACAGCTTTCAACGAGAGACCTGCAGGGTAATTTACAAATGGCAAAAAAGAGTGCTATAATAAGAGTTATAATATTTAGCATATTTTGTAATTTCATCAATTTTATTTTGTTCCCTTATTTTTTTTCCTTCTGTTATTGTTTAACATTTAAATGTCGATCTACCCTGTTAACCCAAGCTGTCACCACACACTGTAGCCTTTTATTTGAGGTTCAGCACTCAGCCTTTCCTTAATTAAAATGATTATTTACAGAGTCTTTAAGGTAGCTTGTTCACTGAGGTTTGTGAATTTAAAACCATGCTTTGCCTTTCTCATGAAGTTTGAGATACTCTATAACCCCCTTGTGAAATGTGTGCGTACATCAAACAAAGGCAGATATGTGGATTTGTTTTGTTCTTTGGAGTTTACGCACGTTTTTCTTTGCTCCTTAGTAACCCTTCTAGTGAGAGAGGCGATTGTGAACTATTGATGATATTTTGTAAATTCTTTTAAGATGCCGGGAAATGTAAACATAATGAAAGAAATTAGAACTTGGGGTTCACGAATTGAACTGATTAAGAAATTAGAACTTAGGGTTCACGAATTTAACTGATTAAGCTCACAGGCCATCTAGCCAAGCACTTTGTATAAAGAGCTCCAATGGCTAGATATCAGCTTACGGGCAGGGCTCTCTTACCTCTTGTATTTGTTTGTGTATATTGTACGTTTCTCCACTAATTGTACAGCGCTGCGGAATCTGTTGGCGCTTTATAAATAGCAGTAATAAATAAATTAAGGCTTCTATTTATATGTCCCCTGGAGATAAACACGGTTACCCCCTCCCCCTCCAGTTTGTGAAGGGGTACCCCAAGTCAAAATATGGAGACTGAAAAAAGCCTTACAGCCTCAACATTCTAAAAAACAAACCTAGTAACTAACATGTTTTAGAAGCCCATTCATTATTTAAAGAGGGGAGAGAAATCTTATATTCACCCCATGCTTTCAAGTGTAATAAGGGTATTTTATATGCCATCTATTTATTGTCTGAGCACAGTTGAGAACCCAGAACATGTGTTGGATCCATGGTGTCCTTGTACCAGGTTTTTAGTTGAAAGTTTTCTGTCGATACACCTGTACTACCCTGTGAAAGTCCTTTTGAAATGCTTGTTAAAAAACCCAACTTGTAGGATAGATTTTAACTACTGTCACTTAAGCATATGGATGTTTCTCACAGTCCAGTCACTATGCGCAATAAGTAACATTCTTTATTTCTCCCTAAGCATCTTGGACAAATTAAAATCCTAAAAAGGCTCTTAATAATTTAAAAATGAATCAATCTAAGTTTGACAGACACTCTAAAACCCAAATACAAAAATATAAAATGCACTATTTAGTTTATTTAGTAGATACCCCAATGAAAACATGCACGTATTTAATTAGTATTTTTATATTGGGGTATATCTAAACACGGATTGCAAAAGATACAGATCTCTTGTCTTTAGCCTTTGTAAACCCTCCCCATCTAACCCCACCCAGACATCCTGTGGCTGTCCAATCACAGACTTCCAATGCAGCTCAATAAGAAGTCTTTGCAAGGGAGGTGCACTGGGCAATTCCCTGCCTTTTGAGTTTAGCTCCACTAAGCTAACCAAACCAGGAAGTAACATGATCTGTTGTCTGATTGACGGGCCAGGGCAGTGTGACAAGGATAATTTATAAAAGTGAATACAATTTTAAATGAAAATAAACTAAAATAGAATTTAAACAACTCTAGCACAACCATATCTTTTAATGACCGTTCCACTAGAAGATTAATGCAGAATACTATCAGAATGTTGAAAGACCAAGCACGTTACTACAAATTCAGTTCCATGTTTCTTGTACTGTGAACTACAGCCACTACAACCACTTACCATTTTTTAATTTCCATCAGTCTTCTGGAGAGCGAAAGTTAGTATATTGTTAGGTAGCTTGGAGGCAAGACTTAAATTTGCATAATATAGAAATGGGACCTCGGTAAATCCTTATCACAGAACAGTTTCACTATATGCAGTGGTTAATTAACCTTTATTTTATTTATTTAATTTCTTTTATTCATGGCCTTCTTTTAAATATATCAGAAATTCACAATTCTACGTGCAATACGTCCGTATCTGTTTAGACCAATATATGTGTTGGTAAATGTTATAGTGAAGATGTGCAACATTAGCTGCCGAGGTTCCAAAGTTCACCTCTGTTTTGTGAAATTATTGGACAAAAGATGGCTTGTTACAGCACATTCTGAGACGTACAGGCATGTGACAAACCCAGCGCAGTAAGAATTTCGTTTATAATGAGTCTCTCTGACCATATGGATAAATTTGCATAGTTCCAGACAATCGAGCCTTTGTGATACCCCTGCACTGTTCCTTCAAGAGATAATTAAAGATGAAATGGAAACAGATTTTTATTATGCTACAGAATATAGAACGCAAATAAAATATTATTACGGCTCCGTGAAAGGATTTGTATTGTCCTCTTATTTTGTACTTAGTAGGTTTGTGTATGGAATGAAGAGGCAGTGTGAAGGATTTTTTTTTGTCTGTTTAAAAAAAAAAAAAAAAGAGGAGCTTAAATTATAGAGCGAGAATGCGGCTTTTAAGAGAAAATAGCATTGTGTACTGAGGCCGTTTGCTAATATTATTTGATGGCTATAAATGTTCTGCGGAAATTTCCTCCTGAGTGGAGAAAATGGCGTTTGTTTGCAGTAATTGCATTTTGCTGCGTTTGCGCTGTCACTTTCCAATATGGGATAAGTCAATTGGAACTTGTGATTTCATTGTGCATCGAGGAAAGTGCTATGTAAATTGATCTGGGATGTGTTCAGCAAAAATGGTTTTGAGGATTGGAAATTGAGCTGGCTATTATTTATTGGGTTATAGTTTGTTGCTGGATTGGAACAAATGTATGCGGTTCTTCATATCATTGTATTCTAAATTAATGGTGAATTGACCTCTAAAAGGCGGATTTTTAAAGGCTATGTCATTGGCAAATAATATTGAGATTTTCTATGGTTGATATTGCAAAAATTGATAGAGTAGTTGTTCTTAAAATGGATTTCAATTACCTCCAACTGTCCTGTCCCTTATAAAACCCTTTTAGTTGACCTAGCATTGAGGATCCTCTGCTATCTTTTCAATGTGATTAAAATAGCTGAAAACGTTTAGATCCGTACTGTCTTTTAAAGGGGAACTACAGTGGTAGGAATACAAAGTTGTATTCTCCTCCTTCCCTCCCTCCCTCGCTTCCTTCCCCCCCTCCATAGTGCTGAGCGTCTGCTAAGGTACCTGAAAGTGCCTCTAGTGCCCATCTGGTAGACAGCCACTAGAGGTGGAGCTAATATTGCAAGGTAATTCCTAGATTTTACTAGTAGCATGACGTAAAGTCATGATTTTATTAATGACACGGAGGCGAGTATTATGCTTCTCTTTCTTTTATTTTCCCTCAGCAGCGAAGAGAGAAATGAGTGAAAAGAGAAAAAACATATCATTAACATATATACATATTCAACATATTCCACAGTGCTACATAAGGGAACCTCCCCCTTTCAGTATATAAGGTGTAGCACTCTCTTCCTCTTCCTCTTTCGTAGCGATCCGAAGACCCGTAAACCGAACCAGAACTTGAATTTGAACTGTAAACTCGGAAGCTGAACATATCTTCCTGGGAATGCGGAGTCAACCTTGAAGCTCCTGTTAGTTCCATTGGTATTTGGAATCATGCTAAAAAAGAGAGGAGAAATATGGTAAAATCTCAACTTACAACTGGGTGTAACATTTTCCAGTATATTTAGTAATCTTGACTTCTGAAAAGGAAATAAATGTCATACTAAATAGACATAACATTAAATACGTGACGATCATGATCAATTAAAGCTAATGTAAACTAAGCCTGAAAGACAGAAACATCAAATAATAAAGCATAATTAAATAGAATATGGGCCAGGAAGACCCGTCCTAAAGATGTAAGTCGTGAGTCAGTCCAGAAAAACAGGTTGTAAAAGAAAACATATCACCACCTCCAACCTAGGGAGGGAGGGAGGGAATAATACTCGCCTCCGTGTCATTAATAAAATCATGACTTTACGTCATGCTACTAGTAAAATCTAGGAATTTTATTAAAGACACGGAGGCTCCTATTATGCTTGTTCAAAGCTGAGCAATAACTTTATCTGAAAAATGTTGTATCGGTCTAAAGTAAAAGTTCCTGAATGTGGATTCCGTAGACCAATCTGCAGCCTTCAGAATGTCTTCCAAGCGGCATCCGGCCGCCGATGCTTTAGAGGCCATGGCGCCTCTAACAGAGTGTGATGAGAAAACAGAGACGTCGATCCCGGCCGTAGCTAACAGCCATTTGATCCATCGTGCCAGCGTCGGCGTGGATACCGGTAGATGGGGTTTCTTCAGGGAGATGAACAGAGGGCCGTCATTGGACGGGCGCAGTGCAGAGGTGCGAGACTCGTATTCTTTTAGGCACGCAATTGGGCATAAGTTAGGTAAGCACGGTATCCGTGGATAGCAGACCTGTTTGGTGGCCGACTTCGTTCTTCGTGAGATATCGAACGACACCCCCTCCGGGGTGAATGTACGTGCTCGCCAGTCCAAGGCTCTCACATCTGATACCCGTTTGCAGGATAGAAGGCAGAGCAGCATCAGTAGTTTTGCCGATAATTGTTTAAGTGAAAGATCCATGTTGGTGGGCCAGCCATCTAGGAGTCTGAACACACAGTTGACGTCCCAGAAGGACCCGTATCTGGACGTGGGGGGACGTGAGAAACGGACTCCCTTGAGCAAACGACAAATTAGAGGATTCTGCCCCAGTGGGAGGCCGTCCACCTGGTCGTGCCCGGCTGAGATGGCCGAGCGGAAAACATTGACCGTGCGGAAGGCCTTGCCTGACTCGAACAGGTGTGTAAGGAAATCTAGTACCGACTTCACAGGGGCTGATATCGGATCCAGTGATCGTCCCAAGCACCAATTGGCCCACTGTCTCCATGCTGCAGCATAAGCTTGTCGTGTACCAGGTGCCCATGCGTTTGCCAGGAGCTGCATAGTCGTGTTCGAAACTTCCGTGATTTCCCAGGGTCCCCGGAAAGGAGCCATGCCATGAGGCGGAGAAGGCCCTGTTCCACCAGGGAGTGGTTCTCCCCGTCCGGGTTGGTCAGTAGAGATGGATGGTCCGGCAGTAGCCGTGGGTGGTCTGTCGCCATCTCCAGTAGGTGTGGGAACCAAGGTTGAGATCTCCAGCACGGGGTTATCAGTACCAATGAGCTCTTGAAGCGTCGGAGGTGCGCCAGACAACGAGCTATCAGATTGAACGGTGGGAAGGCGTAAGCCCTGCCCTCGGACCAATCTTGGAGGAAAGCGTCTGTCGCTATGGCCTCCGGGTCTGGTCGCCAGCTGCAGAACTTCGGTAGTTGTGTGTTGAGTCTGGATGCGAACAGGTCCGTGCTCAAAGGTCCCCACAGGGACGAGATTCTGCGGAATACTTTCGGTAGCAGTCTCCAATCTCCCGAGTCCCTCAAGTAGCGGGAGTTCCAATCCGCGGTGTAGTTGTCCAGGCCCGGGATGTGTTCCGCGGTAACGGACACGCTGTTCTGTAAGCAGTAATTCCAGAAGTCTCTGGCCAAAACCGCTAGGATGCGGGACCTGGTTCCCCCTAGATGGTTTATGTATCGTACCGCTGAGACATTGTCCAGCTTGAGAAGAATCGAGCATGAGATGCCTCTGGGAGACAGACTGCGAATGGCGAACGAGGCCGCCAGCAGTTCCAGAGAGTTTGTGTAAGAAGGACTCCTCCGTGGACCACCTGCCTCCTGTGGATATATTGCCGCAGCGCGCGCCCCAACCATGTAAGCTGGCGTCCGATTCGATCACCAGATCTGGAGTGGACCCGAAGATCGCTCGGCCGTTCCAAGCCTCCATGTGGGTTAGCCACCAGTTCAGTTCCTCCCTCGACTCCTCGTCCAGGGAAATGTGAGATTCGTACGAGTGGCCACTTCTCAGGCAGGCCGCTTTCAGTCGTTGTAAGGCTCTGTAGTGCAGCGTAAAAAGGTGGAGCTCAATGCAGCAAATATTCTGAAAAACAAGATAATGCAGCAAAATAGTGTAACACAGTATATGTAAAATTGGTTTAAAAATATATAATGGTGTCACTCACAAGCCTGGAGTCATACCGTCATATGACTCCGGTAGTATATGCCTCTGGACCATTCAAGGTTGTCCAAACCCCTTCTGTGTAAGGTGTTTTCCTTTAAAGTGCTGTAGTTCTTCTTTCCAGTGCTTTGGAATAATAGATACACCAGGTCCAGGATAGTGAATCCAATAAAATGCTTTATTTCTTTAAAATCAATGAGTAAAAATAAATAAACGAATCTGTGCCAGGTAAATACCTGGATAGACTAAGTAGTCCAATATCAAATGTCCAAAACGCGTTTCGCCTTGTTAAAAGGCTTCCTCAGTTGGTTGTTCTGTCTCTTCCTCCTTTCTCCTGTTTTTAAATCGCCCGCTTCAGGTTGTTAATTGTTTGTATTTCCGGTCTCTCATTTCCGGTTTTTCGTTTCGTGGAACGCACGTGCGTTCCACTGTGCGTCCTTGCTTCCTGAATCATCATTCTGGTAAAACGCACCTTGTGTTCGGTTTCCGCTTCCGGTTCCGCGATCAGTGGAACGCACTTGCGTTCCAGCGAGTGTTGTCACGGACACCTTTGTTTTACCTTCTAGACAATACTGTATGAAGTTTAATTCATATGTGGATAACACCATCTTTAGTGGTAAACCTTATTTTTACAATGTTACTATTATCCCTAATTTTGTGTATTTTTCAAGGGTGACTTCATTCCTATTCATATATATTCCCACTATTGCATATACATCCACTTTTAAATATATTTTAAAGAAGAAAACATTTAAAAAGACCTTGTCAATAAAAGCAATGTTAATATATATCCTAAAAATATATATGGATAAAATCAAATGATAATTTAAAACCCATTTCTTTAAAAAAATCATTAATAAAAATGCACCATGTTAATTCATAAAATGGCATAATTCAAAATCATTATTTAACCCATATGGCATCATCGTGTTAAAATTGTAAATGAATTTCATCTCCTCCCTTCCAATCTTTTTAATAAAATCGCCACCTCTCCAATCTTTCTTCACTGTTTTGATTGCCATAAAAGTTAGCCCTTCAGGGTTAAGGTTGTGAACTTTTTTAAAATGATTCGAGACACTATGTGTCTCTATCCCATTTCTTATGTTCCTTATATGTTCTGCCACTCTTGTGTTTAAATTGCGGATTGTTCGGCCTACGTATAAAAGGTTACACGGGCATTTTAAAACATATATTACCCCCTTTGAGTGGCAGGTTAAATGGTCTTTTATTTGAAATTTTCGGTTTATGATGGGCTCCACATCTATTATGTGACGTTTTTTGCTTTTAGTATTTCTGCATGCCAGGCACTGCCCACACCCATAGAAACCATTGCTCATATTAAAAAAGGTTTTATTGGTTTGTGTTGTGTCCTTGTTGCAACTTTTTACCAGCGTGTTTCTTAAATTCTTTGCTCCTCTATATATTATTTTAGGTTTGTCTGGTAGAATGTTTTTAAGGACAGGGTCATCTTTCAAGATGTGCCAGTATCTATTTACAATTTTGTTTATCTTCCTATTATTTCCATTAAAACTACATATAAATGGGGTGTTGTGCCCGTCCCATTTTGGGTTCTTCTTTTTGTCTTTATACATTAAAGTGCTCTCTCGTGGGATCTTGAGGACGTCTTCTAAGGCTGCTTGGAGTTTTGTTTCCTCGTACCCCTTTTGCAAAAATTGTTTTTTAATCTTATTTGCTTGTATTATGTAATCGCGATCCTCTGTACAGTTGCGTCTAATACGCAAGAATTGGCCTTTTGGGGCATTCATTAGCCAGGGTGCGTGGTGGCAGCTTTCCTTACCGATGTATCCATTGGCATCTACCTCTTTGAAGTGGTTTTTTGTTACGATCCGTGAGTCCATTATGTTAATTTCTAAATCTAAAAAATTAATTTGTTTAGTGCTAATCTCTGCAGTTAAAACAATGTTCCATTCATTGGTGTTCAAGTGTGTGATAAATTGGTTTAAATCCATGTTAGTGCCTGTCCAAATAAAGAATATATCATCTATAAAACGGCGATAGCACACCAAGTTCGCCCCCCATGGGTGTCCTTGGTATACAAACTGTTCCTCCCAATAAGCCATAAACAAGTTGGCATAGCTTGGGGCGAACTTGGTGCCCATCGCCGTTCCCCTAATCTGTAGATAGAAGGTCTCGTTGAACCAGAAAAAATTGTTGGTTAAAATTAAATGGATGCCTTCTAAAATGAATAAAATTTGTTCTTCTTTAAAATTATTCTTCTTTAAAAAATATTGCACTGCTTCCAAACCTTTTTCGTGTGGTATAATGCTGTAAAGAGAGGTCACATCACACGTCACTAAAAAATTACCTTCTTGCCACGTTATTGCCTCAATTAGTTGTAGGATGTGTATGGTGTCTTTCAAATATGCTGCATTTCGGACCACTAGGGGTTGTAGTAAGTGATCGAGATACTCAGATACTTTTGCTGAGATAGAATCTATCCCAGATATAATGGGTCTCCCTGGTGGATTATCCTTATTTTTATGTACCTTTGGGAGGTGATAGTACACTGGAGTTTTGGGGTGTGGAGTAGATAAATACTTAGCCTCCTTAGTGGTTAGTATTCCCTTCTCTAACCCTTTTTCAATATAATCATCAAATTTCTTTTTGATATTTTCGATTGGGTTCTTCTCTAATTTCTGGTATGTCTGTGAGTCTGAGAGGATCCGTTCTGCTTCCTGTAAATATTTGCTATTTTGCATAACCACTACACCGCCCCCTTTATCCGCCTGTTTAATCACTATCTCCTTATTTTGTTTTAATTCCTTCACTATTCTTTTTTCTTTACTAGACAAGTTTTGATGGTATTTGTTCAAAGGTTTAATTTTCTTTATTTCTTTCATTACCATTATTTCAAAAGTTTTAATCTCGTCTGAGATAAGATGTTTGGGGAAGAAGTCCGATTTTGATTTAAGATCAGTATGTATGTACTCGGATATCCCTTCTTCCTTTTGTGGTTCTTCCTTGTTGTAAAAAAATTTTTTTAAACATAGGTTTCTAATGAACTTGTTAATATCTATGAAAAAATCGAACTTATTAAGATCAGAAGTTGGGGCAAATTTTAAGCCTTTCTGTAAAATTTCCACCTCCCCCATGGGTAGTTCCTTCCCAGTTAAGTTGAAGATTCCATCTGTATTTACCTCTTTCCTCTCTTCTCTTTGTGTGCTTCTTCTTCTGTTTCTATTTCTCTTTCCTCTGTTAATGATCTCTGTCTTTTTCCCGGTGACTCCCATATTTTGATTGGGCGTATCTGTTTCAGCCTCTCTATTGCTGGGTCCTTCCGAAAAGGGATTGAGTGAGGTTCTTCCTCTGTCCTTTCTATTCTATTATTCCACTTCTCGGGAGATCGTCTATAATTTCTTTTTCTTCTCTCCTCTTCATCCCATCTCATGCCTTCCCTTTCTGATAGGTTTGATCGGACTACTTGGCTGTAGGTTCTATAGTTAGTCTGTCTTGGTGGGGGAGAATGGTTTCTCCTATAGTTTCCCCGTTGAGGGTAGTTTTGTCTTAATGGGTTTAGAACTTCCTGATCTCTTCTAACTTTTGTGTTAGTTTCTCTTGTTAATTTTTGTCTAGGTGTTACGGTTATTGTCTGCCCTTTATGCCTATTAAATTGTCTAGTTACAGAGGGTGATCTAGTCCTTCTTGCTAGTTTATTTCTGGGGGGTGATTTACTTCTTCTTCTTTCTATAGTCCTCCTCCTTTTCGGGAAATCGTATTGCTTTTTGTATGGTACCTTTTTATAGTTCTGGTTTTTTAAAGTGTTTATATTGCCCGTTTTATAATCGTTCATATCTCTCAAATATTTACTCCTTTTTATTTCGATTACTTCTTTTTCAATTTTTTCTACTTTAGTTTTTATATCTCTCATTATTTGGCTGTATATTTCGGGGTTAGTGGTTTCACTTATTTTTTCTTTCCAGGTTATTATTTCTTTGTCTATTTGTGACAGGGTCTCCTCTCGTCTGGAGACGATGTACCCCATAGTGCTGAAGGAAAAACCCTCCAGCATTTTGTTCCATCCTGTCATGAAACCCTCATCTTCTCTATCAAAAGAGGGGCTTTTTTGGAATCTCATATTTGAAAGACACCATACACATCCTACAACTAATTGAGGCAATAACGTGGCAAGAAGGTAATTTTTTAGTGACGTGTGATGTGACCTCTCTTTACAGCATTATACCACACGAAAAAGGTTTGGAAGCAGTGCAATATTTTTTAAAGAAGAATAATTTTAAAGAAGAACAAATTTTATTCATTTTAGAAGGCATCCATTTAATTTTAACCAACAATTTTTTCTGGTTCAACGAGACCTTCTATCTACAGATTAGGGGAACGGCGATGGGCACCAAGTTCGCCCCAAGCTATGCCAACTTGTTTATGGCTTATTGGGAGGAACAGTTTGTATACCAAGGACACCCATGGGGGGCGAACTTGGTGTGCTATCGCCGTTTTATAGATGATATATTCTTTATTTGGACAGGCACTAACATGGATTTAAACCAATTTATCACACACTTGAACACCAATGAATGGAACATTGTTTTAACTGCAGAGATTAGCACTAAACAAATTAATTTTTTAGATTTAGAAATTAACATAATGGACTCACGGATCGTAACAAAAAACCACTTCAAAGAGGTAGATGCCAATGGATACATCGGTAAGGAAAGCTGCCACCACGCACCCTGGCTAATGAATGCCCCAAAAGGCCAATTCTTGCGTATTAGACGCAACTGTACAGAGGATCGCGATTACATAATACAAGCAAATAAGATTAAAAAACAATTTTTGCAAAAGGGGTACGAGGAAACAAAACTCCAAGCAGCCTTAGAAGACGTCCTCAAGATCCCACGAGAGAGCACTTTAATGTATAAAGACAAAAAGAAGAACCCAAAATGGGACGGGCACAACACCCCATTTATATGTAGTTTTAATGGAAATAATAGGAAGATAAACAAAATTGTAAATAGATACTGGCACATCTTGAAAGATGACCCTGTCCTTAAAAACATTCTACCAGACAAACCTAAAATAATATATAGAGGAGCAAAGAATTTAAGAAACACGCTGGTAAAAAGTTGCAACAAGGACACAACACAAACCAATAAAACCTTTTTTAATATGAGCAATGGTTTCTATGGGTGTGGGCAGTGCCTGGCATGCAGAAATACTAAAAGCAAAAAACGTCACATAATAGATGTGGAGCCCATCATAAACCGAAAATTTCAAATAAAAGACCATTTAACCTGCCACTCAAAGGGGGTAATATATGTTTTAAAATGCCCGTGTAACCTTTTATACGTAGGCCGAACAATCCGCAATTTAAACACAAGAGTGGCAGAACATATAAGGAACATAAGAAATGGGATAGAGACACATAGTGTCTCGAATCATTTTAAAAAAGTTCACAACCTTAACCCTGAAGGGCTAACTTTTATGGCAATCAAAACAGTGAAGAAAGATTGGAGAGGTGGCGATTTTATTAAAAAGATTGGAAGGGAGGAGATGAAATTCATTTACAATTTTAACACGATGATGCCATATGGGTTAAATAATGATTTTGAATTATGCCATTTTATGAATTAACATGGTGCATTTTTATTAATGATTTTTTTAAAGAAATGGGTTTTAAATTATCATTTGATTTTATCCATATATATTTTTAGGATATATATTAACATTGCTTTTATTGACAAGGTCTTTTTAAATGTTTTCTTCTTTAAAATATATTTAAAAGTGGATGTATATGCAATAGTGGGAATATATATGAATAGGAATGAAGTCACCCTTGAAAAATACACAAAATTAGGGATAATAGTAACATTGTAAAAATAAGGTTTACCACTAAAGATGGTGTTATCCACATATGAATTAAACTTCATACAGTATTGTCTAGAAGGTAAAACAAAGGTGTCCGTGACAACACTCGCTGGAACGCAAGTGCGTTCCACTGATCGCGGAACCGGAAGCGGAAACCGAACACAAGGTGCGTTTTACCAGAATGATGATTCAGGAAGCAAGGACGCACAGTGGAACGCACGTGCGTTCCACGAAACGAAAAACCGGAAATGAGAGACCGGAAATACAAACAATTAACAACCTGAAGCGGGCGATTTAAAAACAGGAGAAAGGAGGAAGAGACAGAACAACCAACTGAGGAAGCCTTTTAACAAGGCGAAACGCGTTTTGGACATTTGATATTGGACTACTTAGTCTATCCAGGTATTTACCTGGCACAGATTCGTTTATTTATTTTTACTCATTGATTTTAAAGAAATAAAGCATTTTATTGGATTCACTATCCTGGACCTGGTGTATCTATTATTCCAAAGCACTGGAAAGAAGAACTACAGCACTTTAAAGGAAAACACCTTACACAGAAGGGGTTTGGACAACCTTGAATGGTCCAGAGGCATATACTACCGGAGTCATATGACGGTATGACTCCAGGCTTGTGAGTGACACCATTATATATTTTTAAACCAATTTTACATATACTGTGTTACACTATTTTGCTGCATTATCTTGTTTTTCAGAATATTTGCTGCATTGAGCTCCACCTTTTTATGTATGTATACTATGTATTTTTAAGTGGTGTAGGGGATACCACTTTTTAGGTGTTTGAGCATCAGTCCCTAATCACCCCCACATTGTGCACCCATTTTATTGTATTATCTGTAGTGCAGCGGACCTGGGAAAATCGCCTGGATAGAGGCTGCCAACAGGCCGATGACCCGTGCCAGTTGGCGCAGGGATATGTCCGGCCGTTGCATAAGTTTCCGTATTTCCCTCTTGATGTTGGACATCTTCTCCGCTGGGAGGCAGAGAACTTGTAGTACAGAGTCGATACGGAATCCGAGGAATTCCATTTGTTGAGAGGGGATCAGAACCGACTTCTTCCAGGTTACCAGGAAGCCTAGGTTCTGTATGAGGTGTAGGGCCCACCCCAAGTGTTCTAGTAAGAGGGATCGAGTCCCGGAGAGTATGAGGATGTCGTCCAGGTAAATGATAAGGCGGACTCCGTGCAATCTGAGGGAGGCCACCACTGGTTTTAGTATTTTCGTGAAACACCATGGGGCGGAGGACAGACCGAAAGGTAGGCATGTGAAACGCCACTTCTTGCCTTCCCAGCAGAACTGGAGTAGGTTCCTGTGAATTGAGGCTACTGGGATCGTTAGGTAAGCATCTTGCAAATCTAATTTGACCATCCAGTCTCCGGGTAGGAGCAGGTCTCTGAGGCAATGAATGCCCTCCATCTTGAAGTGCCGGTATTGTATGAAGGCATTCAGGGGCCGTAGGTTGATAACCGGGCGTACCCCGCCTCCTTTTTTGGGCACTAGAAAAAGGTTGCTTACGAAACCCGGTGTGTCTAGAGGGACTTCTTCTATGGCCTTCTTGGCCTGTAATTCCCTGATCTCCGTAGAGATGAGATCTAAGTGTGCAGATGGCATGTGAATTGCCCTTGGGGGAGAGGTCTGAATGGGGGAAGCGGTCAGTTCTAGGTGGTAGCCCTCTATCGTCTGTAACACCCAACTGTCTGACGTGATAAGTGACCATGCCCGGGTGAACCGGGTCAGTCTGCCCCCTACCTGTATATGGGAAGAAAGGGGAAACATGGTACTCACCATAAGGGCGTTTTCCCGTGGGTGCTCCTCGACTGCCGCGGGTATGCCAAGCCCGTCCTCGTGAGGGGAAGAATGGGGTGAAGGACCGTTCCTGGGTCGGTCTCTGTTGGTTGAAGGAGCCTCTGCCCGGTCTTGAGAAACCCCGGGGGTTGCGGCCGGGTAGACGGCTCCTACCTCTACCGGCCCCGCCAAAAACCTTTGGGCTAAATACCCGCTTAATGGAGGATTGGGCCTTGTCCAAAGCCGTGAATGTCTTAACGTAAGACCCCAGGTCCTTTACGAAGGACTCTCCAAATAGAAGGCCTTTTGCGGAGGCACCGGGCTCATTGGAGGCCATGCTTGCGAGCTTGGGCTCAATCTTAAGCAGGATGGCTTTCCTGCGCTCCGTTGACATAGCCGTGTTGGCGTTGCCTATCATACAAATTAGGCGTTGGAGCCAGCCGAACGCCACCTCAAAGTCTACTGGAGCCCCACTAGACTGAGCCGTCTCTAGCAGCTCATACAATTTGGTGACCGGGCCCAGGGTGTCAAGGAACTTGTCCTGACAGTTACGCATGGAGTAGTCCAGGCCCTTTTTGGGTCTCCAACCCGACTTGCCCAGAAATTGTACAATCTGGGGGTCTACCTCAGGGGTCTTGGCTACCGCATCGGGTATGATCGGGCGGGGGCATTCCGCCCTCAGCTTGTTCCGACCCTCCTGTGAGAGGGATTTCCGGACCCTAAGGGCCAGGTATCGGGCTATATGGGTCGCAGGCTCCCATTCCGCGGAGCGAGGGTGCCTGAGGTTGTCTGGGTCAAAAGCCAGGGCATCCTTATCGTCAGAGGTTAGCTCTGCATCATGGGCCCCTGAAAGGGTTTTGGCCTGGGTTGGCCTGGAAGGGAATTGTGACCCTGGGAGGTCATCGTCCCCTGAAACCTTGTCCCCGTAGGGATCCGAGAACTGGTTGTCTGACTCCTCGTCCCCATCCTCGTCCGAATCGGACAATAAATCATGGGCACGTGCCCGTTTCCATTCTCTGGCCGCCGTAGCCCGGCCAGTAGCTCTACTGCGCGGTTGTTGCGCGCCATCATTGACAGCCTGAGGCGTGTCATTCAAACCAGGCTTTACCTGGGTGTGGGGAGGGTCAGCAGTGTGTTTGCGTTTGGCAGGCGCCTTGCGCCCTGGGCTAGTCCCTTCAGGGGAGTTGGGAGAGGGTCCTGTGCCAGACTGGGCGGGGAGGGCCTGCCTAAGGGCCTGAGAGATGGACAGGGAGATACTAGAGGACATAGCTCCCATGGCCGAGGAAATGGCCTTGTTAATGGAGGTGGACATAGTGGTGTCCAGGAGGGTTTGGAACTCCTCAGAGCCTATAAGGTTGGAGTCAGCCTGGGAATCAGATGCTGTGGTACCCCTAGAGGGGACAGGGTGGGGACTCAAATCACCACAGGCAGACTGCATAATCACAAACTAAGTAGGTAATGTCTAAGGCTAAAGGACAGAGACAGGTGCTGGATTGCTTAACCCACGCACAAAGGACAGAGCAGGAGAGAAAATACCCGGTAGGAGCAGGAGCAGGGATCAAGCAGCCTCCTCGGAGCAAAAAACGCCGAGTAATGAGGCTTAAAATGGCCGCCGGCACTATCGGCGACAGGAAACCAAGAAAATGGCCGCCGCGAGTGTCCGCGCATGCGCAGAACGCGCCCGCGGCGGAACCGGAGAAGATGAGAAACCGCCGGGGAACAACGTTGGCGGGATTCTAAGGGTGCCGAAAACGACAAGGGTGGGGTGGGGAGATAGCCAGGGGCACAGAAGAGCCCAGGGACCCGGGTGAAAACGGGTCGGGTCAAAAACAGCCCAGGGTGAAGAGGGGCAAGAGCCCACCCCCAAAGGATAGAATAAGTAGTATATATAGGAATAAATTAAACATAAAACAAGCCCTGCAGAAAAACTGCAGGCAGTGTAGGTATAAATGACAGCAGAATGATATAGTCAATAAAATGTACTTAGCTGGTCTGAGGGAGCAGCGAAGAAAGAGGAAGAGGAAGAGAGTGCTACACCTTATATACTGAAAGGGGGAGGTTCCCTTATGTAGCACTGTGGAATATGTTGAATATGTATATATGTTAATGATATGTTTTTTCTCTTTTCACTCATTTCTCTCTTCGCTGCTGAGGGAAAATAAAAGAAAGAGAAGCATAATACTCGCCTCCGTGTCTTTAATAAAATTACTGCAAGGTTTCGATAAATGCAATAATTAACATTGCAGGGCTGCACCCAGACCACGTCAATAAGCTAAAGTGGTCTGGGTGCTTATAGTGTCTATTAAATTAAAGTAAAGTAGTTTTCCAAAGATTTGTATATCTTCTTCTCCCATTATTGTCACCGTATCTGAAGGTAGACTGTAGACATTAATCCTGGGATGTTTGTCACTCAGTAGTGATACTGTTTTTTTGTGAACTGGTCCCTAGTATTTGTGATGGTCCTGCAAGCTCTGGGGATCGGCAGAACATCAGTAGCGTTTTGTCCAAAATGGCAGAGGCTCCCTCCCCCCACGGTTTTTTTTTCCAAAGACTAATATTAATCGTGTAAAAAAAAAAAAAAAAAAAAGTTGTTTGTTTTGCAAACCCCTCCACCCACCCCCTCTTTATTGATGGCTACGAATGCTTTTGGGAGTCTGACTGAGCAATGAATTAATCATGTCAAGATTTGGGGTAATTTATTTGTTTTGAAAATCCATCAGAAATGTATAATCTTTTGGAACAGGATTTTTCAAATCACCTGTTGGTTTTGTGTTAAGCCGTTTAGATCCTGTACTTAAATGACAGACCGGGTATTTAACGGTGGTGAGTCTTTAATGTTTTTGGTCTCTTTTTCTGCCACTGACCTGGCCATTTTGTTAGGATACATGGCATCATGGACTCTATCAAATATCAATAGATATTAAATAAATACCTGACACTCTCTGCCAGAAAGCTTAAAATGGACCGTGGTTGGATTTTCCTGCAGGACATACAGTATCTCACATTTTTGTAAATATTTTATTATATCTTTCCATGTGGCGACACTGAAGAAATGACACTGTGCTGCAATGTAAAGTGTGCAGCCTGTATAACAGGGTAAATTTGCAGTCCCCTCAAAATAACTCAAAACGCAGCCATTTATGTCTAAACCATTGTCAACAAAAGGGAGTACACCCCTAAGTGGAAATGTCCAAATTGGGCCCAATTATCAATTTTCCTTTCCCGGTGTCGTGACTCATTATTGTTACAAGGTATTAGGTGTGAATGGGGAGCAGGGGTGTTAAATTTGGTGTTATCGCTCTCACACTCTCTCATACTGGTCACTGGAAGTTCAACATGGCACCTCATGGCAAAGAACTCTCTGAGGATCTGAAAAAAGAATTGTTGCTCTACATAAAGATGGCCTAGGCTATAAGAAGATTGCCAAGATCCTGAAACTGAGCATCAGCACGGTGGGCAAAACCATACAGCAGTTTCACATGACAGGTTCCACTCAGAACCGGCATCCCCATGGTCGACCAAAGAAGTTGAGTGCACGTGCTCATCGTCATATCGAGAGGTTGTCTTTGGGAAATAGATGTATGAGTGCTGTCAGCATTGCTGAAGAGGTTGAAGGGGTGGGGGGTCAGCCTGTCAGTACTCAGACCATACGCCGCACACTGCATTAAATTGGTCTGCATGGCTGTCTTCATCTAAAGATGATGCACAAGAAAGCCTGCAAACAGTTTGCTGAATACAAGCAGAAGGACATGGATTGCTGGAACCATGTCATGTGGTCCTATGAAACCAAGATAAGCTTATTTGGTTCAGATGGTGTCAAGCGTGTGTGGCAACCGGGTGAGGAGTACAAAGACAAGTGTGTCTTGCCTACAGTCAAGCAGGGTGGTGTGAGTGTCATGGTCTGGGCCTGCATGGGGAGCTACAGTTCATTGAGGGGACCATGAATGCCAACATGTACTGTGACATACTGGGCCGCAGGGCAGTATTCCAACATAACGGAGACTGGGCCGCAGGGCAGTATTCCAACATAACGACCCCAACACACACCTGCAAGATGACCACTGCCTTGCTAAAGAAGCTGAAGGTAAAGGTGATGGACTGGCCAAGCATAGTAACACTATATACCGTATTCCTAACGCTCCATGCCCCAACTCGCCCCCTGGCAGTTAAACCCTTTATTCACCAAGCTCTTTGTTCCCTCTGTGCTGGCTTCACCTCCTTTGTTGTCATCGCTGAGGGGGGACCGCATGCGCAGCAACCCCAGAGCCCAAATTAAATAAAGGCACTGTAGTATTTTGTGACACATTCTAAAGGTAGACGTACATTCACATATTTACAAATATTTATTCAGTGACAAATATCTAAACACATTTAGACATGCAGCTTCTGCCACGGCACAAACAATGATTCTCTGATTCCTGCCAGACAAATTAATAAAAATCCCCCCTTTCCTTGTTTGTGTAGCAGGCTCAAGAAGTTGTGGCCATAAAAAGTTGTATTTATTTTTTTAACAGCTTGGATGCAGGTATTGTGGAATACAGTGGGGACCACCCCTCAGTGAGCTTGTGCTGCCAGCAAAACATAATATTCCCTGCTTCACTTTGATCATTTGCTCTGGATCCGCCCCTGCGGTACCTACAACTATATGTTAGACATTCATTCACAGACTTGCATTTTCACACAGGAATATATGACAAAAAAAGTAGGAGATGCAGTCATGTGAAACTCTGGCAGTTGGACAAGAAATCTAAATCCACGTATTTTTGTTGTTAAATTTTTTTTGATACATTCTGGATTTTAATATTTTTTTTTTTTTTTATCTCCTTGGTGTATTGTTGATAAATTATCTCCTGAAAGTCCACATTCTGTTAGTCCAATAAAAAAAAAAAGATATTACAAGGTACTACAAAAAATCTATTATTTTATATATTCAATATATACTATTTTATTGAAGTACGGCGCTGCATCCCTGGGCGTAATTTTAGTGATTGTCAATCTGTCAAATATACAGAGGAATTTATTTAATTTTTTTTTAAACAAAACAAAAAAAAAACATAAACCCAAGTTCCCATAACAGTCCTGATTTCATATATAATAATTCAGACTGAATTTCTATCTTCACAAATCTGGGACTAAAAGGAGAAAGCTGACATTTGTTTCATGATTTATTTATTTGTTTTCACTTTCGAGCAACAGTGTTTCCTTTTTCTGCTGACGAAATGTTTCAAGCAGAATTTCCGTTCGATTGTTGTGAGAATTACTTTTTGTTTGTGCGATTTCCTTAAACATTCTACCAGGCAATGATAAAAATTCTCAAAGCAACATAAGAGGGAGAAAAAAAAAGAGTTAAGGAATTTAAGATTGTTTATAATAATAACAATAATAAAAAATGTTTTTGTCTTTCGTAAGAAATAATTTTTTTCTGAAAATCCCATTAATTTGTGCCTCTGAATACAGTTTCAAATGGAGACGTCCTCAGATGTTTTCATACGTTTTGCTTTTCTATAAATTTGAAAAAAACCTCAAAGCACCATAACCCCGTTATATGCAGTCAAAATGTTTGCTAACGGATTTACAACTTACTTGGGTTCCACTAAACGCTAGTTAATTCTTACACTGAGAACAGACGTCTCCTGGTAGGAGCTTCCGTCAGCTCTCCTGAGTTCAGGCCTGTTGCGCAGGGCCAGCTCACTGGCCGGGCCGAGAGCGTCAGCTGATCAGTCTCACTCAGTAAATTAGGCCGTGCGCTGCTGTGAATAGCTCAAAGCAGAGAGCTTCTTCCATTTATGGAGGAGGTGACTGGGGCCTTGAGGACCACAGGTAAGTTGCCAAACCGTTGGCAAATGGTTTGACTATTTGCATTGAGGTAGCAGCAGAGCATTGCCATGATTATGGTACTTGGAGTGATCCTTTACAGGGGCAGAAGCACAGTGTCTTTACGCCACATTATATTGCTGTGAATGCAACATAAAGACAACATCCTACTATGATGTTATGCACATTGTTTTTAAAATGTACTGTAAAAAATATTTGAAAATGTCAAATCATTAGACCTGCATTATTATAGTCTGGTTTTTTTTTGTTCCAGTGAAACCTATCATGTTAATGAAATTATAGCAAAATGTAAATATAAGGCTTTTTGTTCCTTTTAAGCAGAAAGAGGTATTTCCATTATTTGATGTTCTAAGATGCACATGCTATACAGCAGGCCGAGTACATTGCCTCGTCACACAATGTTCAGTACACGTGTATTGGTGTGTAAGCGTTACACGGTGTTCAGTACACGTGTATTGGTGTGTAAGCCTGACACAGTGTTCAGTACACGTGTATTGGTGTGTAAGCCTGACACAGTGTTCAGTACACGTGTATTGGTGTATAAGCCTGACAGTGTTCAGTACACGTGTATTGGTGTGTAAGCCTGACACAGTGTTCAGTACACGTGTATTGGTGTGTAAGCCTGACACAGTGTTCAGTACACGTGTATTGGTGTGTAAGCCTGACACAGTGTTCAGTACACGTGTATTGGTGTGTAAGCCTGACACAGTGTTCAGTACACATGTATTGGTGTGTAAGCCTGACACAGTGTTCAGTACACGTGTATTGGTGTGTAAGCCTGACACAGTGTTCAGTACACGTGTATTGGTGTGTAAGCCTCACACAGTGTTCAGTACACGTGTATTGGTGTGTAAGCCTCACACAGTGTTCAGTACATGTGTATTGGTGTGTAAGCCTCACACAGTGTTCAGTACACGTTTATTGGTGTGTAAGCGGCACACGGTGTTCAGTACACATGTATTGGTGTGTAAGCGTCACACGGTGTTCAGTACATGTGTATTGGTGTGTAAGCGGCACACAGTGTTCAGTACACGTGTATTGGTGTGTAAGCGTCACACGTGTTCAGTACATGTGTATTGGTGTGTAAGCATCACACAGTGTTCAATACACGTGTATTGGTGTGTAAGCGTTACACGGTGTTCAGTACACGTGTATTGGTGTGTAAGCGTCACACGGTGTTCAGTACACGTGTATTGGTGTGTAAGCGTCACACGGTGTTCAGTACACGTGTATTGGTTTGTAAGCTTCACACAGTGTTCAGTACATGTGTATTGGTGTGTAAGCGTTACACAGTGTTCAGTACACGTGTATTGGTGTGTAAGCGTTACACAGTGTTCAGTACACGTGTATTGGTGTGTAAGCGTTACACGGTGTTCAGTACACGTGAATTGGTGTGTAAGCGTCACACGGTGTTCAGTACACGTGTATTGGTTTGTAAGCTTCACACAGTGTTCAGTACATGTGTATTGGTGTGTAAGCGTACATGTGTATTGGTGTGTAAGCGGCACACAGTGTTCAGTACACGTGTATTGTGTGTAAGTGGCACACAGTGTTCAGTACACGTGTATTGGTGTGTAAGCGGCACACAGTGTTCAGTACATGTGTATTGGTGTGTAAGCATTACACAGTGTTCAGTACACGTGTATTGTGTGTAAGCATCACACAGTGTTCAGTACACGTGTATTGTGTGTAAGCATCACACAGTGTTCAGTACACGTGTATTGGTGTGTAAGCGTCACACAGTGTTCAGTACACGTGTATTGGTGTGTAAGCGTTACACAGTGTTCAGTACACGTGTATTGGTGTGTAAGCGTCACACAGTGTTCAGTACACGTGTATTGGTGTGTAAGCGTTACACAGTGTTCAGTACATGTGTATTGGTGTGTAAGCGTGTGCTGTGAAGTGCTTTATTGCTGGTGTTTATAATGCTGCTGCGGTGTCTCTAACACACTGTTAGCATTAACGCTTTGCTGCTAGGCCCTATGAAAATTAATGAAGCCTGACGCGTAGGGAGTGAAAGGTCAGAGCTTGAACTTCCGTTCTGCTTGTGCTGTTTTGTTGTCTGCGGCTTGTGTTAACAAAAGAAGAGATTCATCTTGCTGTGCTCCCCACACTCTCCTTACGGGAGCCAGTTCTGTTCTTTCTCTCTATTAACCCATAGAATGGGTCACTGTCACACCTCAGGTTGTACTGTTAGAGGAAATTACCACACGGCTGGATCCCTAAATCTGCTGATCCCCCCTCTCTCCCCCCTCCCAAACATTGGTCTCTTAAACATTTTTTTCCCTGTATTTGAGTCCTGAATATTCAAACCTGTCTTTGGAAAAAAAATAAAAAAAAATGTTTGTTTCAGACCTTTGTATTAAATTATTATTATTAATATTATTAGCATTTGTATTGCACCAACATTTAAAAATAAATACATTTAAGCTCTTTACAATTCTGGAATGGGGATATTTAACTTTTTAAGTTGATCGAGTTAATTTAACTTATTGTGCGTGCACGAATGCTTTTTCTTTTTTGCTTTATTTTCACGTCGATGCCCTTAATGTTATTCATTTTATATGAAATGACCTTAATTTTTATGTAAATGGTCACCCAGGAACCATATCCCCCAGAGTTTATTCTTTTCTAAAATAAGTCCAAATAACCAACCAAAACCGGTGCGAGAAATTTGTCTTTTGGTTAAAGCATGACCCCAATGTTTTTATAAGTATGGACGATTTACAATACACCTAATCATTATAAACAATATAACTAATATTCACAGATTTTACAATATTTACAGCGAAGTGAACATATGTTACAGTTATTTACTCAATACATTGATATGGCCCACCACTTACTCTTGTCCGTGACTGTCTTCTTTGTATTAAAATTTACATTTATTCGAGATTTTATTGTCTGAGCATTTGGTCTCTGAATGACAGGGTGGACTAACTTATTAATATTTCTTTGCTGAAATTTAAGTTGGTCTGCCTCATGGAGGCGTCTTGGATCATTTAAAAGAAATATCACTCTTCTACCACTGTTTTTAAACCGTAACCTTAGACAGACAGACAGAGAGATGTTTAACTGCACATTTTAAACCCCTGTGTAGGTGTTCTTACCTATTCACCAGTGTGCAGTTCTTTGAAAATCTGAAAAAGGCTTTTCATTTCAGAGTAGTTCTAGACATTCCAGGACATAATATTAATTGCAGTATATTGGTGAAAAATCAAATCTAATCTGATGATCAGTAATACTTAAAGACTGGTCCTATAGTATCTAGTCTAGCGTGTGAAATAAGTTGAACTTTTTTGACGATCATGTTGTGTGTGATTGTTTTAAATTTAACACAAAGCTGAATACACGAGTTTACACTCTATTAAACATTTTTCATGTGATCTCAATCACAACAGATGGTGTGGTATACACTCCCTGGAGAATAGAACTTCATTATTAGAGATGACTTGAAAAGGAATATATAATGCTAAAGTAATAGAACTGCAATGGACAATCTAAACACGTGTGGTCATGTTGTCCCCTCCCAAAATTCTCACTATCTTGATCTTATTTATATAAATATTTCTTCCCATTATTTTATAACATCTGTATGATGGAAAATTGTCGATCCGGCAGCCTCACAAGGAGAAATAGGCAGAAACTTTGAGCTTACGATGGGTAAATTAACAATTTGCTAAATAAAGGCTCAGGAAGGCATATGGAAGAGTTTTTCTGCGATAACCAAATGGCTGAAAACGATCTCACTGTTCTCTAATATATATAAAGTTGCATTTTGGTACAATGACGTTATGATGTAAATCTAGTTGTTTTTTTTTTGGGGCGTATTAATGGAAGGATTTAAGTGCAGAATTAGAATATGTCAGTATGTTAAAGCCAGAAGTCTCTATTCTCAATATCCCATTGAGTGTTTTCAGTAACCCAGTTTGGACTTTGGAACCTAAAACATCAGGATGCTCAAGATTCTAGATTGTATATTATGTAAGACTTTGGTGATATTAATTGAATCTGTTGTGATGGAAAGAATGTAATTTTCTGTTTTTTGTTGTGTTCCCTCTAGGATCTTTACCCTATGAATATAAAATAGTGATTGCTGGAAATCATGAACTGACTTTTGATAAAGAATTCATGGCCGATCTTGTTAAACAGGATTACTATCGGTTTCCCTCTGTTTCGAAGTTGAAACCTGAAGACTTTGACAATGTGCAGTCACTTCTTACTAACAGTATTTACTTACAAGACTCTGAAATCACCGTAAAAGGATTCCGAATATATGGAGCACCATGGTAAGTACATCATGGGGGGGCACCGATCACGTGTACTTATTCAGATATGTTTCCTTGCAGTCTCTTGTGTGTTCTGGTTTTCGAGATCTTTCTATGGTGCTAGTAGCTCCAACAAACAAAACAAGAGAACAATTTAGATCAGATGTTGTAGACTACAACTCGCATAATGATGGCAGATCATCAGGTGAGATGTAGTCCACAACATCTGGAGTGCCAGAGGTTGCCGACCCTTGATCTATATAGTAGGTATTGAGTTTCGGAAAGCTATTCATGATAACACGTCTACTGGGTTTGCAATTTTTAAATGTATATGTTAAAAGGAAGTTCATTATAAAGATTGTTGTAGAGGACATTTATGAATTGGGAAGAACATTATTCTTTGGCTTCACATTTTTGAAAGACCTAATAGTTTGGATCGTGGTTGGCCAACACATCATTTTCCAGCTGTTCTTGAGTTCTGTCTACTTTAATGCTTTACCAGCCACCTATCACCTGGAGAACTAGGGGTTTAATACCCCTGCTGTAGGTTAAGGTAGGATTTCACCAGAGTTCTACCTGCATACTTGGTAACTGTCATGGGTTTAGGGTGAATGGGCGCAGTATGCAAAGATTTGTAGGGGCACAGTCAGAGATATAAAAAGAAAATTAAATTAAATAATACAGCAATTAAAACAATAATGGAAAATACATTAAACATCTTAACCTACTCTCTTCTGTACGTCCTAGGTATTTGGGCACATAGTTGATTAATCAATATTGCGAATAGTTTGAGAGGTTTGGTTTCCGGAGCAAATTGCAATTTTAAGGAACAAGAATCATAATCAATTGGGAACTGCAATCATTTAAAAACAAAACAAACAAAAAAAAACATATGTAGTAAAATTGTATACTGTATAGAACTCTGTAAGGGGCTCCTGGCCACCGTCTCCAACCCTCTTACGCACCATACATGGTCTAATCCAGTGGTTCCCAAACTTTTTAGGTTCAAGGCGCCCTTATATTTCAGGGTTTTTCCAAGGCACCCCAAGTAAAAATGTCTAGGTTGCGTATCTGTACAGCGCTGCGGCATTTACTGGCGCTATAGTGTAATGTACAGCGTTGGTGTTTGATGGGGTGCTTGTATATAGTTATTGTGTTTTAATACAGGGGTGTGTTTGTATGTAATGTTTGATTGCAGGGGTGTGTCTGAATGTAATGTTCACTTTTAATGACGGATGTACATTTATGTTAAGTATTTGTGTTTGAGTGAAGGGGTGTGTTTGTATATTATTATTTTATTTGTTTGAATGCAGGGTGTGTATATGTAATATTTTGAGTTAGATTGCAGGGTGTGCTTGTATTTTGTGCTGGTGTTTGACTGCTTGGATGTATGCACATACACTACCACATACATACATACTTACACAGATATTGATGCATGTAAATACACAGAAACATACATACAAATTTATATAGACAACAAAACATACATGTTGGGGAACATATTAAACTGATATATATATATAATATTTTCCCCAACAATACACACATAAAGATATACACATACACAGACATAGATACACACCGACATATACACACATGCACCCTTAAAACCCCCCACAAATTTTGATACATGCCCACACCATGACACAGATACACACACACAGACATAAAACCACACACCCTGACAAACAGACGCACATACACAGATGTGTGCGCAGACACAGAAGCACACTGATATATATATATATACACACACACACACACACACACACACACACACCCTGCCCCTTTCTAGTTTATTCAATAAATCTATACTCTCCATGCAGGTGGGTGGAAATTAAAGGCACACATGATGCATCACTCTGTTGCTACCGCAGTTAATGCAGTGGCTATAAGTCCTCTTCCTTCACGGTTAGCATACCTATTATTAGGTGATTTGAAAAAAAACAAAGGATACCTTAACTTCCCAACTTGTGATGTCACTTGGGAAGGTTTGACATACCTCATTCACCCATGTCAATTTACTGTAATCTTTTGGGTAACACCGAATTGACACAGGGCTTGCTATACAGGGTAATGCTAAAGGAACACTAAAAGCACCATCACTACTGCAATACGTTGTAGTGGTTATGGTGCTTAGATAGGTGCTTTTTAATGCTATGTAAGTGAGTGGCACGGTGCCCAGTAGGCTTCCAAAAATCTAAGTCAACATTTATTCAAATTAAATGTCCTGCTGTGTAATTACGCTTACACTGTGTACAACCCAACCATCTTTAAATGAGTTGGGCACTGGCGCTATAGTGTAATGTAAAGTGTTGGTGTTTGAAGGGTTGTATATTCCTTCATTGGTTCGTAAGGGGTTAAAGGGACACTCCAGGCACCCAGACCACTTCTGCCCATTGAAGTGGTCTTGGTGCCAACTCCCATCACACTTAATCCTGCAAGTGTAATGATTGCAGTTTTTATAAACTGCAATAATTACCTTGCAGGGTTAAGTCCTCTGATAGACAGCCACTATGCTGGACGTCCTCACGCTATGCATGAGGACCTCCAGTGTCGCCGGAATCCCATATAGGAAAGCATTGGATAATGTTTTCCTATGGGGAGGTCTAATCTAATGTGCGCGCGACCATTGCCGCGCATGCGCATTAGGTCTCCCCGCCGGCTGGTGTCGACGGGGAAGGAGTGTGGGCGGAGCCTGACCCAGCGCCGAGGGACATCGACACTGGATTCAGGTAAGTGGCTGAAGAAGTTTTTAACCCCTTTAGCAACATGGAATTGGGGGTGGGAAAGAGGGGGGCACTGCAGTGCCAGGAAAACAGATATGTTTTCCTGGCACTGGAGAGTCCCCTTTAAGGTTTTAGGAAATGGAAAAAGCTTGGCTTGCTGTGTAGGAGAATGCAAGGGATATCTGGTTCAGTTGGGTAACTTTGAATCACATTGTAATTAATGACCCTTGTTGTACCCTTGTTGTACTTCATTATTCTTTGTGTTCAAGATGCTATCTGTTTAACACACTGTGCATTTGTTTGTCCTCATGCACCTTATCATTTGTGTGTTTTTTTTCCTGCTGCTTGACTTTTATTTTAAATTTAACTATTATTTGCTTGTTTGGTGTTGAAGTTGTACATAAAATGGGGGGAAAAAACATGTTTATAATTCTGATTGATAGTTAACATTTTTTTTCTGTTTTGTTTGGGTCAGGTAGATTTGTTGTAATGTTAATAAACTATTTTCACTAGCATTGAAATTCAGAGGAACTGTATTAATCGGTGATCAGTCACTGTGGCATACAGCTGCAGGCAAATTCAATCTTAAAAGGTGCGTAATTAAAGTGGCAGTTTAAAACTCCGAGCACATTTGCCAAGCTTTACCTGCATTTGTGCAAAAGTTCACGCTGACCAACAAGTATTTTGTCAAATGTCATTTTCCTTTGTGTTTACTGCCAAATGTTTCATTGCAGCTAAACCTTCCAGCAGATAAATCTGGAAAAAACCTTTATCAGCTTGGCTGCTTGTCCTTGTTCAGTGACACAGTGCAAATTGCTAGTATTTATATTTTTATCAATTTGTTTAATTCTTTGGGTTACACAGGATCGATCACAAAAGTGTGAATTGTTCATAATTTACAGTGAATTTTCGCGTTTTGAAAATCGCTACATTGGAAACGTTATCCAAGTCAGCTATGTTTTCACTTTGGTTTATTAAGGTTTAAACCTTTAATTTGAATTTACTTAGAATTCCCACCATTTCATACCTTCGTGAATAATTCGTTATTTTATTTTTTTTGCTTTGATTAAACCCGGGGATAAATTGTACCTAGTTTGGCAAGTTAAATGCAAGATATACATTATGGAGTTTACAGTCTCTTGTTTACATTAGGCTGGTTTTAATTGTTCTACAATTCAGTCACATTCTGTTAGATAAATCATCTCTAACATTACCTTCCACAAATGATCTAGACCTCATGTTACTGGTAAATGATTTTTCTCTAATTTGTACTAGACGCAGGCATAGGCAACCTTCGGCACTCCAGATGTTTTGGACTATGCCTCCCATGATGCTTTGCCATCATTGTGGATGTAAGAGCATTATGGGGGATGTAGTCCACAACATCTGGAGTGCTGAAGGTTGCCCATCCCTGAGTGTTTGTTCAAGAGAACGCAGTGAATTTTATGGATGCCCATCTGGATGTATTTGCACTCGCACACCTCTTCAATCAACCAAATATCTGGTCTTGGCCCACAACAATATTTAAAGTATGTAGGTACATTACTGACTTAGGTTTTACAACCTGCTGCCAATTTGGGACTTTCTTTTCCCCTAAATACCAATAGTTATACTCCTGGCCTGGTTTTATTGTGACTTATGGTTTACACCTACGACTGTACGCTAAATATCACGTTGTCCTAATTTTTATGAACCTGTTACGATAACCGCACGGAATACTGTATAATATTTTAACCTCCAATATATTTGCATAGGATGAACTAATACATGAAGACTTCTATAAATCCATATGTTAGATTTTCCTGCTCACTAGTCCTGCACTAAATCCACGTTTGTTCATCATATTATGTGGTTTTCTAGGCTCTGCTCGTATTTTCCTAAATAGTTTACTAGTGAAGAGGTGAAACTCATTGTGCTCACCCCTCCCCAAAGCATACGGACTTGATTGCTTTTGACTTCCTTCCTGGCTTTTTGTTCCCCTTTGATTCATATCTTTTTTTAGTAAGTTCAAGGACCGATTTCAAGGTTACCGTTTCCCTATAAATGAAGGAGTTTCCCGTCTGTCTGCTAGCCTTAACCACACTGCGCACTGTTCTGTTGCCAGAAATATACATATTTTTTTCCATATTAACCATTTAATAACAGCCCTGCATGCCAATAAAATGTGTTGAAATTGTATATTTTATTTTGTTTAGAATGTTTCTAAATGTTCCTGTGATGTAATCGTATCTTTCTCAGACCCTTTTTTCCTCTGTACTCCCTCCCCCTTCTCCCTAATTCGATATATTCACAATTTGGTACTGGGGTTCGCAGTGATTGTGGCCTGCAGCTATTTAAATCCCACAAGTTGCTTCAAGTGGAGCACACATCATTGGCAGCCAAGGAGTTAAAGTGGGTCTGTCATTCCACCACTCTCCTCCCCCTCCTCCCCCCCCCCCCCCCCCAAACAAATGGAGAATTTCTTAAAGATAAAATCTTTACGAATGGCTCATAAAGACTTGGATGGAATTTCATTCAAATTACAATGTAGTCAAAAGATATCATAAGATAATATAGGGACTACTTTTTTTCCTATGCTTGACAAAAGGCAAATTTTCCCAACCCAACGCTAATGATGACTGTTGGGAACAAGGAATTGTTTCTCTCTTTTCGAGACAATATAGACAATAACTGTGAGAGGTCTCGCGGGTTCCACCACCAGAGACATCAGTCCACTGACGTGGATAAAATGAGAGGAGCTAAAGAAACAAGATAGAAGGCCCAGGGGGGACAACATCGGGTATATTGCACCCCCAGGCAAACCACACACAAAAACGGGGATGTCACCATCAGGGGTCTTTGCTAAATATGGGCTTTTAACCCTTTATTGGCAGAGGGCTGCGATGGAGGGAGGAGGCCGAGGGTTTGTATTCACAACACTGTGGTATCCCCTTAAGGAATGAGTGCTCATTGCAGCCTGTTTCAATGTAATCAATTTGTTTATGTGCCTCTGTCAAGACTTGATGGTCAATAAGATTTCACCTATGAATAACAATAACCAAATTGCTAGCAAATACATGGAATGAAAGCTATTTCCAATTTTATTATATGTACACTGATCAGCTACAACCTTAAAAATAACTATCCAATATTGTGTGTCTCATTACTTTTGTTCGCTTTCAGTTTGTTTGTTATTCTTTTTGTTGGCTCAAAGTCTGTGATTACATATTATTATTATTATTAATATTGCCATTTATATATAGCGCCAACAGATTCCGTAGCGCTTTACAATATTATTAGAGGGGGGATTTAACTATAAATAGGACAATTACAAGAAAATTACAGAAACGATAGGTTGAAGAGGGCCCTGCTAAAACGAGCTTACAGTCTATATACACTCTATACATATGAACACAATGGATGATTATGGTTTTTGGTGCAAACTTGGTAATTTGTCCCTTGTTTTCTAGAATTAAATAAAAATGACAATAATAATAATTTAGCTCCCCTTGCAGATCTCAACACGTCTCTGCTTCTGATCACTATAGGACCATATTATAGCATGATATCTTATCTCCCGAGTATAGGACTATGGGACCATATTATAGCATTCTATCTTATCTCCCGAGTATGGGACCATATTATAGCACGGTATCTTATCTCCCGAATATGGGACTATAGGACCATATTATAGCATGGTATCTTATCTCCCAAGTATAGGACCATATTATAGCATGGTATCTTATCTCCCGAGTATGGGACCATATTATAGCATGGTATCTTATCTCCCGAGTATGGGACTATAGGACCATATTATAGCATGGTATCTTATGTCCCGAGTATGGGACTATGGGACCATATTATAGCATGGTATCTTATCTACCAAGTATGCGACCATATTATAGCATGGTATCTTATCTCCCAAGTATAGGACTATATTATAGCATGGTATCTTATCTCCCAAGTATGGGACTATGGGACCATATTATAGCATGGCATCTTATCTCCCGAGTATGGGACCATATTATAGCATGGTATCTTATCTCCCAAGTATAGGACCATATTATAGCATGGTATCTTATCTCCCGAGTATGGGACCATATTATAGCATGGTATCTTATCTCCCGAGTATGGGACTATAGGACCATATTATAGCATGGTATCTTATGTCCCGAGTATGGGACTATGGGACCATATTATAGCATGGTATCTTATCTACCAAGTATGCGACCATATTATAGCATGGTATCTTATCTCCCAAGTATGGGACCATATTATAGCATGGTATCTTATCTCCCAAGTATGGGTCTATAGGACCATATTATAGCATGGTATCTTATCTCCCGAGTATGGGATTATGGGACCATATAATAGCATGGTATCTTATCTCCCGAGTATGGGACTATGGGACCATATTATAGCATGGTATCTTATGTCCCGAGTATGGGACTATGGGACCATATTATAGCATGGTATCTTATCTCCCGAGTATGGGTCTATAGGACCATATTATAGCATGGTATCTTATCTCCCGAGTATGGGACTATGGGACCATATTATAGCATGGTATCTTATCTCCCGAGTATGGGTCTATAGGACCATATTATAGCATGGTATCTTATCTCCCGAGTATGGAACTATGGGACCATATTATAGCATGGTATCTTATCTCCCGACTATGGCACCATATTATAGCATGGTATCTTATCTCCCGAGTATGGGACTATGGGACCATATTATAGCATGGTATCTTATCTCCCGAGTATGGGTCTATAGGACCATATTATAGCATGGTATCTTATCTCCCGAGTATGGGACTATGGGACCATATTATAGCATGGTATCTTATCTCCCGAGTATGGGTCTATAGGACCATATTATAGCATGGTATCTTATCTCCCGAGTATGGAACTATGGGACCATATTATAGCATGGTATCTTATCTCCCGAGTATATTGTCTGTGTCTATCGATCCGATGACGGCCGTGGTACACAGAGAATATGCATGAACATGTGTTTGAGTGACAAAGGAAAATAAAATTTGTTTAATGGAAGAAAATGAAAGCAATGTTAAATTGTTGCACCAATTTCCCCAAACTAAATAAATCTATCCCTCTTATTTCTTTGTAATTAGTATTTACAGCTTGACCAAAAATACTTGCAGTGTCATTCAAAGGACGGTTTTATAGCGTCTTGGTGATTATTAAACTACAGTGTACAATTTCCATTGAGCTCAATATATATATATTTATGTTATGAGATGCTTTCTCTAAAAGCACCAATTGTCACATCTAGCTCCACAATGAATAGCCTCATTGAGTTATTGGCAGCGAGGCTTCAAAAGTCTCATTGAGTTATTGGCAACGAGGCTTCAAATGCTTTTAAGATATTTTGGTGTAATTCTTAAATTGCTCCTGTACTCATTGAAGACTTGGGCAACCATAATGGCTTTTGGCAATTTAACATGCATTCTCCTGTGTGTCTGAAGGACTAAAAGGGTCCTGAGTGCTTAGAATGTTCCTTTCGCAGATTGTGAATCCTCAAATCGAAATAAATGGATTTAGAGACTATAATGAAAACATTAGGAAATTGCAGGTTAATTCACGTGAGACGCAGCATTCCCATTTATTATTGCTAAAAGGCAGATTCCTTTAATAGAACGTGTAACATAAGTTGCTTATTCTGCTGAACTCTGTATTTGTATGTACAGAGCTGTGTTCATTTATTGTCTGTTTCTGTGTATGTGTATTTGAATATGTGTGTGTATGTATGATATTTTTTATTTTCTATTTGCACACATATCAGACTTTCACTGCTATCGCTTTATCTATCAGACGCAAGCTGGGCAAAGTTAAATGCTAATTAACTTTAAAAAATATATACCATTTTCAGTTAATGCACAGGGAATTGAAATATTATAAAATGTTATTTTAAGTTCTATAACAGTTTGTTGTTGGTTGAATAAAGTATATATATTTTTTATTTATTTATTTTTAAATAGAAAGACTTTTTCCCCTCCCCACCCCCCATCTTTGGTTACAAACACACTTGCGATGCCATGACAGCAGTAGTAAGTATTACAACTACAAACAAGTTATAACATTGGCATGGCATTCAGAGTTGTTTACAGTAATGTAAATGTAAAATTTTAAGCAAAAATGGAAACGTTCTATGTCTCCAGCCATGTTGCCTAAAATGTGAAATTAGTGTTTCATGCCTGACAGTTCACACTTGATGCATAAAGGGATTTTTAATGTCCTCAAACAGTCAGGATTTCATAACAAATTCAAAGCTTTAGATGGAAAAATGTTTGTTGTGCTTTACCTGCATATCGCAAGTTCGACTTTGGAGATAAACTCAAGAAATCAAGTTCCACAACATGACTGCTGTCTAGATGACTGTACCACCCACCCGGTGCCCCCCTTTCCCAATGACACACAGAGACCGTATAAAGTTGGGTAAGGGCATCGGCCACAGCTTTATTAATTTTCCATGCCAGCAACATAAATACTGTCAGCTGTTGGGGTGATTGCCCAACAGACAGGTCTATCCCCACAAACCATGAGTCCATGAGCAGCCTGCCTCCGCCATCAGCTCCCAACAGGCTGCGACTCCCCAAGCCTCCTCGGCAACTCCATCCCTTCTGCCTGCGCTGGCCAGGACTCCCGCATGCTGTGACAAAACAAGAAAAGACAACCAACAACAAGCACCAGAAACAAAACCCACATTCCTTCAATAACCAAATGTCCTAAGGGCGGGAGGGCGGGAAAGTCAGGATCCCTGCACTTCCAAGAGCTGACTGGTAAGTCCCCTCCCCTCACTGTCCTTATAACTGTCTTCCATCTTAGCAACTATGTATCCATATATCCCCCTCCCATCTGCTCTTCCTTTAAGACTCCTTATACTAGCCGCAGTCATGTCCCCCCTTCCTTGTCAGTCCAGGGAGGTGTCTTGACTGCTGTCTAGATGACTGTACCACCCACCCGGTGCCCCCCTTTCCCAATGACACACAGAGACCGTATAAAGTTGGGTAAGGGCATCGGCCACAGCTTTATTAATTTTCCATGCCAGCAACATAAATACTGTCAGCTGTTGGGGTGATTGCCCAACAGACAGGTCTATCCCCACAAACCATGAGTCCATGAGCAGCCTGCCTCCGCCATCAGCTCCCAACAGGCTGCGACTCCCCAAGCCTCCTCGGCAACTCCATCCCTTCTGCCTGCGCTGGCCAGGACTCCTGCCACCGCGATGACGACTTCCCCTCACGCCTCCTGCCGTCATCGCGCCCCCCGCCGACAGCGCAGCCTCAATCCCACTCTGCAAACCCGTGTTCAGGATGTCCAAACCTATCTCATTTAAGTGGACCCCATCCCTCCTCATTAAGTTCTGGTTCTCCCCTTCCAGCTCCACGTGTCGAACGACCACCCCACCTAGCCGCCGGACAAATTTCCCCACTGCAATGTTCAGCTTGCGCCGGCTCTTCTCCAAACCGCGCGAGTGCGGCAGCGCGCGCCAGCACGGCCTGGAAACCACCTCCGACCAAACCAAGGTCATGTCCGGAAACAGCGCCATGCACCTCGCCAAGTCGTGCCGAATCGCGTGGAGAAGGTCCACAGTCCTGGAAACCCCCAAGTCGTTCCCGCCCGCATGGACCACCACCACCACCGGCCCTGACACAAACTTACGGAGCTCCACGAACTCAGGATATACTTGCTGCCATCGGAGGCCCCTAATGCCCTTCCACCTGACTCGGGCCAAGTCCACTGAGAACCCCAAATTTCGTCCATAGGCCCGGTCTTCAGCTCGCCTAGCTGCCCAGTACACGTAGGAATGCCCTAGTATCCACACGTACCGGGGCCGCCCACCTACAACGAGAAGAGGGTTACAGCATATGAGGTCGGACATAAGACTTAAAACGCCCCGACTCCCATCTTCCAATGCGTTTAATGCCCGCAGCCGAGTAACCCAAAACACTTGCCTGGGTAGCCGCCCCAATCCGAAAGGAATGGGCCGAAAACCCTTGACTTTCCATACCACCCGCGGCCAATGCTCTCTTCAGCATAGCCGAGAACTGATAGCGTGTTAGGGGAGACCCATCCGCGTGAGCCAACAAAGGGCCTCCCCGCTCCGGGCGCACCTCCAGAAAATCGTGAAAAGCCCCGACAGGACAGACGACATCTCTCGTGGCCCCTAAACGAACCCAGGCACCCCGGGCCGCCTGGTCCGTCTTAGAGCGCCGCACAAAAATGTCAACGGAGGAAGTAGACCACCGCACATCCGACAATGCCAAAGGCGAGGCCTTCCCCTTGCTCGGGGCTACCAACTCGCCGATGCGAAAGGCTCCAAAAAAGCAGACCGAGAAGGCTACGCGAAACAACTTCGATACATAATCCGAGCCACAGACCCGCGGCAAGACTAAAAGAATCCGCCGCAACATTTCCACCTAAATCGGACGACGACGATCCGGGCGACGCCGCAGTCGCCACCCCTTCACCACCCTCTGGATCCCAAATTCCTTAGTAACATCCCGCCAGCCCATAAATCGAAACAAGAAAGACAGGGCAGCCAGCGCCTTCTCCGCTACTGCGCAAGACCTACCTCTCCTGACCAAGTCATCCAGCAACACAAGAGTCGCCTCCGTACGTCCCATTTCCGTGGATACATCCCCGTCCCGTGCTGCCGACAGCCACTGTTTCCACACTGCCCGGTATGCCTTCCAGGAAGCCTCCGCCAAGGAGTCCGATACCAAACCCATCAGGCCTCGAAATCGAGCTTCCATAAGGAGTCCGGACACTGCAGACCGGTCCGCCGCGCCTCCGGCGCTGCCTCGCGAAACCGTTCCCACTGCAAGCGAGACAATGCATCAGCCACCACATTTTGCACACCCGGGACATGTTGCGCCCGCACCCAAACATTAAACTGAAGACTAAGGAGCACGAGGTGACGGAGAAGAGCCAACACTGGAGGGGACGAGGAGGACGATCGGGCAATCACATGGACCACACTAATGTTGTCCGTGTGAAAGACCACCGTGTGATTTCTCAGCTCCTCACCCCACAGTTCCAGGGCGACCACTATCGGAAACAGTTCCAAAAAGGTCAAATTCCTTCGAAATGGGGAAGACTGCCATTCCTCCGGCCACTCCCCCGCGCACCACTGACCCCGAAAATACGCTCCAAAACCAACTGACCCCGAGGCATCGGTAAACAGATCCAAGGCAGCATTGGTGGTGGCCTCCCTCAACCAGCAAGAGTGCCCGTTGTAACGTCTGAGGAAGGAGCTCCACACTGCCAGATCCGCCCGAAGGCGCCTCGTGATCCGAATGTAATGGAAAGGTTCCTTCACCCCCACCGTGGACAAGGACAATCTACGACAAAATGCCCGACCCATCGGTAACACCCGACATGCAAAAACCAAGTGCCCCAACAGGCCCTGCATCTGACGCAACTGAACCTTCTTGGAACCTTTGACTAAGTCCACCAACCGCAGCAACCCCTCCAACTTCTCTTCCGGAAGCCGGAAAACCATTCTCTCGGTATCGATTTCGATACCCAAGAATGAAAGGACCAACACCGGGCCAACCGTTTTTTGTTCGGACACAGGAACCCCGAACTCAGCCGCCACCCGCCGGAATGCCTGAAGCAACGCTGTACAATCCTGGGAACCCGACGGACCAACAAACAAAAAATCATCCAGGTAATGTGTCAACGAACACAAACCCGCAACTCTGGACGTGACCCACTCCAAAAAAGAAGAAAACAGTTCGAAATGATAACAAGAGATAGCGCAGCCCATGGGCATACACATATCATAATAGAAGCAACCGTTAGCGAAACACCCCAACAAGTGAAAGCAATCCGGATGAACCGGCAACAAACGAAAGGCCGATTCAATGTCCGATTTTGCTAATAACGCCCCACGACCGGCCCGCCGCAGGAGGAGCAATGCCGAGTCGAAGGACGCATAACGTACCCTGCACGCATCCCTGTCAATGTCATCATTGACCGACGACCCCGAAGGGTACGAGAGATGGTGAATCAATCGAAAAACTCCCGGATCCTTTTTGGGTACCAGACCCAGCGGAGACACCCTCAGGTTGTGGAATGGGGGGGAATCAAAGGGGCCGGCCATGCGGCCCCGTTGAATCTCCGCCTCCAACTTTTCTTGTAACAAAACCTCTTTTCCCCGCGTGGACCGAAGATTGTCCGCGAACTGGCCCTCGTCCGACAGCACAAAGGGAATCCAGAAACCCGTTGTGAAACCGTCGAACAAGAGGCTAGCAACGTCCCTCTTAGGATACTGGACGAGCCATGGACGCATCTTTTCCACGCTCACTGGAGTCCTCTCTGCGAGGAACGTCGTCCCTACCAGAGCCCTTGGAGGCAGATGGTCTGCCCTTCTTGAAACAACGGAGAGCCGGGTGGGCTCCCCCACAGTGGGCACACTCGTGCCGGAATCTGCAGGAGCTAAACCACTTACAGTGGCTCTCGTTGAAGAGCCAACAGACTCCCTTCCTCTGACCTGCCGACGTACCCGTGGGGACGCCGGCCGCCCCCGAAAAGGGAGAGGGTCTACACGGGGTCATAAGTAGCAGCCACAGGCTGCCGTCCTGCACCCCAAAACCCATACCCGGACACGCCGCCATCTTCTGGCGGAATTGCTGGTCGTATTTGAACCAGCATTGCCCTCCATAAACCTTGTAGGCGCCCCAAATTAAGTCCAAATAACCAAATAAAGAGGGGGCCCTCTCAGGGAAACGGCGCACTAGTACGCTGGCAAAGATATTAAATCCTTGCAGCCAATTACCGAACGTACGCGGGATAGCCTTACCCTTTTCTCCCTCCAATTGTTCGCCACGTCGCGGTCTGTCCACGGACTCCTTGTCTGGCGGAACGAGAGAAAGGAGATCCACATACTCACCACGAATAATCTTCTCTTGCACCTCCGCTGGCACATGTAAACCTAGGGGAGCCAGTTCACACCCTGGGAGAAAGGAACCCACCCCAACCCCATGACCCCTCAAACTATCCGCACTACCGGGACCCTGAGCCCCTAGCCCAGTACCCCTGGCTTGCCCCTCCACTAACATCCTCAGCAGGCGCAACACCTCGCTATCCTGACCTGAACTCCCTGCAGCACCCCAGGCGCCTGCGCATGCTGACTCACCAAATGAGGGGAGGCGCAGGGGGCGTCCTCCTTCACCTTCTCGCTCCTCCTCAGACTCCTCCTCCTCACCGGACTCCCCCTGGAGCCTCCCAGCTCCCAGAGGGGCTGCAGCCGACACGGCCTCCCGACCGCCGGCATCCTGGCAGTACTGCAATCTTGGGGCTGCCGCCTGATCCGCGGCACCCCATGAACCGGCCGGTCCTGGGGACTCCCATCTCCTTGGGGCTGCTGTCCGGCTCACAGCACCCCTATTGCCGCCTTCTTCCGCCGGCGCTTGTGGTCTCCGGGCGCCCGGCGTCCTATTTCCGGCGCGGGCACCCACTTCCGGGTTTTGCCCGTCGCCGGCTGCTGTCGTCATATCCGGCGCGCCGGCCGTGCGCGACCGGCGTCGTGACGTCACTTCCGGCCGCGCCGGAAGAGAAGGTGGAGGGCTCCTGGATCTTCCCGCCGAATCGCCATCTTGGAAATGGCTGCCGGACGCAGCCGCAGCTCTCACCTGGGACCGGATCGCTCGGGGGGACGACACCAGGCTCGGCTCCACATTCCCAGCCACTCCAGCTCGCCGGCTTCTTCGGCCTTCACGACCTCCTCTCACCGGGCTGGGAGACAGTCGCGACGGCGGCCTTGAACGCCTGGCCCGCCGCCCACCTTCCACAGGTCGAGCCTCTTCACCGGGGACGCCATCCATGCCGGCCAACACCTCTGCTAACGAGCCTGCACCATGTGCAGCCCGATAAGCCTGCAACAGGGCCACCAACGATTCCTGGGAAACGTCCATCACTCTCAAAATTCAGGAACAGGTAAGTATAAAACTTTTTAAGAATAATGTCTATAATATTTTTTTTTTTTTTTTTTTTTTAAGGGGTCAGCAAAGAAAGACAGATGCAAATCTGAAAATCTGAAAGTCAGGATCCCTGCACTTCCAAGAGCTGACTGGTAAGTCCCCTCCCCTCACTGTCCTTATAACTGTCTTCCATCTTAGCAACTATGTATCCATATATCCCCCTCCCATCTGCTCTTCCTTTAAGACTCCTTATACTAGCCGCAGTCATGTCCCCCCTTCCTTGTCAGTCCAGGGAGGTGTCTATCCCACAGTTCCCAACTTGATGTGCAGATGATCAAGGACAGGCATTGTGCTTTTGTCTTTATTCTGCTTTTCTGTTGATACCCATGACAATGAACACTACGCAGAGCCGTCTATAATATTAATTGGACCCTGGGCAAATAATTTTCTTGGGCCCCCTGTACTCTGCCCTCTTTCCCCCCACCAGCCCCCACTCCCTGGCGGGCAATCACACATTTCACCATGACACAGTGGGGGAACTAAAGTAGAGAGGTACAAGACATACTTACACAAACATGTACACTGACATACTGATACGTACACACAAACATACTGACATACATATATTTACTGACAGATATATTGACACACACATACTAACACACACAGACAGACATACAGACATACAGACACAAACAGACATACGGACACACACATATACTGACAGACATGCTGACACACACAGTAACAGATATACTGACACATACTGACAGACATATTGACACACACAGAAACATCCACTGACTGCGTTGGTGATGGACATACACACAAACTGACAGACATACTGACACACACTGACAAATACTAACACACACACACATACACTGACAGACATACTGACACACGCACACACTGACAAATACTAACACACACACACACACACACACACACACACACACACACTGACAGACATACTGACACACACACTGACAAATACTAACACACACACACACACACTGACAGACATACTAACACACACACACACACACACTGACAGACATACTGACAAATGCTAACACACACACACACTGACAGACATACTGACAAATACTAACACACACACACTGACAGACATACTGACACACATTCACATGCACACAATATACTTTTAACCTACCTTCTGTTTCCAACCTTGAAGGGTGCCTTCCATGGTGTCCAGATTGGTGGCTGAGGCTGTTGTGAGTTAGGGGCTGGCTTTCGCAGCCCAACCCCCCTCCTCACTGCCTCCTTGATCTCTCCCGCGCGGCTCTATGTTTTCACTGGGAGGAAGTGACGCTCGGCCGTTTCCTCCCAGTGCTGCCGAAAAGCATGGGGCAGGTCGCGCTGTTAAAGGGACACAGCGTGCGACCGGACTCCTGCTTACAAAGCCCCACCGGGTGGCCGTCAGTGCATGGGCCACCCGGTGAGCCTTCTTAGTCTTCTGGGGGGAAAAAAGAAAAATAGTAGAGGGCAGCAGGGCCCACGGGGCAGCTGCTTTGGGCCCCCCTGAGTAACTGGGCCCGGGGCAGCTGCCCCGTTTGCCCCGCGTTAAAGACGGCCCTGACACTACGTTAAACACAGCTTTTTAAAAAAAAAAAAAAAACATTGCATGGGTTGTTATCCCAAAGGACCAGTAGCCAGAAACCAGCCATGGACTGCACTGTTCTGGTCTCCAGTTTCTGTTGAAAAAAATTCATAATGGCGATTTTTTCCCCAAACCTTTAACCCCTTAACGCCGTTACGGCGTTCTATGCGTCCTGGCTTTAAAGGGCTTTAAAGCCGTTGCGGCGGCATAGAACGCCATTACAGCTTAAGCCCCCAGGAGGTACTCAAATGAGGCCCCCGGGGGTCATGTGATCGCTCTCAAAGAGCGATCACAAGGCCCCCTATAGCTGGCTGTGGATCTGCCAGCAGGGGGACTGTCTGGTAGGTAGTGTAAAAAAAAAAATTAGACGTGTAAAATTAAATTAAAAGTATTTTTATATATATATATATATATACGTATAATTACAATAATAAATAAATAAAATAATAAAATAAATAAAATATTGAAACAAAATTAATATAAATTATATATTCCTATGTAATTTCATTCTAACTGTATTTTGTTATTAATATATATATATTGTTAACAAAATACACTTAGAATGACATTCTAAATATATCTATCTATATATATAATACAAATAACCGCAAATATATATATAGATAAATACATATAATTGCATAAAAGATTACATGAGTATACACGTAGAATTTAAATACCTATAAATGCATATATATTAAAATTCTACGTGTATATTTAAATAATCTTTTAACATAATTATGTGATTTCATTAATTAAAATTTGATTGACATGCCTGACAACACAGGGAGAAAGTGCAGAGAATTTAATTTGCAAGCACTATATTTGACCCTGTAACTCTCCAAGAAACCATAAAACCTGTACATAGGGGGTACTGTTTTACTCGGGAGACTTCGCTGAACTCAAATATTAGTGTTTCAAACTGGTAAATAGTATTACAACGATGATATTTTAAGTAAAAGTGACGTTTTTTGCATTTTTTACAAACGAACAGCACTTTTATGGACTATATTATTGTTGTAATATGTTTTACTGTTTTAAAACACTAATATTTGTGTATTAGTGAAGTTTCCCGAGAATAACAGTACCCCCCATGTACAGGTTTTATGGTGTTTTGGAAAGTTAAGAGAGTCACATATAAGGCTTGCATTTCATTTTTTTGACATTGAAATTTGCCAGATTGGTTATGTTGCATTTGAGAGCTTATGGTAGCCCAGGAATGAGAATTACCCCCATGATGGCATACCATTTGCACAAGTAGACAACCCGAGGTATTGCAAATGGGGTATGTCCAGTCTTTCTTAGTAGCCACTTAGTCACAAACACTGGCCAAATATTAGTTGTTTGCTTTTTTCACACAAAAACAAATATGAACGCTAACTTTGGCCAGTGTTTGTGACTAAGTGGCTACTAAAAAAGACTAAACATACCCCACGTTCAATACCTTGGCTTGTCTACTTTTTAAAATGGTATGCCATTATCGGGGTAATTCTCATTCCTGGGCTACCACACCGTCTCAAAGGTAACATTACTAATCTGGAAAATTTCAATTTGAAAATGGAGCGTTCTATATTTAACCCTGTAACTTTCCAAAACACCATAAAACCTGTTAATGGGGGGTACTGTTGTACTCTTGAGACATTGCTGATTACAAATATGCATTTTTTTTGCAGTTAAACCTAACAGTATTATGACATTTACAGCTAAAATGTAAGGCGGAACTACACATTTTTTTAAAAATGTAAAATTGCTCATAGTTTTTTTTAATTTTATTCATAATAAATTATGTTTCATATATAAATATTTGATATGAAATGAAAGCCCCGCTTCTCCTGATCAAAATGATATATAATAAGTGTGGGTGCATTTAATATGAAAGAGGTGAATTCTGGTTGAACAGATATATAGCGCAAATTCCAGTTTTTGTTTACGTTTTGTTGTGATCAGAACGTGTACTATTTACTCTGTCCTGAAGGGGTTAAGCTTTTAGATTCCAGCACTTGTGTACGTGTGTGTGCCTCATTTTCTTTCATTCTGTTTGATATATTTGATTTTTGTTTATAATTCCAGACCCCGACAATAGCACCTTGTTATGGGTTATATTACTTGCCTGGGTGGGTTGATCATGATATTACCTGTAAACTGACTCACTCGCCAGTTTGTCTAGCAGAGATAGGTGTCTGTGTTTAATCCTTATGCACTTTTATAGCTTCTACTATGTGTTTGTGAGAGAGCTTGTGTATGAGCATTCTTATATACCGTAGTTAAAATTCTGCATTCTGGTAATTACCATACAGCTAAAATAGTGGTCAGTTATCTTATTTTTTTACATGTATTAAGAACTATAAGTATGTTGTCATCCCGTAATCCCTGCCTGTTTGCCCACTTCAGTGTAGATTCCGTGTTCGTCACTCTGTTGAAACAATTGTGACCAAAGTATCCAATGATCTACTCGCTGCAAAATCTCGTGGTCACTACTCTTTCCTAATTCTCCTTGACCTTTCTGCGGCTTTTGACACTGTTGATCATCAACAACATCTTCTTATCCTCCGCAATATCGGTCTACAGGATATTGCTCTCTCCTGGTGCTCCTCCTACCTCTCCCAGCGCTCTTTCAGTGTTTCTTTCTCTGGCTCTGCTTCTTCTTCCCAACTCCTCTCTGTTGGTGTCCCCTCAAGGTTCAGTCCTTGGTCCCCATCTGTTCTCTATCTATACTGCCTCGCTTGGTAAACTGATTAGCTCCTTTGGCCTCCAATATCATTTCTATGCGGATGACACGCAAATCTATCTGTCCTCTCCTGATCTTTCCCCGTCCCTCTTGACTCGTGTCTCTGACTGCCTCTCTGCCATCAGCTCCACCATGCAGACTCGCTGGGTGTTCTCTTTAACTCCGACCTCTCATGTTCAGTCTATCGCCAAATCCTCCCGCTTCCATCTCAGAAACATTGCGCGCATCTGACCCTACTTAACGCCAGATGCGACTAAGGTGCTGGTCCATTCCACTGTCCTTTCTCGCCTTGACTACTATAATCCTCTTCTCAGTGGTCTTACATGCTTCCAACTTGCGCTGTTATGGTCCATAATGAATGCGGCGGCGAGGTTCATCTTCCTGTCTGCCCGCACCTCCCACGCCTCACCCATATGTCAGTCCATACATTGGCTTCCTGAAAGATATAGGGCTTAATTTAAAATTCTGGTTCTTGCTTTCAAATCTCTACATAATGCTGCTCCCCACCTATCTATCCTCCCTTATACACAAGTATGTCCCATCTAGGCCCTTATGATCTGCTGAAGACTTACGTCTATCTTCTGTCCGTACTCCCACCTCTGACGCTCGCCTTCAAGACTACTCAAGGGCTGCACCGTTCCTGTGGAACTCACTTCCCTCTTCCGTTAGATGCTCACCCAATCTCCACTCCTTCAAAAAATCATTAAAAACACACTTCTTCATAAAAGTGTATCAAATAAACGGTTAATATCTCCTGACTGATTCCTCTTCTGCAAGTGTCACTAGTCTAATACTATCCTTACCTTTTGTGTCACTATACCCCACTCCCTCTAGCATGTAAGCTCATTGAGCAGGGCCCTCAACCCCTCTGTTCCTGTGTGTCCAACTTGTCTGGTTACAACTACATGTTTGTTTGTCCACCCACTGTAAAGCTCTGCGGAATCTGATGGCGCTATATAAATAATTACATAATAATTGTCTTTTTAGTAGAGTTTTTTTTTGTGCATTTAATCTTATATTAATACCAAGTCATTTCTTCCTATAAAATGCATTTCCAAAAGTTCCTCTTAAAACTCATGCTTGTTAAATGTCCTGAATTGAAGGATAGAAATCTTTTGAGATTTTTGTGAATTGAAATAGACATACCAGATCAATCATCGTTCAATCATTGCCTCTCTGCAAGCCCTGCTGTTTTGGATCAGTGTGTCACGAATTCTATTAAATTTGTGTTCCAAGCCTGCTGTTAAAAAGTAGTTGAGCGGAGGTATCCGAGTGGTTTCGGTGGATTTGTAGACTGGAAAGAGCTGGTTTTCTCACTGGAGGTGTGTGTTGATTGCTTTCTAGCAAATACCCTATAATGTAGTCTATCTATCTATTTTTCTGGGGGCCTTTTGTACAGAAAGATAACTCTTTTCGGAGTGCTTTTAGTAGTTTGGCAATCTTTATCAACATCGGGATCTTTCATGGCATGGGATTGTCTAAATCCATAAACTGCGGAAGGGAGGGGAAAGTATGGCTGGCAATGGAAGCCCCAATCTGCTGACCATTTTAATGTAATGTGCCAATGAAATATGCCGTGTGCGGTGAATGTGTATGTATTCTCCTTAAAGAGTTTGTGCTGGTGGCTAGTTGCATCCCTGGCAAACATGATGCATGCAGCCTGGGACCTTGCAATAGTTCATGCAAGTTTTTTGGTTTATTTTGGTTTAATGATTCCTTCCATTTACACCCCCTAACTCCCTCTGCTCTTAGCCAGTGAAAATGCTCCAGTCAAATGCTTCTCTCTGAACAGAATATGATTGTGTCTCGCCTGGCAGTCTGTGACAACAGATGGGGGTGTGGAAACTAGAGCGGGGAGCTTTGCCCAGCACTGGATTCTTTAATTGGTCTTTACAGGACGAGGTGGACCTCATTACTAATGGCCAACAGGGCATCGTAAAGTAAAAACAAAAACATTTAATCAAAAAGGGTTGGAATAACTCAAAGCTACCGTTTTTTTTTTTTATTTGTTTATTTCCACTTGATTATGTTGTGTAAATGTAAGGTAAAAAATAAATTAATAGTAACCACAATCGTGCAAAAAATAGTTTTCCACTTTTCTTATGTTGCTACCAATAAACACTTCCTACTACCGTAGTTTAGTTGCTGAAAATAAATATGGGGAGCAGGTCAGAAAGTCATGGAATGAAGAAATAAAAATAAATAAATTATTAAGGGACACTTGCTCTAAAATTTGTATTTTAATACACAAATTATCTAACACGTCTTTTCTCTGAGTATGCCATAGACCCTCAAGACTTGTACTGGCTAGTAACTTTTAGGCCTGGCTAGTAGCTTAGGAATTGAGAGTTTTACTTTCATAGTTATTTACTAAAATAAGAATTGTTGGAAATTCAAAGTGGATTTTAAAGTTAAGGCCCATATTTTCCAAGTCTGTTATGTAGTCGGCTATGTTTCCAGTTGGCTACTTTGGTCCTAATTTATTCACTTTAAATTCGACAATGCTCACTTTAGTGAAAACATAAATAAAATTACTGTTTAGTAGAAATGCCCCCAATGAAAACATGCATGTATATGATTATGATTTATTTCAACTGGATATATTTAAAGGGGCACTATAGTCACCTGAACAACTTCAGCTTAATGAGGTTGTTCCGGTGAGAACTATAGCTCCCTGCAGCCTTTCTCATGTAAACATTGTATTTTCTGAGAAAATACAGTGTTTACATTGAAAGCTAGGAACACCTCCAGTTGCAGTCCCTCAGAGTGAACCAGAGGGACTTCGGAGTTGATGGATGCATAATATGCCTCCATCCACTCAGATCTGCTGTCAGCAGAGCACAGGGCAGCACTGTGCACAGCATCCTGTGATTCAGTATCTCCTCCCTCTGCATGCAGACATTGAACTTGCCTCATTGAGATTCATTGATTCAATTCATCTCTATGAGGAGATGCTGATTGGCCAGGGCTGTGTTTGAATCATGCTGGCTCTGCCCCTGATCTGCCTCTTTGTCAGTCTCAGCCAATCCTATGGGGAAGCACTGTGATTGGATCAGGCCACCACGTGTCAGCAGACTGCTTGTTTTTGTGAGTCTAACAGCATGCAGATTTGCAGGCTTGAATACAATAAGATTTTTACTATATTTATGGAGGCATGAGGGGCCCAGGGGGCTAGATGGTGGTGTTAGCACTATAGGGTCAGGAATACATGTTTGTGTTCCTGACCCTTTAGTGATCCTTTAAAAACAAACCAGCAGTTCTCTTGTCTGCAGCCTTTGCAAGCCCTCCCCTTCTAACCCCGTCCAGACTCTCTGTGGCCGTCCAACCATAGACTTTCCAATGCAGCTCAATGAGACAGGTGCCCTGAGAAATTTTCTGGGCAACCAGGAAATAACAGAATCTGTTCTCTGATAGACAGCCGTGGGGTGTAACAAGGTTAATTTATAAACGTGACAATACCTCTTGAAAGCTGCACTTTTTGTAAAATGAACAAAAACAGGACACCTTCTTCACACATAAATCATTTCAGCAAGCTAGAGTGTTTTATGGGTGTTGTGTGTCCCATTAATCTTTAGTGGTTATGGTGCTTAGAGTCTCCCTTTAATATTGGCCGCAATGAAGATTTTTGAAACTTCAAGTCTAATTTAATACTAATTTAATACTCCCTCTAATCTAATACTTCCTCTGGCATGTAAGCTCATTGAGCAGGGCCCTCAATCCCTCTGTTCTTGTGCGTCCAACTTATCTGGTTTCAAATACGTGTCTGTTAGTCCACCCATTGTACAGCGCTACGGAACTTGTTGGCGCTTTAGAACTAATAATAATAATAATAATAATAATTTATTTTAGCATGTCTGAGGAATCATGAACGCTTCTCACTTTCTGACTGTAGTTGGAAGCTGTTAAAATACACATCATGAGTTAATGGACCACGCAAGTCATCTAAATGACATTTGTAGTGTTAAATACTCCCTGTAGTGGCTGTTTTCCTGATAGCCATTAGAGGCAGTGCCTCCTCCAGAACAGATTGAGAGTGCTGTAGCTTGGATGCTGACATCACCGGAGACTGCAGCGAAGGAGTCCTGGCTCTGAAAACAAGGTTAAATCATCTTTATTTAACTTCACCTTCTCTATAAGGGAACCTATAGTTCCAAAATGATGATCCATTTAAAGAATCCCAGATCTGATTACCAATTTCAAGCATGTTATAGTGAACATAGATGCCATTTATTTTTACTTGTCTTTGAAGCATTAAAGTAGCACTTTCATATAACAATGATAGAGAAATATTTGATAATGAACCACTCACAATAGAGAGAAAGGCCAACCAGAATATCAGGAGGTCAAGTAAATGATATTGTCAGCTGAAGAGCTCTTAATTTAAGGAATTTCTAGCCATTTGGCTGGACAGACAGGAGTCCTCCGAATGTATTATTTTATGTTGTTTATATGGATGTTGTTGTTGTTAATTACCATTAGAATGTTTACAGTGCCATCATATAATTAGCAGAATTTTCCATTCATATAAAGAGCATATTTAGAGGTGAAGAAGGACGTGCTCGAACAAGTTTACAATCTATGAGGATTAAAGGTGGCCAGATATATTTGGGCAGGTGTCTTGCCCAAGGACACTTACTGGTGAAGTGGTCTGACTGGGATTTGAACCTGTGATCCCTGGTTCGAAGGCAGTGATGTTGTGATAGAGCGTTCGGTGTTAAATAAATCATGACACAGTGTAATACGTCCTGTGTTGTTGTTCATCTGAGGTTGTATTTACCTAATTATAAGACCTGCTAAGGAAGCTATGATTGTTATTATGTCCTGATATGTAAACCATATTATTCAAATAAGGTGTACTTTATTTTTCCTATGAGAGAGAGAGAGAGAGAGATTTTTCTCCCAAAACTTGTCTTAATCCAGTAGAAAAAAAAGGTATTACGATTACTAATTTTTTTTATCTGTTATTTCAAACTATTAGTTGGCAATGCATTTGAAGAATAAAATAAAAATGATCTTTAGACACTGCACTTTTATGATACAGTTATGGTTATTTAAATGGCTTCTCATGACATTGGAGTCCAACTTCAGTATTTAAAGCTCTGTCATTCTTGGTAACTCGCATTGATTGATGCAGGTCAAAGTTAATTGGCTAATTGCATGTTGAATTATAATTCTGACAAAACTCTGGCAGGAGATATCCCGTAGGGACAGCATTGCATAACCCCGATCTGTGACAATTTATACGATGTCATAAAATAGTGAATCGTTTCCAGCTTACATATTTTATCAGATAGAGCTAATATTGGCAGCATGTAAACATGTATCTGCTGGCTTTTAAAAGTGAAATAACAATAATTCTGCAAATTACATTGAATTAAACTTTGAAAATCACCTCTAACTTGTGTTTTGTTTTTTACTTGTTACTTTTTTAATTTGTTACTTTCTTTTCATGCAAAGCTCTATTTCCTTTTAAATTACAATGTATCAATAACATCAAAATCCAGTTCAGTTTAGGCACCGCCAAGGGCACATGTTGTGTTAGAGGAAGAACAACTAATTGTTTCTGCATAGGGCAGAGTTTATAATAATGATTGGCAGGGATCTAAGATGGAGGTGCTTTATTCCAGGAAGAGGTAGTCACAGCATTGTGAGATTCTCCATTTAATTTTATTTTTCACAAATCAGAAACTCATATTTGTTAAAGGAACACGAAGGGCACCATGACAGTAGGTCCCGGTGCTGGCTTACATTTAGAGGTTAAACAAACCGTTTCCGTTTTATTAAACAAATAGTAAAATACAGCATAGAGAATAGAACATAGTGAAACAAAGACAGCTATTAAAACTATCATACCATAGGTGCTTAGATCTTTTAAATTAATGCGTATCAAAATTAAGACTGAGATAATACAGCAACACAAAAACTTCTACAGACCAAAAATAAAAACTAAATTAAAAATGCCGACAGAGACTGACAAGAAATGGAGGGGTAGGTAAGTATCTCCGATATATATATAAAAAGAAATCGATGAGTCCCAAAACCATATTTAATAAAAATACAGTTAAAAAGTTTATCAAAAGCCAAGGAAATCCCAGAGAATAGACCTAATGCCTGCTTTATTGGCGGCACGTACAGGGATGTTGGATCTTCCCAAGCTTTGATAGTATTTTTGCCACAACAGTCTTCTTTTTGGCTAAATACTCCTACTCAACTAGCCTTCCTTTCCATTCCTAATTGCCTGTAATTTGTCCCCTCAGTTGGTGTAACTCATTGGTTCACTAAAGGTTTAAATAAGAAGTCTTCTCTATAGCGGTAGCTATGCCCCCTCCAACATCCGATTGCTGGAGAATTTGAGATCAATATGTGTGTTTTGCAAGCCGTTTTATGAATGGATAGCTACTGATTGCCTGAGAGCATCAGCTGACCTCTCTAAGCCAATCATCTGTGTCTCTGCTCGTGAAAGTCGTAGGTTTTCAAGTTCTTTAGCAAGCGGGTGTTGGAGGGGGAGGAGACCCCTAAAACTAAGCCAGCGCGAGGGACCTCCTAGATACACAAACAAAATATTGACAATACTCGCATGTAACAGTTCCCCTTTAACCCCTTAACGCCGTTACGGCGTTCCATGCCGTCGCGCTTTAAATGGGCTTTAAAGCCGTTGCGGCGGCATGGAACGCCGTAACGGTTTAAGCCCCCAGGAGCCAGCAACTACTCACCTCCGCCGCGATCCTCTTCTGGGGGGCTGACTGAGAGCCCAGGCAGCCCCCCTCCGGCAAATGAGGCCCCCGGGGGCCATGTGATCGCTCTCAAAGAGATGGATCTGCCAGCAGGGGGACTGTTTGAAATATCAGACAGTCCCCCTGCTGGTAGGAGGTGTAAAAAAAATAAAATAAACATGTTTAAAAATAAATTAAATATATTTTAATATATATATAATATGTATATATATTATATGTATAATATATATACATATTATATATATGTAACGTCATGCAACGTGTATTTTAATATTAATATAAGTATATAAATTAATATTAAAATACACTTAGAATGACGTTACATATATATAATATGTATATATATTATATATATAATAGATGTACATATATATATTATATATAAATATGTATAATTAAAATAATAAATAAATAAAATAATAAAATAAATAAATAAAATATTGAAACAAAATTTAATATAAATTATATATGCATATGTAATTTCATTCTAACTGTATTTTGTTATTAATATATATATATCGGTAACAAAATACACTTAGAATGACATTCTATATATATCTATCGTTGTATAAAATACAAATAACCGCAAATATATATATATAGATAAATACATATAATTACAGAAAAGATTACATTAGTATACACGTAGAATTTAAATACCTATAAATGCATATATATTACAATTCTACGTGTATATTTAAATAATCTTTTAACGTAATTATGTGATTTGATTAATTAAAATTTGATTGACATGCCTGACAACACAGGGAGAAAGTGCAGAGAATTTAATTCGCAAGCACTATATTTGACCCTGTAACTCTCCAAGACACCATAAAACCTGTACATAGGGGGTACTGTTTTACTCGGGAGACTTCACTGAACTCAAATATTAGTGTTTCAAACTGGTAAATTGTATTACAACAATGATATTTTAAGTAAAAGTGACGTTTTTCGCATTTTTTACAAGCGAACGGCACTTTTATGGTCTATATTATTGTTGTAATATGTTTTACGGTTTTAAAACACTAATATTTGTGTTTAGTGAAGTCTCCCGAGAATAACAGTACCCCCCATGTACAGGTTTTATGGTGTTTTGGAAAGTTAGAGAGTCACATATAAGGCTTGCATTTCATTTTTTTCACATTGAAATTTGCCAGATTGGTTATGTTTCCTTTGAGAGCGTATGGTAGCCCAGGAATGAGAATTACCCCCATGATGGCATACCATTTGCAAAAGTAGACAACCCGAGGTATTGCAAGTGGGGTATGTCCAGTCTTTCTTAGTAGCCACTTAGTCACAAACACTGGCCAAATATTAGTTTTTTGCTTTTTTCACACAAAAACAAATATGAACGCTAATTTTGGCCAGTGTTTGTGACTAAGTGGCTACTAAAAAAGACTAAACATACCCCACTTTCAATACCTTGGCTTGTCTAATTTTTCAAATGGTATGCCATTATGGGGGTAATTCTCTTTCCTGGGCTACCACACCGTCTCAAAGGTAACATTACTAATCTGGAAAATTTCAATTTGAAAATGGAACGTTCTATATTTGACCCTGTAACTTTCCAAAACACCATAAAACCTGTTAATGGGGGGTACTGTTGTACTCGTGAGACATTGCTGATTACAAATATGCGCATTTTTTTGCAGTAAAACCTAACAGTATTATGATATTCACAGCTAAAATGGCAGACGGAAATACAAATTTAAAAAAAATCTTATTTTCTCACCTTTTTTTTTATTTTATTCATAATAAATTATGTTCCATATATGAATAGTTAATGATAGATTAAAGCCCTGTTTCTCCTGAACAAAATGATATATAATAAGTGTGGGTGCATATAATTTGAAAGAGGGGAACTACGGTTGAACAGACATATAGCGCAAATTCCAGTTTTTGTTTACATTTTGTTTTGATCAGAACGTGCACTATTGACTCCGTCCTGAAGGGGTTAAAGTTTTGGAGTTTCATACGTGGAACTCTGCCTCATTTTCTTGACGTATGAAAAAAATGTTTACAAATGTTGGTACAGCGATCATTACAGTTTACTAAAAGGTTTTACTTGCTTATGGAAATGCAAACGATGTAAGACTTTTATAAACACAAATACTTATATGAAAAAAGACGCTGGTAAAAACTTACCATGTGGGGTTTTTGCGTAAAACCTCTTTAAACTACAAATACATGCGTAAAAAAATCTTTAGCTTGAATTTAAATCGTGGAGAATTCTAGGTAAATTCCAAATTTACGGCCAAAGTAACCGAACTGATAAAATTCTCCCATTCAGCTATGCTTCCAGTACTATTGGATCTGAAATTTGAAATTCAATATAAATTCACTTTCAATTTCTCAGCCATAGCTAGGCCACTTGTCACCTAGGGCATAAACCCATGTTGGCACCTCTCCCCTGAATTTTAAAGTTTTTTATGTTGCTATCGCATCCACTCATATTGTGGTGGGTATTTCCTGACTCCTCCTCTTCTCCTAATCCCCCTTTCAGCCATGTGTGTCTTAAAACTTTTTTTTTTAACTTTCTGGTGTGTCTCTTAACCCCCTGACAGCACGGGGCACCCTTTCTCTTTATTGATGTTTTGATGATATGGGTGTGTTTTCCCCCTCTCCAAAAAAATATGTATTTATTTTTCTCTCTCCTTCTTCTCTTCTTCTTCCTCTTCATTTCCCCTGAACTGCTTCTACCTTCCTGTTTGTTTGTTTGTTTGTTTTTTTTCTTTCTCCATCCAACTGTTAATCCCACTTATCATTTGATGTTCATCACCATATAATTCGGATGCTCCTGCACTCGCTGCTCGGGAGCTAAACTCTTGTCAGGTGGCATCAAGAGAATACTGTTACGGTTTAGTTACGACGTACTTTTAGACTTGTAGCGAGTCATACCCACTATGAATATTTTCTGTGGTAATCTGCAATACTCTCACAACAGTTATCAGTGTGCGGTACTATGCCATATTTCATTCTTACAGATAAGGGGCTTGTCACCCTATCTTTTTACCCCTTTTTTCCACCAACAAATCTAGTAAGGGGCTTGTCACCCTATCTTTTTACCCTTTTTTCCCCTTTTATTATATTTCATGTATATATGTACCATTTCTGCATGTGGCAGATAATAAATGTCATTTTTTATTGGTATTATACCATAACATTCCTTAAAGGCATACTTCACAACCTATGAACTATTACCAGTGCATATGCTTATATATTTTATATTTTTTATGCAAACAATCTGCACTACTATTGTTTTCTCTCTTTCCTTGCATATACATCATTATTGCTGGAAGCTACATTAGACATCGAAAACAGTTTGTGTATATATATATATACTTCCTTTCTATCTTATAATTGGTAATATTGCTCCACTCATTAGTACACATTATTCTTACAGATATTGTTAAGAAATATGTAATCATACTGTAATTAATCCTTTCTCAATGGCCGCTGCAGGCTGTGTTTTCATACGTTATTATGAGATGTACCCATAATAAAATAAATAAATATAAAACTGAAAAGTTTGTAATAAACTTTTAGAAACTTACTCAATTTGCACGCTCAATCATTGGGCACGCCCCTCAGCCAGGGGAGTTTCTTCAGCCACTAACCTCTTACCTACCCAGCTCAGTTTCAGACCATTTAATCACAGAAACAGGGCGTCATTGTGCAGCAGCAGGAGAGAGAAACCCGACACCGGAGCCTGCTCTGCCTGAATCACAATTATCAGACTCCTTCTCTTCTCTTCCTAGTTGTTGCAAGGTTTCAGCATTCCTAGGGATAGGACAATGATTGGTTAGATCAGTGTACCCCCTGTAGTGGGTGTGGAATGCAAAAGAAAGAAGAAGCAAGTCAAAATGAAGAAAAAAAAATCCCATCTACCTGTTTTCTTTCCAGCCTGCCGATTGAGGTAACTGTCTTGTTCAATGCTAAATCTTTTGAATGAGACCGTTTTCTCAAAGTGTTGCATGTCCCTTTAAGGCGAAGAGCTTGGGAGCCATGTTTCTGTTGCGATCCCCAACCCATTCTAGTATAAAATACAGGACACGATCAATTCACAATGCTCCTGGCTCCTATATGTCTTGTAAACTGTGAATAAACTTGTCAACCTTGCCAATAGATTGACAAGCCTACAAGTTAATTTGGCATCTTGTTTAAATACTTTTATTGTTGGTGTGTTTGTATTAAATGTATATTTTTTATTAACTCCTGCAAGTTAACCGCATGACTGTTCTTTCTCGCTTTGATAATATATAAGCAAGCAGATACTACAGCCCTTTATGTAACGAGTTAAACTCTCGAGCAGTTTGCTGTTACATAATCATCACTGTGTGTGTATATCGGGAGGCAGGGGGGTGGGGTGGGAGGGAAGAGAAACCATTCTTACAGTTAGATGCATATATTGATGTGGTCTGGCTCAAATACTTAAAAATAGATTTAGGAAAAAAGCCTTATATTTCCGTTAGTACATATGATCTATGCATGTGAAATATATAGCACTTAATGAGTGTTGTTTTGTGGGGTGATTTTTAGACTGATACTTGGAATAAACACAGTGTCAAACAAAGCCTTTAAATAATGTGATAACATTTGCTAGATGGCCAGACAATGCCCTGAGTGATTGTAATCTTTTTATCAAGGGCATGGTGTCACTGTGGTAGTAAACCAGGAACATGCATACCCTCCCAACACTTCAAATGGACCAAGAGGGACACTTTAATTCTAAGGGTAGGGGTTTGGCCAGGCCGTGACGGGGCTGTTCTCCGTCATTTTAGGTGATTTACTAATAACAATTTATGCAGCTACAATGTAATGTAGAACTAAAACTATGTATTTTATTTACACACACTGATTTCTAAACACATTTACTGTAGTTTAAAGACACATTACTGGAGCGGTCTTATACACTCGGACACAGCAACAATACATGTATAGAGCTCCTACAAAGGGGGACATAGGGGATCTTAGAGGAGCACTTGGGAACTAATGTGACTGTTCAGAAAGCTTAAACATATAGGAAAACATTGGGTCAATGCTTTCCTATGAGAGCTTCCAGGTCAGTGCACTGTAAGTGCCTGTAGTGTCTGTCTCTATGACAGCCACTAGAGACGGACCTAACCCTACAATGTAAACATTAGTTACTAAAAAAACAAAAAAAATACAATGTTTTACATTGAAGGGTTAAAGGGCCGAGGCACTTCACCCAGAAAACGTGATTTAGATAAAGTGGTCCGGGAGATTATAGTGCTTTTAAGGCAATCTGTTGAAGTCCATCAGTTTGTGACTATTGATCAGTCTATGAGACTCGACTGATTTTAACAGCTAACTGACCAACAGCCTATGGGTGTGCAAATGTAACTGACATAACCAAATTAGCTTTTTGTGAACAGCCAAATGGGCTTCAGATAGCAGATACCCGGTTCCAACAGTCAATTTGTACAACCAAAGACCATTTAGTTTGTAGAGCTTTTAAAGTGTGTATATCGGGTGGTTTGGAACACAGCAGCCATTTCTCTTTTATTTCAGGGAGATCTATTAAATACACTCTGCAACAGCTTATTATCCCATTAATTTCAGCTAGTTCACTGCCCCATTACTGCTGGTTTAAAAGCCATATGTTTACACCGGGTTGGCAGCCTCAAGAGTTTAAAACATTTCAAAATCAACAGCTCTCTAGGTATCGCCATCTGTTGATAGATAACCAAACTAAACAGTTTTCTGATTTCCCCTCCTATGGTATCAGCATTGAATAATTTGTATTTACTACTCATGTTGCTTCGCTAATTTGCCTGTTGATAGAATCCCATGAGCGTATTCTCTCACCTTGTTTAAATATACTTCATTTCATTCCCTTACTGATTCAAAAGATCAGATTTGAACTATATAATCTACCATTGATGTAATCTTTATTGACACTGGGAGATTTTGGGTGATACATGTGACGTTACCACCTTCTTGATTTGTGTCAATCAGAAATGACAAACTTTGGAGATTTTTCTTAAATTCTAGAATTGTTTCATCCCAGAGAGTCAACAGAATTTATTTTTAAATTATAATTTTTGAAGGTTTTTATAGAAACATTACAGACAGACAGACAGCGTTTCATAATGTTGTAGCAATGAAATAGAAGGAAAAATGTGATCAAATTAAATTATACACTATCTCCATAACTATAAACTAGTATAAAAGAGATTGTACATATTTTGTGAAGACTTTTACAAATTTGGGGTTTATTGGACATCATGACAATACTGAGATGTTTATTTTTCTGCTGATGGCCGATATCTCTTTCCTATTGGGTTTCATGGCATGGAGAAACTTCAGATTTTTTGTAAGAAAGACAAGGTTTTTGTTTCTTTCAATTTATTTTTCAATAGTTATTAAAGGTTAAGACATAAAATAGTTGGAGAAGCCTCAAGGTTTTAAATATGGTAAACTATGCTTGTCAGTGGATCAGATTGTCTGTTTTCTAATAAATGAGTGCTGGTGTCTATTGTCCCATTGTCTATTGTTTTATATCTTCTTGTTTGAAATGATACTGTTAATTAGGCTTATGACAGTCTGACAATTCATACACCGCTAGAGCACAGCTCCCCAGTCTATATAGAAACTAATGTATAACTTTATTCTCCCCCAGGGACAAATAGACTATTTTGTATTTGTTTTATGTTACATATCAGGTCGTACTACCAGTGAGGGATCCAGATAGGCCACAATGTGTTGACTTAAGCCAATTTCCCTTTTGTTTTGTTTTTTTATGTATTCGCAATGCCAGTTGATTAAAGGACACACAAGTCACAATTAAAAGCATCTAGTGAGTGAAATTTGTGGATTTTCAAGCAAGATGCATAATTACGTTTGTAAGTGAAGGGTTTCCATTTTTTTTATTTAAGTGACACGTTCATGACTTCTAAGCTGAAAGATGTCATTTTGTGAGGGAAAGATTCTACCCTTGAAGCCTAATGATGCCCCTGTCACTGCACCAGCTTAAATTACTCTGAGCCTAAATCACTCTATATAAATCAAGAACATCTGGCATTAATGATCTTCCAGCCATGCCTTTCCTTCCATTTGTCATTCCCCCCAAATGCAAATTGATGGATTGTTTCATTGTTGCCTTTAATCAAGCATGGTTCTTGTATTCTTCCTTTTTTAGCCTTCTCTTGAATTCATTATACGATTTAAAAAATAAACAACAACAACAACTTCTAAACATTTTATAATTAGACATGTAAAACCTATATTGAACCTTATACTGACTGCAGCAGGGGATTTCAACCTCGGTGCCCCAGCTGATAAAGTCCTAGAGTTCATTACCTGGTGGGTCTCTGGGTAGAGTAGAAGGCACATCATCACAGTATATTTTTGTATGAAGGTATTGGAATCACAAGCCAGAGAGTAGGTGATGTCTGACCAAAATCTGCGGGGCCCAATGGAGACGCTTGTCCACAGGTGAACAAAGATAATTTTGATAGGCATACTCGAAGCATGGATGAAGGAAAAAAAATACAATATGTGACCCCAGTGGGCTAAAGTGGTCAGAGCAATAAATGTTTTAGCGGCCTAAAAGAAATGGCAGGCCCCTTAATGTTCACATAAAAACCTGAAGCCAATATGTAATATTTAATATTGCCAAACAAGACACCGACTCGGGCAGGGCTTTCTTAACCTTTTATATTGTTCTGTATATATTGTACTGTCTTTTTCCCAATTGTACAAATGCCAGTAGTAAATAATAATATGCAGGGTCTATGCTTGGAGTGAACCATTTATGGGTAGAAAGATGTTATGTGGTTTCAGTCCTGTCATCAATGGTTGGATCCTTAAATAGCTCTCATTGTGTGATCTGTTGTCTGCCGAGCTTGTTGTGCAGAAATTGTCTCTGCACCCATAATAAGGAGTGAGCATCACTGAAATAAAGATTGAGCATTACTAAAACCACAGTCTACTATGTGGCAGCGATGTACCCCGGCAGACTGAAACCGGTACAAATCAATTGCCTGCAACTAGCCCTCTGCCGAGATGTATATAATTCTGCCCATAAACAGAATTAATATTAAGTATCATCTAATATGTATTATTACTTTTTTTTTATGTGCAAAATTCCCACTGACATTTTTTTACAATTAACAGATATACATTTCTTGTTAATTAAAAAAAAAAAAAAAAAAAAATACGTTAGCCAAGCAAAAGTAAAATGTCTGCTCACATCTGATAGAATTATAAAACTCAGTGGGCGTTAATTATAAAGTCTAATTTTTGGGAAAGTTTTAAAAGTGTGCAATGTAAATGTACATTTCATTGGTTGCCATAGCGATTGCTCCACATTTAGAACTTTGCCCCTAATTTCTTTTTCCAAGTAACCTCCTGTATGTGCGGTGCAGGTGGCAAATGTAAAGTAACCGGTATGGGCTCAGCTGGAGGGAATGGCAACATCAAAATCTTCACTAGGTGCCTTTGCTGTAATTTTAAGTCTAAGAGTGCTACCTGTTTTTAAGTTAAAATGTACTTTTTAAAAAAAAGATAAAAGCTGTGCCTCTTCAATCCATATGTCGTGGGGACTCTCAGCGGGGTGTATATGTTAGTCTGTTGAGACGAGCACACTATTCCCATAAGCCCCTGCTGTGATCACACACACATGGTCTTACTCGAAAAGTTCTTAAGAATTATTTGAAACCTAAAAATTGCTACAAAGGACCTTGGTTTCATTTCAGGTCTGCATTACTTTAACACAATTAATTTAACACTATCTTAACCAGGCGGTCGATCTTTTTGTAACAAATGCCAGGGTAAGTTGTTTCTGCGTTTTATTTCCTTTCAATTATAAATAAAGAGGCAATTTTGGATAAAATCTTTTCTTTCTTTCTTTCTTTTTTTTTTTTTTTTTTTAAGATCCGTTTTTTTTTTTTAATATTTAATTTTTCACATACAGTAAAAATAAAGAGACGTTCTCATGAAATGTAATTAGGATCTATGAAATTTCATGTTCAAAAAGTAGTAATTTTATTACATATTACAGGATAAAAAAAAAAAAAAACTATAAAGAGTATCGCAGAATAGGAGAAAAAAAAGAGAGGCAGAGAATCGTAAAAAAGGAATAGAGAGTGGAGAGGGGTAACCTTATATTACAGATTTGTAGAAATGTTAACGTGAATTGCTGGTGCTATACAAATAATAAAATAATAATAATTAGAAGAATAGGCACATAATAAAAGGCAGGGAATACACATAAAACAATATTGAGAACTATATCAATATATATATATTTTTATCATTTTTATTTTTTTAATAAACATTTTCTTTCTTTGTCACTGCACCTTAGATATAACTGGTACTTGGTAGAAATAGGTATTGTAAGTTACCTCTGTGTTTTAATTGTGTTTTTAACGTTAATGCTTGTATTCATAAAGAGTTATTTACTACAGTGAGAATTGCAAGTGAAATCAAAGGGAATTTCAAATTTGGGGCAAATTAGTTGAATTGGAAGCCTAGCTGACTTAGAAGAGAGTTTTCTAATTCAGCTCTTTTCGTCTTAAATTTGAAATTCAATTTGAATTTATTTCAAATACTCACTTCAGTAAGTAACCCTGCTTGTATGTAGGGATTTCACTTTTTTCAGTGTCCCTTTAAGGCATATTTTATAGCCAAGAAGATAAGATCAAAAGATTTATTTAATTTTTTTTTTCTTTCTTGAATGAATCTAAATGTGTACACTTGCAACTGCCGAGAGGTTTGGATGCAGATCTAAATTTAATTTTATCAGTTTATATGATGGTTCTGACGGGTCCGATTACTTGAAAAAGCCCCACAATGCATTACTCACACAGGAAGGGAGAGAGTTAAACTTTGGCAGGGGGTGCCCCGTAGCTGGTACACAGGGCTCTGCTTTTGATTGGCCTTTCCAGGTTTTCTGTACTAGTTATTATCAGTACGAAGCTTGAAACCGTTCAGACATAGTTGTTCTGACATATCCTATATCTCAACAGATTATACTACTGGAAGTTCTGAGCTGTGCGCCGACTGAAATCAGAATGACTTTTAACTTCAACCTACAAGAAGAAATTAAATGATATATAATAGAAATATAATAAAATCATTTTTTTTCTTTGTTTTAATCCCTAGTACCTTTAAAATCACCACATTTTATTTTGGAAGATTTGGAAGCCAACACCTCTCTTTTTGTATTGGGGGGGTGCCTTTTAAACCCCTGAATTACCTAATCACCCCAAGGGGAAAGAGTGGGGTGTAAGGAAACGAGTCCCGTTCGACACGGTGAATTATTGTTATTATTTCTCTTTTGATAGGCTGTGTATTGCGTCATCGAAAGATAGCACTCCTCTGGTCATTTTTATTTTCAATGACTGTGTTTTTGTATGGCTTTTAAGGCTTCTGGTTATTGTCTGTCCCAAAGTGCAGGCAGGCTTTTACTGCAGATGGAGGCACAGAGGTTATCTATGACAAATAAATGTTCTAAGATGTAATTTCTAGCAAAGCAGACATATCCAAGAGGTTTATATCAGAATGGCGTTGACAATATGGCTGGAATAATTCACATTTTTAGTTTGTGAAAACTTTTAGACGAGGCATGCGTTTGTGATTATTTCAAATGGAAATCCATTGGAATGTCTTAATTTAAAACAGACCATTTTCCTTTTTAGGACGTTGTGGAGAGTTTAATTTGGTTATATTTGCAGGAGACGCCAGTGATTGAAATGACCCCTTGCCACATCTTATCTGTGTTTTAATTCATTAGTAACCTCTGGTTGTTTTAATACTTGGAGTGCAGAGTAATTGTAAAAGGCAGTACTGGTTTTGTTTAGATTAAAAATAAAGATTGACTTGGGACTCCTGCTTTTACAGATATACGTGGCAGAAGGATGATGGGCATCATTGTTTACCAGGATGCGTGTGTCTTCTGCTAGGAAATGCTAGCAGCATGCTTGGTTGTATAGGGAGAGGTATTAGCAGTAGAAAGAGGGAAGTGCTCATGCCATTGTACAGAACACTGGTGAGACCTCACTTGGAGTATTGTACACAGTACTGGAGACCGTATCTTCAGAAGGATATTGATACCTTAGAGAGAGTTCAGGGAAGGGCTACTAAACTGGTTCATGGATTGCAGGATAAAACTTACCAGGAAAGGTTAAAGGATCTTAACATGTATAGCTTAGAGGAAAGATGAGACAGGGGGGGTATGATAGAAACATTTAAATACATAAAGGGAATCAACACCGTAAAGGGAATCAACACAGTATATATATATATATATATATATATAATCAGGGCCGGACTGGGGATACAAAGCAGCCCTGGAAAAAATCTATGCCAGCCCCATAAGTCATTGTGCTTTGTAGGGTGTTTATATATATTTATATATTATTGATACATTTCTTCTAATTCAAAATATTAGTCCTTTTAGGGTAATTAAATTATACAGTAAAGCATACTCACACACAGACAGACAATCTTACTGATGCACACAAATAGGCTCATTGACAGACAATCTCAATGACACACACAGACAAGGTTACGGGCACACACACAAATTTAGTACAGACAAACTCTGATACACACACAAGCTTACTACAGACAAGCTCACTGTCACACACACACTCACTACAGACAAGCTCACTGATGCACACACACTCTCCCTACAGACAAGCCCATTGACACACACATGCTCCCTACAGAAGAGCTCACTAACACACATTCACTACAGACAAGCTCACTGACAGACATATGGTAACTACAGACAAGCTCACGATCACACACATGCTTACTACAGACAAGCTCACTGTACACACATGCTCACCACAGATGCTCCTTACAGACAAGCTCACTAAAACGTACACATATATGATTCCTACAGACAAGCTCACTGACACACATACAAGCTCACTCACTAGCAGGCACACACAAACTCACTAGCAGGCGCACACACAGAGGCTCCCTCACTAGCAGGCACACACAGACAAACAGAAGCTCGCACTCTCTCTCACTAGCAGATGCACACACACAAAGACATCCACACACACAGAGGCAGACAGTCACTGACACCGAGGCAGACATCCACACACACACAGACAGACACACACACAGAGACAGGCAGACAGACAGACACACACACACACACAGGCAGACAGTCACACACACACACACACACACACACAGGCAGACAGTCACACACACACGCAGACAGTCAGTCACACACACACAGGCAGACAGTCACACACTCACAGGCAGTCACACACACACACACACACACACACACAGGCAGTCACACACAGACACACTGATCTGCTTCTTACCTCCACATCCATTGGAGCTCCTGGAGGCTGGTTGTTGGGGAAGCAGGGAATCCTTCCTGCTTCCCATGCAGCAGTTACCAGGGCCCCTGCCGCACGCTAGACTCCACCCCTGCCGCATGCTAGCTCCGCCCCCGCCACAATTTATTTATTAATTTTTTTATGATGCCGGCCATGTGTGAGCTGTGCCGGCTGCTTGGCTCCCCCTGCTCCCATGGGGCCCTGTGCGTCCGCACAGCTCACACATAGCCGGCTGGGATTACAGGAGCCTGATCACTGATTAGGGCTGTCAGCCCAGCCCCAGGTGCCGCGGCCCACTGGGAAATTTCCCGGTATCTCGGTGGGCCAGTCCGGCCCTGATATAAATATATATATTTAAAAGAAGAAAAACTACCACAACAAGAGGACATAGTCTTAAATTTGAGGGGCAAAGTTTTAAAAATATCAGGAAGTATTACTTTACTGACAGGGTAGTGGATGCATGGAATAGCTTTCCAGCTGAAGTGGTAGAGGTTAACACAGTGAAGGAGTTTAAGCATGCGTGGGATAGGCATAAGGCTATCCTAACTATAAGATAAGGCCAGGGACTAATGAAAGTATTTGGAAAATTGGGCAGACTAGATGGGCTGAGTGGTTCTTATCTGCCGTCACATTCTGTGCTTCTACAGGTTATTCACTGAAGTGTGAATTGTGAGCTCCATTCACTTGTCCCCATCTTCAAAAGGGCAAAGAAGAGATAGGACTCCATAAAACCTCTTTCTTAGAACCACAGTGATTCGTCGTTCTTTGTTTATTTTTCTGTAAATTAAAGAATTCAGTTGTTGTGCTGAGATTTATGGAAAACGTACAGGGCTCTCATGAAACACTGTGAGGGCTCCTTTTTATTTAGAAATATGAATTTAGTGTCCTTGATACAGTAAGAACCAATACAATGACACCGTTAGAAATCTATGATGCAGTAAGAACCAATACAATGACACCGTTAGAAATCTATGATGCAGTAAGAACCAATACAATGACACCGTTAGAAATCTACGATGCAGTAAGAACCAATACAATGACACCGTTAGAAATCTATGATGCAGTAAGAACCAATACAATGACACCGTTAGAAATCTATGATGCAGTAAGAACCAATACAATGACACCGTTAGAAATCTATGATGCAGTAGCAATAGATGCTGGGGGTTTTATTTAAACACTTTTTCCGAGTTATTCACTAAACTGGGAATTGCCAGGAATTTACTGGTGAATTGCAAAATTTAGGCCACTATTTATCACGTTATTGTAAAATGTACCTAGTTAAAGGAACACTATAGGGTCAGGAAGACAAACATGTATTTCTGACCCTATAGTGTTAAAACATCATCCAGCCCCCTCTGGCTTCCCCTTTCACATTAACATAGTAGATTTAGTATGCTGCTGGCTTTGCACCTGATCTGCCTCCTTGGCTAAAATCATTTCCCAAAGGATTTGTTATGATGACTATAGTGTCCCTATTTTGTTTCTGGTTGCTCCCCCGAAATTCTCAGCTCAGAAAATAACCCTATCCATGAGGTACAGATTTTTATACATCCACGTAAACATATTCGTTGTTGCTTTTATAAAGTTGGCAAAATCTCATGTTTAGTTTTAAATTTAAATAACCCTTTTTTTAATATAGTCCCTAATAAGTTAGTCTGCCCTTTAAACTTAGCTGAATAGTTCCTATATTTTGACAAATCCTGTTTTTTGCTTTTTTTTTTTTTTTTTTAAACCCACACAAAACTCGAATCTTCTTTTAAATGATTATTTTGGAGTGGTATATTGATATCCCGAATTGTTACTTTCTTTTAGATTTCCCATGGCTAAGTAGGTGTGAGGGTGTGTCACCCGTACTGTGTAACATTCTACGTTAGTCTATTATCAAGGGAGAAGATCCTGCCCTCTGTTTGTGCCACTGTAACCTTTGATGCTTGGTATATGAACGTAGTTAATAACTACAGCAGGTATCTCGATGGAATTGCAGCCCTAAACATTCTGAAATAGCTTTACATTAAATACAGTTTCACACTCTGCCAACTGGTGGATCTGATATTACCGGGAGGCAAACTGCAGACTTCTTCTCTCCGCTGCCGTGACGATGACAAACAGACTTGTAAAAAAGTGTTTAATAGAAGTGCAGAAAATACTGAAAGAGTTTAATTTTGCTATTATAATGACTGTACACGTTATTATATACTGTACATGGTATTATACTCTCTAATGTTCATATTATATACGGTTATTTAATTTATTTTATATATTTATTTGTAGGGAAATGATCTAAAAGTGCAGCGGTCACCTTTGGCACGTAGAATAGATATTTACCCACGCAATAAATAATGTAGCATCACTGATAGTGCAGTCGGGAGAATTAAATCCGAACTGTCACTTTATCAGATTTCATTTGTGTGACATTTGTACCATAACGCCATTGCTGTTATCATTTCCTGCCCTAAATCATCTTGCGTTGCATAGTTCATCTTTTATCAAGTGTTGTTGTAAATTTATTCTCTACGGGTAGCACATGGTTAGCTACCGTCTCGTGTTTTTTTGTGAAAACATTCAAGACCGTCGCATTGGGTAAGAGGATGCAAAGAACCACAAAGTATTTTCGATACTAAAAACTAATGAAACTACAGTTTATGGATAGGAAGAGCATGGCAAAGAAAGCAGCGTTTAGGTGAGCTGACGGGGAGATAAGTACCAGGAGCCTTAGTCAGTGTCCTCTGTAGTCCAGTCAAACCTCCTATGATTGATAACAGGGCTGCACAAACCATTGTCTGTGTGTGAGGCTGAACAGTAAGTGGAATGTATGATTTCCCATCTGCCACTAACGGCCTCTCACACAGGAAATGCCTTGCAGGAGGACGGGAACAGCACTGAGTGATGCACACTGTATAACATGCACCGCAGCTCTAATGTCAATCATAGAGGTTGACGGAACTACCGAAGACATAGGAAGGGGGAGTACTTTCCAAACAACCTTTCAAACTCCACATTCCTTAAACACGCTTTACCCGTACCCTAAATGTAAACCCCCAAAACACTTTTCCCTTATTTCCAAATGTAAGCCTAAAAAGGCTTCTTTACCTTAATTCCGTGATCACCCCTCTTAAAAATAAACACCCAATGTACAAACCTATATTTAACCACACTCTAATTCTAAACACCCCTCACACCACAACTATAACCCCTACCAAGCTTTAACTCATCTAGCGCCGTGCTTTCTGGGAACTCGTCTCTTGTGTCTCCAGATTCAGAAAACCAGAGAACAAACCTGGGTTAGCCGTTCCAAATCGGTAATGTACTGCCAAATCGGAGAGAGAAATGTAAAGCACTTCTAAAACAAAGCGAGAGACCACGCCAACCGAACTTTATTAACGAAACTACGGGCCTATAGTCGCCACACACAAAAAAAAGTTGGGGCATTGATTAAGATTAGTACAAAGCTAAATCGATAGAAGGTCTCAATAAAATGAGAGCACATGGATTTATTGGTGTAATTAAACCGCAGATACTAACTTGGAAAACAATCCTCTTTACTTGTTCTCTTGCCTTTAACTTTTTAGTTCTTTTTGCTCGTAACCCATTTGCCCCTTTGTCAGTGCCTGGAGCGGTATCCTTTGTCTGGTTATATTTAAGTGGTACAGATTTTCTATACTTCTATATAAACAGGCGGTAATAATATAAATGGGCACTTGCTATTCAATATGCAGCTTTTGAGCGTGTGTATGGGAGATACATTTCTGTAAATTTATAATTAACAAGACCTGAGTACATTGTCCCTTATATTTCCTATGGTATCCTAGCACTATTAATTTATAAAACGGGGGGGGGGGGGGTTAGTTTTAAAATGACATTCTGTATCATCGTTCTGTGTTTTGAATTAATAAGGCAGCAGGGCTAATTGCACCTATTCTCCCTAGTCTCAAAGCTCTGTCCTTGGTGTGAAAGACCCGGTTTATGTTCTGCTATAGAACGAGCACTTGATCGCTATTTCTTGATTTGTATTCCACATTTAGGAACAATGCAGATATTGCCATTGTGTGCTGTCTTATTTTTTTCGCTGGCAATCATGAATAGTGTTTTTTTATTTTTATTTTTTTATTTCACTCAGGAGGACTGCATTGAGGGAACATTGATGGCAAAAAGACCTTTCTATTTAAGCATTAGACATGTTGAGCTTTTTGTTGGGTTAAATGCAAAGGCATATTGATTGCATAATATTAAATAGTGTTTTCATAGCCCAGTGCTGTATTGCCATGGAAAAAAAAAATGTTACAAGGTAAGCCTTGCTTCTATAACCTTACATGCCCAGGTCCTGTATGAAGGCATCTGTTTTTGACACATTTCGGTACATCTACCAAAATACTTCTCTGTTGGTTGTAAATTCTGCAACCCAACTACCATGGATGAAGGAAACAAAATTTTGCACTTAACAGTCACTTCTCTGGACAGCTTAAAAGAAAGATCCATAGATACATAGACCAAAAAGAGAAATGCGTCCATCAAGTTCAGCCTTTCTCACATATGTTTTTGCTGTTGATCCAAAAGAAGGCAAAAACCCAGTTTGAAGAGCTTCCAATTTTGCAACAAACTAGGTAAATAATCCGTCTTAACCCCAAAATGGCAGTCAGATATCTCATAGGATCAAGAAGCTGTGCCCCCACATATTAAAAAGGATATCCCTGGATCCCCGAATATTATGTTTTTGCAAGTTTTCATCCAGTTGTGTTTTAAACATCTGTACAGACTCTGATAAAACCACCTCTTCAGGCAGATAATTTCACATCCTTATTGTTCATACTGTGAAAAACCCTTTCCTTTGCCTAAATGCTTATTAGGGATAACTTTGGTAGTGCTATATGATGCATACCTCCAAATTGTAGGAGGAGGGTAAAGGGGGCGGGCCAGTGACAAGATTGCCTATCGGTTATCTCAAGCAGGGGTGCCCAATAGGGTGATCCCCAGATGTGGTAGAACTACAACTCCCATGATTCGTTGCAAGCATCATGGGAGCTGTAGTTCTACAACATCCGGGGTCTACCTACCTATTGGTCAGCCCTGATCTAAAGCCAGCCCACTGCGAGCAGGCCCTGCAGGATCCCAGTGCTCCAAACATAGCGTGAGTGTGTTGAATAATGCTCTCACTCTATGCTTTTACGAGTTCAACCTGAATAGCAAAACCGAGGAAAAATAAGCAAAGTGTGACTGTGGCGTTGGAGATTTTTTTTCAAATCCGCTAATTCTGCCTTTGTTTTTTCTGTCGGATTGAATTTGTGAAAATTCAGTCTAGTCAATAAATCCTACCCTGAATGTGCTGTGCAAATATCCACCCACACAAATTACAAGAGGCATTCAGCGCCTGTGTATCGGGACCGGTAATAAGGGAGCTTCAAGGTGCTCTGTAATGTCACTGGAATGTTTCCATATTCACAACTTTGCTCGTTTTTATTTTATTGTTTTGCTTAGAATTTCTGGCAGAATAAACTATGAAAAATATGGAGAAATAGTAAAAAAAAATTAAATAATAATAATAATTAAAAAAAAAAAGGTCTCACACTTAAGATATAAAACAGATATACCCGAATAAAACTGTTTATATAAAATATATATATATTTAAATCCACTATTAACGTTTTCTGGGTTTCCAGGTAATATAGATTTTCTTTATTTTGCCGTGCTACTTATGATGTGCCGTCTCTGGGATTTTATTGATAAGCGCTCACTGCCCTCTTAGTAATGAAAACCACTCCATTCTTTCTTTGCTATGACAGGCTCTGTTGAAATGCAGGCCCTACCATTGTATATTTATTCATGCATCAATCACAATCAGGCTCCGCTGTGTGTGTATAAGACTATTGTTGTACTATTTTCAATAGTTCCTTCCTGTACACCAGACAGTTAAAATAGCACAGGCGGGGGTCAGAAGTATCTTAATGGGTTTGGTTCCCAGAGATATCAGTAACTAAAGGAAGAAAATTTCTTCCTGAGCTGATAAGCTCTGCCTAGGTGAGAGAAGGGGCCAATTCGATGAACGCTGGGTCACTTTTGTGGCAAAAGAGCTCTGTTGAAAGGCTGAGAACAATGAGCATGAAGTATGTACTCTTTGTGAAGCAAACTTTAGAAGTATGTTCATTTTATAAGCCACACGTACTTGGAATTTAACTTTTTAATTCACGTTTTACAAATTATTTAAATATTACATGTCATATATTATCTTTATCTACAATTTTACAATAAGGTTTGAATAAGGTTTTTGAATGGTAAAAAAGACAACTGGATAATGACAAAAACAGCTTCGAACACATGCAAAATCCCACTGTACAGCGCTACGGAATTTGTTGGCGCTTTATAAAAAAATGAATGATAATTACAATACAAAACGTGGTTAGAAATCTAGAGTAAAGATTTTTTTTTTTTTAATTATAATTTAACGGTTGTAGAGAAAAGTTTAGATAACAATGGGAAGATAGCGGGAGACCTAACAGACGGGTGACGGTAAGTGGTATGAGATCACAACCATATGATATCGTAAATCCGCAAATAAAACAAACAAGAGTAAGGGCATGGGGATCGGTTATCGAAGATCCTCAGTAGGCTGAAGAGTGCAAATGAGGCACGGAGCAGTGAAATTTTTTTTTAAATTAATTTAAGATATTACAAGGAATGGAAGTTAGGTAGAATAATGATATTGGCTCTGTAATAATAAGAATTAATTATAACGTCTTGTTTTAACTTTATATATAATATGTAATACTCCCTTTTATTTAAAATTTGTATTAAACATTTCAGATCGTATTATAGTCCTGTTTAATGCTGCTCAGACATTACAAATAAGGACGAGAAACATTGTTACATGTCTCCTCTTCTCTGTATGCTTGGTCTATGCTGACTGACAGGTGCAAAGGACAGAGTTTTAGAACAATGATTGACAGGGAACTAAGATGAAGGTGTCCGATTGCAGGATAAAAAAAGTGTGGATTTCTACATTTTATTTTATTTTTCAGACTTTACAAATACATAAATGTTAAAAAAATAAAATAAAGAATAAGTAAACATACTATCACAAATCCTGGTAAGTTACTTTTCCCCTTCAATATACATGTTACAAATTAAGGATATATGTTATGTAATCTTTAAATTTCAGTAATTCTAAAAATAAAATAAACATCCACAGCATTTTGTATTATTTTATTTCCGTGCAATGGAATGTGTCCCCATATATTCCGCTACATTTCGTATAGTATTTAATGTACAGTTGTGTTTGATGTTCTGAAGCAAAGGATGTTTACTTTCTCATTTTGTGAGGTGTTTGAATTGAAATGGGCAGATTCAATTACACGTACCTAAATTAGTTCAAAATATTTCATTTCCTGTTTTGCAGACCAAACACAGACTGGGGTCTGAAACTTAATATTCTGCTCGCCTATTCAGGCAGGTCAATTATCTTCTCTTACCCAATCACTGCCTGGAACATTTCAAAACTTTCTTGATTGATGTTGCATTTAAATGTATGAATGTAATTATTTTTTTTATCTCAGGCATGTCAAATTTCAAGTCATTTTGAAACTCCCCCTCGGGGTGGCTAGGGATATCAAGTCAAAACAATGCACCCTAATAATAGTGGTGGGTGACAATAAATGTAAAATTGTCATACTTACCTTAAAATGACTTTTTTCTTAAACCTTCTGTTCTTATTTAATTTTAAGCCCCCCCATATTATTAGGAAGTAAGCATCAAAAGCTGCCCAGTCACTAGTTATTAATTACAGTAGACAAATTGCTGTTTGGTAGACATGCCGTCATACCTGGCATGGCGTAAGGGAGTACAAGGGAGACATTATACCCCCTTATAGTAATATGGGGGTCATATAGTCCTCTGTATGCATCTTCTAATTGAATAACTAGCAGGCTTACATTTTTTGGCCATTGTAGCTCTGCCAGCTGTTTCATTAATTGAGTTCGGCCAAAATTCGAATCCCCCAAATTGGTATCGTGCTTGGCTACAGTGGGAATTTCTGCAGACATTCATCTTACAAAATCCGTTACATCATTATTTTCAATGTCAGTTATTTTATGGCTGACGTGAAAAGCAGCTGAATTCATCCCATATTTTCTTGGCCACTTCTTTTCTGTTTTCCATGGTCGGTATTTCAAGACTACTTCCCAACCAGGGTATATAAATCTCCTGCATTCCTGAGATATCTTTGTTCGCATGGTTTTGCACATAGTGTCTGCCCAAGGTCTAGAACGTACCTTGGATCATGATTTTGCTTCACTTCCTGCCATTAAGGGCTTGGTATTGTTGGAACTCATGCAGTGTTTATCAGTACTGTAGCTATGATGGCGAACGATGTTGAATGATGTTATGCGACCATTTATCATGGCATGTCAGTAAACCCATTGTCAAAATGCCCTTCTAGCTAAATAAAGGTTAGAGTTAATGAGGCTGCAAGAACAAAAAGTTTGTTTAAAGAATAAAAAATAAAAATCATAAAGCTCTTACAAGATTTTTAACCCCTTAAGGACCAAACTTCTGGAATAAAAGGGAATCATGACGTGTCACACACGTCATGTGTCCTTAAGGGGTTAAAGGGACATTCCACTGCCCACCAAATACAAAATACATAAAGTACTGTTTAGTAGATATACCCCAAATGAAAACTTGCATGCTTTTAATTATACATTTTCCATTGAGGGTATATCTAAAAACAGATCTCTTGTCTGAAGCCTTTGCAAGCCCTCCCCTTCTAACCCCGCCCAGACTTTCTGTGGCCGTCCAATCACAGATTTCCCAATGCAGCTCAATGAGAAGTTTTTGCAAGGCAGGTGCTCTGGGCAATTGTTGCCTCTTGAGTTTAGTGCAACTAAGCTAAGCGAACCAGGAAGTAACAAGACAAGTTGTCTGCTTCAAAAGCTAGTGGCAGTGTAACAAGGTTAATTTGTAGAAATGTACATTTCTATTGAAATTTGCACGATTTCCAAAACAGGACCCACTCTTCACACATAAAGCTTTTAAGCAAGCTAAGTGCGTTAGGGGTCTAGACTCTAGAGTGTCCCTTTAAATATTATATGATTTTGGACTAGTTAAATTCTCTGAACTAAATGAATCCCATTCTGATCTTTTTGGATGCACTATAGCAGCATGTTTACATGCCAGAGTGCAGTTTACCACAATTGTCTTTTCCTGTACTTGGCACTCTAGTGGTTAATGCAATGTGTGGACAGCTTGGTTAAATTGTATATTATTTGTCCTATGGGTACCAGGTAACTACGTTATTTATATAGAGAGGGGGAAATTGTGTCATCAACAGGATTTAATAAAACCTAATCGTAAAAACTAGTAAGTGGGAAGCCATAAACAGGGTCACTGTAGTATGCAAATAGAAGGTATACGTGGATAATAATCATAAACCCATGGTGCAAATAAAGTGAAAGTGTCGCCTTCCGGCGGCCTACGTCCTGACGAAGCCAGAAGGTGAAACGCGTAGACGCACGATGCACTGACATCACGCTGTGGGCGGAGCTTGAATCCCGCAAACCTTCCACTGGGAGTTTATCTGATTAACCTGCCTGCTGACTGAGGACCAGAGAGGGTGCACAGACGAGCACTGGGCCGCTGGAACCCCTTATCCACGTTTGAACTGGGTTACATCGCTGGTGACATCATTCTGCACGTGGCTATTTGCCATAACGGCTTGTGTGAGTAGCGGGGTCTTCAAACCGCATATGCTCACTTACATCCATCCTGTAAGCAGCTGCACAGTTGTTGTTTTTATTTGTTTTCATTTTTCTTTGGATTAATAAATGATTACATATCTTGTAAATACTTGTACGTTTGCTATGCACACTACACTATTATTTGCTTTTATTTTTTTTATATATGACTCTACATGCAAACCTATCTGAGCAACATTAAGTATTTATACTTTCACTTTATTTGCACCATGGGTTTGTGATTATTATCCACTTATACCTTCTATTTGCATTCCATATCTATTTCGGGTGACTTCGGGTGCCTTAGCACTTAAGTGTGTAGCTGCATCATTGAATATATTTTTACAGTACTGTGTTTATAAATATATTATACATGCCTGCATATTCATTCCTTAAGAAGACCGTTTTACCCATTTGTTTTTCTCCTTTTGAATTGCCTGTTTAGTGCTTTTACTATCTTCCATTTTTATAGGGTAACTGTAGTGTTCGGAATACAGGTTTGTAACGCTATAGTGTTCTGTTAAGTGTATTATAAATTAATACCTACAAGCTTTCGATATTATAGAAAAATTAAAAAGCAACGAGACTGCATTGTATTTTCTTGTGCTACGTGGAGAAATTAATCACAATCCCTTATAACCGCGATAAGCAATGAAATATCTCGAAATAGTTGGACAGGAATTGTGTGTGTGGTTAAAGGGATACTATAGTGCTTGGAAAACAAAGCTCTCGATAGGTCCCCCTCTCCCCCCGTGATGCTGAAGGGGTTAAATATCACTTACCTGATCCCAGTGGAAAGGATAGGGACACTGTAACCCGAGCGATTCATAGAGTTAGAAGTCTCCTGGGTGACTATTGTGTCCCTTTAATATTATTCAGATCGTTCCGTGCCTGTACATTGTACTCACGGTTCTTATTCTTAGCATTTATATACCTCCAATATATAGCGAGGCACTTTACATCAGCGCATTATTGACATACAAAATATTAAGAGACCAGAATTGAAGAAGGCCCTCGTCAAACAAGCTTACAGTCTATTATAATTGGGGATCACTGATTTCGCCACAGAAATAAAATATAATAAGGCAGGGGGAGAGCGAGTAGATATCTTTTGTTAGCAATTCATATTTCATTAGGACCTTGGCCCAAGCAACTGCTAGACAGTCACAATGAGAATAGCCCTGAACCGTTTGTCTCTGATCAAATTGCCTGTGTGTTCCGAATCTAGAGCGTCCGTGGTCGGACCTTAAACTGCACGATTCCCATAGACCTTTCAATGGAGTATTGCAAATAGATGGAGAGACCCAGGCTGTAATTTCTGCCTGCTGTCATTCTATCCTGGGTGCAGAGACAGAAACTTAGATTAGCATGCTTCTCCTCATTCTTTCTGACAGCTCGATCAATTAGTTCTACTGTTTAGCCGACCTCTGTGCACCGCTGTGACAAACAGGGCAGAGTTACACAAATCTTTCAGCTGGCTATAAAGGCTGCACAGCTCTTAGAATGTGTCTGATCCAGTGGGATGTTTGGTATCTTCTTGCAAATTATTCATTTCTGTCCCCAGTAGCCAGTGATTGCATTCAGAAGCCTTTTGGGCTATCATTTCCACATTATAGAAACATAGAATGTGACGGCAGATAAGAACCATTCGGCCCATCTAGTCTGCCCAATATTTCTAAATACTTTCATTAGTCCCTGGGCTTATCTTATAGTTAGGATAGCCTTATGCCTATCCCACGCATGCTTAAACTCCTTTACTGTGTTAACCTCTACCACTTCAGCTGGAAGGCTATTCCATGCATCCACTACCCTCTCAGTAAAGTAATACTTCCATATATTATTTTTAAACCTTTGCCCCTCTAATTTAAGACTATGTCCTCTTGTGGTAGTTGTTCTTCTTTTAAGTGCTCCCTCTTCCTCCACTTTATCTCTCAATGTCAGCTACACCATGGAACTTTTTCCACTATCCTTTCTTTCTCCTCATTTATATCTCCGCAGCCCCTACGTTTCTTTCGGTTTAGTTACTGTACCCTGTTTAACCCTATTATTTTCCCATCCACTCTCTCCTACTCACAATTTATCCTAGATGTGTAGTCCCACATAGAGTTACAGTGTAATGGCTCTCTCTTTCTTTCAGTGTCTGACAGTCACTTTCTGTCAGTCTCTTTCTCTCTGTCTCTGACTGCAAAAACTAAAAGAATACATTGTGACAGATATCCTAAAATTGACCATTAACCAGCCCACACTCCGTATACATTCTTCCATGCTAATCTCATCAGGGGTGATTCGAAGAATCTACTGTCAGCTGCATTATGTTCAGATACCTGAGCCACGTATTGCACCCAACCTTCCAATGTAGGGAGGTATGGCTGCAGGATAGAATGTGGGAGCACTACAAGGCGATAATGAGCAGGAGTGGGCTCCCCAAAAGGGGACATGTCAGCCTGCTGTATGCACATGGTATCTTAATTGGTTTTATTGCAATTTGAGAGGGGGTTTCTCCACTTATTATACCGGAAAAGTCCCCCCCTTTCAAATGGATTATACTAACCCTGTAAGAAAAAGTTATTTTGGTGCTCAGGGTATCCTTTTAAGGAAGTAGAACCTGAAAGGCTGTCTGTCTGCAATCAGTAATGGTGTGTTTTGATTCAACAAAAGCTGAAAGGGTAGGCTTGCCCTGGATCGTACACCCTCAGCACGCTTTTCCCACATGACAGGTGGGACCTATATCTCAGTAATGTTTTGTATTACTCGAGATACTGTATGGCCGTTTTTCTTTTGCCATACATCACGTTTGTCTTAGGTTGATACCATCGCTTGGGATCAGCCCATCTTATTTTTATGTAATCACAAATAAATACGTTTTTTATTGTTTTATAAAACTTTGGAAACTTTTGGAGCGAGAGAGACTCGAGAACAGATAAGAAAATACAATTTAAGCTGATCTCTATGTAAAAAGTCTATAATTGTGGACTTCCTGATAAAATAAATCTGGTACGTTTGTGCCCTGCAAGAAACCCACTGGATAAGATCTAATAAAAATATAATGAACTCATCAAGATACCCCACTATTATAAGCGCGGCTCTAGAAAACACCAAAAAAAAAAGAGGCGTAGCATTTATGTTTGCAATAAATGTCTCCCTAATAATTAGACATCAAGAATTCGACCCAGAAGGACGTTACATTATTCTAATATGTGAAATAAATAATAAGCTATTCATATTAGTTAACATTTATGCACCAAATACATCTACAATAAAATTTATCACAAAAGTGTTTAAGAAAATAGAGAAGATTAATCAAGGGTTGGTATTAATTATGGGGGACTTTAATTGCGTAGTGGATCCTTTGAAAGACAGAATGACAGAAAAAGCAGAAAAATAACTGAAAATACATTGCAAAATTTACTAAATAATTACAATCTAAGAGATATATGGAGAACATTTCATCCCTCTGACCAAGATTATACATGCTTTTTTAGAACATTCAATTCATACTCCAGAATTGATCTTATCCTGGGTAATGTGACCATCTATATATTGTTAAAAGAATTGAGGTACAGGATATAGCATGGTCAGACCATAGTCCAATCATCTTGGAATACAAAGATAATTTTGATACATTCTGTAAAGAGTGGCGTACAAAAGATTTTATACTACACAAAAAAAAAACAATGTTGAAGAAATTAAGAATATAACAAATCTTTTCTTTTTAGAAAATAAAAACAACGGTACACCGGATATCACAGTCTGGTGCGCTTATAAAAGCATAGAGGTCACTTGATAAAAATGGCAGCCACTGCAAATAAAAAGGATTACCGCCTCTCTGTAAACTATATATAGCATTAAGCTAATATAAGAGGCAGAATAAAACAACACCTTCCACACAAATAGCAAGGAAGATTGCAGAAACAGAAAATCAGATAAATACACAGTTTATTAATAAAGCAACCAAACAGTTAGAAGCACGACAATCCGAGTGGTATCTAAAGAGTAACAAGCCAGAAACACTAATGTATAATAAATTTAAAAAAGAGAAACATAAAAGAGTAATATTTAAAATAAAAGACAAACCTATTAAATGGCCCCAGAAAAAATAGGTAGGGCGTTTCAGAGATTTTCTCAGAATCTATATAACCTACCAGAAGAAACATTTGGCAGGGAAAAAGAGATTGAGGAATTCTTTGAAAACCTACACATGCTAAAAATCATACCCGACCAATTAAAGCTGATAAATCCGCCTATAACAGAAATAGAGGTCAGTAAATCCATAGATAAGCTTAATTAAATACTGCCCCAGGCCCAGACGGCTTCACAATAAATTCTATAAACTAATGAAAGACCAACTAAAAGGGGAACTTACCACCATTTTCAACTATATAATGAAAACAGGAAGCTGCCCTGGAGACTTGTTGAGAGCAAATATTGTCCCCATCCCAAAAGCAGATAAAGACTTGGAACAGATTGGTAATTATAGACCTATATCACTAATCAACACAGATATTAAAATATTATCTTCTATCCTTGCTGATAGATTAAAAATAGTCATACCACAATTAATTAATAGTGACCAAGTAGGAATCATACCAGGGAGGTCTTTAATCAACAATCTTAGAAAAATAATAAACATATTAGAAGAAACAGATTAATGGAACCCCTCTAATGTTACTGTCAATAGACGCAGAGAAAGCGTTTGACAGGGTTGGATGGGGTTTCATGTTTGCCACCTTAAAACAATTTGGAATTACTGGATCAATATTACGAGCTGTATCCTCTCTCTACAACTCTCCATCAGCTAAAGTAACAGGGTCAGGATTCACATAACAAAACTTCAGTGTTAAAAATGGGACTAGAGAAGGGTGCCCTCTCTCCCCTTTACAGTACATAATGGTGTTAGAACCCCTTGCGATTCTAATAAGACAAAATAAAATAAAAAATCAAAGGATTTACGAACAAAGTAAATTAAATATTTACGCAGATGACATCTTACTAACCTCAGTCCCAGAGCTTCTGAAGGCTAAATACTCTAAAGTGTCAGGATACAAAATGAATATAGAGAAATCAATATTTATAGCTCAAAATTTGAACAAAAGGTTAATCAATTTTCTTGTACAAAGTTTTGGGCTCCCAGAAAACAAGGACAGGCTACAATATTTAGGCATAACATTAACTTCAGATTTAAAAGATCTAGTAGAAGCCAACTTTTTACCTTTACTAACACAAACTAATAAAAACGTTAGGGAGGGGGCGGGGCCTGACCATCATGGCCGCCGGACGTGTTTGCTGTGAGCTCCCTGCAACTGCCGCAGATTACCGCACTACTAAGGGGGATGCCAACCCCAAAACTTACCCAACCGGGTACCGAACCGACTCTAATGCCGGGGGAGAGCTCCGACCTGAGCACAGGGACAAACGCGCCGGACCACGGCCAGACGCAGCACCGGCGGCCTACACACCTGCACACCAGGCGAGTCCAACGGAGGGTGGAAACGGCCATTCCTCCAGCCGGGGACCGCGGGTAATGCATAAACCACACGTTCCCCCCCCCCCCGGACCGGTGGGGGTTATCCCGGTCCACACAGCATGCCAGGCAACCTCACAAACATACTACCGCACAGACAGCCCGAGCAGGGCCCATTGGGCGCACCTAAGATGGCCGCCAGCCGGGAAAAGCTACAGTTACAAGCAAGCCAGGGGACCCAAGAGTGGCTGATCTCCTTCAATGCCAGATTTGAGGCACTGTGCCAAGACTTTTGGGAGCGACTTGACCACAGACCTCAGGTGACACTGACCCCTAATGTCTCAAGGCCCAAAAATGCCCCTACAGCGATTAAGGGGTTGGCTGAAAGCTGCGCTCACACAAAGGAAGGCTGCACCGAATTGCTGACACCCAGCGGCGGCCGCGAATGCAACCCACTTCTCACGCCTTGATATGCTTATGGTTGCTACTAGACTAACTGATTCTCACTCGTTTTTCTTAATCTGACCGCCTACGTGAACCAGCTTCAATGGACGCATGCACTAGTAAATACCTGGTCAGGCTACCAACATGCTTGCAAAAACGTAATCTCATGATAAGAAATGTTTCACTTCTATTTACGTGTATGCCCAGTGGTCCCACAGCTCACTGGTATAAAGTTGTTACCTAGCTAGTGCCTCGCGCTGCATAGAATCAGATGTGTCTCAATAACTTATAGCTAGCCTATTAATCTTGTTGACATGCCAACACATACCATGCGAGGTCATTGTCATTGCTTGTCTTGTGCCTGCATCTATTCTAACTCCTGTGTTGCTTTCAATTGTGAGCTTACTGTTTACTCATGTGTTACCAAATGTCTGATTTTATTAACTTAGCGAGTTACTAATCGGATCTTATGATCCAAAGCTTGTTTTTTCCAACTACAGTTTACCGACACCAAATTTTATAATCGTTCTTTATTTACTATTACACTGTACTATACCTGTTTCGATAATTAACATAACAAAAAAGTGGCATTACTGAACAAGGAAGTGTATTTCTTAGATGCAAATGTTGTATTAACCCCATTTTGTGAACAAACCGTACACTACCCTTTTATCTTCTGTATCCCATCACTTATGCCACAATAAAACAAAGATTGACTTAAAAAAAAAAAACGTTGGGGACTGGAAAGGTATGGGATTTTCCTGGTCGGGTAGGAGCAATACTCTAAAAGCATACATTTTAACAAAATGGCTGTATCTATGGAGAATGATCCCACTTAATTTCCCAGAAAAGTGGCTGTCTTTACTACACTCATCCTTTTTTTAAATTTGTATAGGGCAGCAAGAAAGCAAGAGTTAAAGTGAAAGTTTTGGCTAGATCAAGGCAAGATGGAGGTTTGGGCTGCCCAGAAATGATACCATGTTATCAGGCTAGCAGACTTTTTCACATACTGCTTTCACAAAATATTGCTGCAATCCAAGAAATATGGTATAAAATGGAAAAAGCTAAAACCGGGGTAGGAAATTTATCGTCACTATTTTGGGTCCTAGATGTGAATAAAAAATGAATCAAAGAGGCAAAAGCCAAATCCCAGATACTCAAAGAGTTAACGAGCTGGTGGGACAAATTCTCAAACAACATAGGTCTCAGAAATGGAATAATAGATGTGCTCCCTTTTTCTAGCATTTCAGATATGTTAGCCAACATAAAATAGACACTTGGAAGACTGGGGGATAAGGGAATTTAAAAATATACTAGCGGAACATAAAGTTAAAACCTTCAATCAAATTATGGAGGAATTCAACATTCCTCCAAAAGACACTTTTAACTATCTGAGAATTAAGGGCTTCTTAACAGACTATCTCCTTCAAAATGAGGAGGAGAAAATTATAATCCTCAAATATCTACTTGATTTAAAGAACTATAGAAACCTAATGGCAAAATGTGCTAAAGTTATATACAGATGGAGACACGATAAACCGATATAATTGATCAATAAATGGGAAAAAGAACTACAAATACATATAGAAGAAGAAGAGTGGATAAGCTCTCTAAATAAACTAAATAAATATGTACACTGCTTAAACCTTACGGAAACTTAATTCAAACTCTCAAACAGATGGTACCCAACACCGAAAGGTTTAAATAAAAATTTCCCAGAGTCAACAGTTAATCCACAGTTTGTGGCAGTGCATACCCATAAATAAATTCTGGAAAGATATAATAAAGGTAATATATCAAATAACGGAAATAATATTAGTTTTGAAGCCAGTAGTGGTTCTGCTAAATTTATACTGGCCAAAAATGACAAAAATAATATGAATGATAATTCTACATATAATTACAGCAGCTAAACTACTTTTAGCACGAAATTGGAAAACGGGGATAATCCCACTCATCCAAGAATAATAACACAAGTTATATGGCAAGCAAGAATGGAAAGGGGTATCCTGGTGAAAGATACACTCAAATAAAATAAAATCAGGTATAGCTAAGGTCAGCGAGACGAGGGCCAGAAAAGAGCAGGGGAGGAAAAGAAAAGAAGGTAAAGATCTTAACCCCTAAACGGGCAGACAAAACAATAATAAAATAAGGAAAATACACTGGGCATAAGAGGCTCTCTCTCTCTCTCCAAAAGTAAACGGGTAAAGCAAATTGATAAATAAGAATATATAATAAAATCAAACCAAGGGATAGGGGGGAGGAATGGGGATTTGGGTGGGGGGGTCACAGGGAGTTTAATAGGATAGCACGAGATAAAAAAAAAGGTAATTGAGTGTTTGTTGTAAATTTAGCTGTTTCCCAGAAATGACAAAATTCTACATGTCTGAGAAAAGGAGCAGAATATATGCAAAAAAAACCCACTAATTTACTATGGCGAAGTGGTGTTGGTGCTTAGACTTTTCCTTTAACTGAAAGCTCAGTCACATCTTGGTCTCTTATTACAAAATATGCTAATTTTAGATTTGCAGAAAATGTAATTGCAGAGTTGAGTGTTTGCTTATTATTTTTAATTGTATTTTCATGTTTTTAGCAAAAGCGAATTCAGGGTAAGCTAAAGTTGGGAACATTCATTAAACAGAATAAGTTTTAAATAAAATGTATTGACTGCACTTCATATTTGTAAACAGAGGACTGTTTTTGTGGAAACATTTAAACTGAAGATATGATTCATCCAGCTGCGATTCCCATGGTGTCTCACTTATTTTATAAACATTTATAAATTCTATCAAAAGAAAAAAAATCAAGCAAAGCCTACTAAGAGTAATTAAACTGTATTTGTCATTTATCTATTTTTAGTTTTCCAGAATTAACCAAATCTAGCTTTTTTCTTCTTTAACGTACTTCAAAATATGACCTATTTTTATTAATTTTTAATAATATTCCTGTGTTTTCTTGCTGCTGTGTAACTTGATTGATGGCAGACGTCAGCCTGCATTCAAGTTACACGTAGTGAGAAAAAAGGAGGGGCTATATATTATCAGCAAATCACCATTGTTTATTATGGTCAGCTCAATCTGCTGGTTCTTAAAGGGGAATATTTGTCATATGATGCGATATTGTCTATATTTCAATATATTTGTCTGATCTTAAAAACGTAAATAAAATTAAATGTAAAAATGCCCAGCATTGTATTTACCTCTATCTTAGTCTCATTGCGATATGCTCTGCCCTTGGCGGTCATTTAAAAATACTTAATAAAAAAAAGTATTTGTTATTCAGTATAGAGATCTCCCAACAATGTGCAGCCCAATACCTTGGACACATCGTTACATAGCTGAAAAGAGACGTGCGTCCATCAAGTTCAGCCTTCCTCACATATGTTTTTGCTGTTGATCCAAAAGAAGGCAAAAAACCCAGTCTGATGCGCTTCCAATTTTGCAACAAACTAGGAGAAAAATCCCTTCATGACCACAAAATGTCAGTTAGATGTCTCCTTGGATCAAGCAGCTATTACCCCCAAAAAGCAGGACACCAGGAAACAAACTGGGACGGCGGGACAGGATCAGAAAGATCAAGACTGTCCTGCTGAAATTGGGGCTGTGGGGAGGCCAGTCAAACTCTATCTGGAAATCCAGTTAGCTGTCACTTTGTCAGAAACTCAGGCTCGCCTACATTAAAATTATGGAGCATGTGAGGTTTAAATGTCATACATGTGCATGCTTGATAATTATTCCATAGGGATCTCGTTCCTGTTTTCAGTGTAAATCTGAGACGGCAGATCCGATTTCTGGGAAACTTGTAAAAGACGTACACTAGGTAATGTTTTTTTTTTTTTCTTTCATTTTAATTGGTTTCAGTGCACTATCTGTTTCCAGCTGTTGGACTACAATTCTCATACTTCTCAACCAGCCAGTGGTTGGGCAGTCCTGCTCTATATATACACGGCAAAAGGTATCACAAGTTATAGCTGACTTCCAGTGTTTAATGCAATCCTTTAAGCATGACAATTCTCCAAATAGACAAACCGACTGTTCTATGAAATGAGACTGTTTAGTTGCTGCAGTACAGATTGTGTGGGCTCCAAAGCATTCTCAAGTCTTTTACTTATTTAACGTAAGAGTCTTTAAAGGAATGTTTGATGTTTGCTCGTAGAGAATTGTGTTATATCACAGATATACATAGCTGGTCTTAGTTTGTTTGTGAGACTAAATAAATGTGCTATCAGCACAGCCTGTACTAAATCTAACGGTATCACTGATTTTTCCTTTAGGGACTGAAAGCAAATTAACATTTTATGATTGTGCTCACACTGGCGTATAGGAAAATAAATAAAACCACATATCACCAGGCTTTGATAGCAATTTTTTTATATGCAAAAAACGCAAAACAAACAAAAGAAAACCAGCTGTTTTATAGCTGCTTCTTTCATGGCGTGTAGATATTCTAAAATTCAGTTTGGGAAGTTAAAGTTTTATTAAATGGACTGGAAGTTAAAGGGACTCTCCAGTGCCAGGAAAACAAATCAGTTTTCCTGGCACTAGAGAATCATGGAGTGCCCCCCTCCCACCTCCATCCCATGTCGCCGAAGGGGTTAAAGGCCCTTCAGCAACTTACCTGAATCCAGCGCCGATGTCCCTCGGTGCTAGGTCAGGCTCCGCCCACGCTACCCCAGCAGGGGAGACCTAATGCACATGTGCGGCAATGGCCGCACGCGCATTAGACCTCCCCTTAAGAAAGCATTATTCAATGCTTTCCTACAGGGAAAATCAGAATCTGGAGGTCTGTGAGGACGTCCAGTGTCAGAAAACCGACCAGAGGTCAGTTTGGATTCCAGGAGCCCTCTAATGGCTGTCTGTTTTTACATTACAGCACTAAGTGCAAAAGGGTCACACCACCTAGACCACTTCAATTAGCTGAAGTGTTCTGGGCTCCTGGAGTGTCCCTTTAATCTTGCTTATTCCCATTAACAAAAAATGTGCAATGGTTTTTCGATGCCACACAACTGTTATGCTATGTTTAAAGATCAGTTTGCACCAGCTGTTGTGGCAGTGTAAACCTGCCTGTTTTACCTATGCATAAATAAAGCCTTTGCGAACTGCCACCAATCCATAAGAATGTATTGTTTTTCTCTTTAGTAATTGCTGAAGGATGTGGCTTAAATGAAATACTGTATTTGTTAAAAACAAATTGCATTGACATGTCCCCAGACAACAAAAGCGCTTTTTATCCATTAGTTATTGACGATTTCCAGATTGCACTGAGCTAAGAGCATAATTCATATGTATATAAAGTTCAGTGTACAAAGCATGTGATTAAAATACCTGTGCACTCTGCAACTGCATGGTGTAGTGGTTTATCTATTATTTTGAATTGATTTAATTATGTCTCGGCTATATTCATTATGATCTAGGCTATTCCCTTTTGTTGTGTGATTACAATAAGCCAATATTAATAACCTTGAGTAAAATATATGAAGAATGGTTTTGGATCAGGTCATACTCTCCAAAGAATTGAAATGTTCTTCTGTCTCTTTAATTGTGTCACTGACAAACGTCTATCAAAGTGCCTCTGCCTACTGTGATGGTATCGCAGATCGGATCTACATTTGTAGCTGGTTCAGTAATTAGAAAAACAGTTCTGTTTTGTTTTGTTTTTTAATTCAAATATTTCATAAGATTATATCTCCTATACTCCTATGTAATCTGCTTTTGTATTTTTATTTCATCGGTCGAAGCTGCAGTCTAAAGCATGCAGGAAATTGAGAATATTCATGGTTAATATAAAAAAAAGTGAAATATGTCTTATTGCTAAGATGTTCTGCATAAGCTGCTGGTGCAGCACTTGTCACAAACATGGCAGGTAAATGGGACGCTATGTTAAATCACTTGTTTTTTTTTGTAACTCAAGTTTTTATTGAAATTGACCATGAGAAAAAATTACAATTTGCAATATTGCCAAAAATACACATCCAGTCGAACAGACATGTGTGAGCAAAACTGCGATCATTCCTTAGCGATAAGGACATAGAGCGACATAGGACAATAAAATAGTGAGTACCCACACCTAATTGTTGGCATTACAACGGCAGTACCCACACCTAATTGTTGGCATTAGAACGGCAGTACCCACACCTAATTGTTGGCATTAGAATGGCAGTACCCACACCTAATTGTTGGCATTAGAATGGCAGTACCCACACCTAATTGTTGGCATTAGAATGGCAGTACCCACACCTAATTGTTGGCATTAGAATGGCAGTACCCACACCTAATTGTTGGCATTAGAATGGCAGTACCCACACCTAATTGTTGGCATTAGAACGGCAGACACGTAGCATTAAGTAGAGAAGCTATGCTCCAATTGAAAGGAACAATACAAAATGTATAAACCATTAAAAACCGCCATAAAATATTGGCGTTCAATTCTGTTTCGGAGATATGCTAAATCACTATTTTTTAACAAAGTAAAATTCAGTGCTGTGTAGGGCTATTCAATAAACCAAGAAATAGAGTATTAACACGGGATTTGGCAATTCCCTTTTTTTTCTGTTATTTGCTTAGAGTGTGTGCTTTAAGTTCTGCTGGTGTAGAGCTCTGTGATGAACTCACACATTGCAGATTGCTATGAAGTTTATTGCTGTGAAGCTCTGGGATACTCACTATATATTGTTTTATTACAAATGTAACCCGTATTTGGGATTTGGATTCTATTTCGAGTCCGTCAATCCAAAGGTGAGCACGCAGATAGGATGTAGTGCTTGGCAAGCTGAAGAATGAGAACACTATGTATGTGTCAGGAAATCAAATAAAATGCCAGCAACCCGTTGTGTATCCTGTGTGCCTGTTATTTAAGGAGATTCCAGGCACTGATTATTAGGCCCTGGGAGGGAAAAGGAGCAGACTGCTGCTACAGCAGAACGTTCTCTAACCGTAACCGTACAAAAGGTTATCAGTCGGCTCGCCAGAGATTGGACCTTTGTTTTAAGGTACTAAGGAATCTTACTTTGCCTAAATTAGGCCACAAATGTCATTGATGGCTGCAAATAAAGAGTCCATCTCACACTAACCTTCTAATCACGTCAAAACTAGCTAATCACAATGTATAAAACCGATTTATTCGGATGTGCACAGCCGGGCATACAGTTTAAGTTATGAAAATCCCACGACTCCAGTTTGTAGGTTAGAATTATTGAATGGGATACCCAAGTGTACATGTGTGTGCCAGCCATCTCGGGACCATATTGGCATCCGTACCTGAATGTGCTGTGGAGGTAAGCGTACTGTTTAATTAACCCCCTCTGCCCTTACCATCTCCTTAAACCCTTCCACTGCATTTACCTTCAGATCATAGATGACCACTGTCCTCAGACCTCCTACCTCAGTGGGGTCAATGTGGCACTAAGAAGGCATGTTATATTAGCTCAATATAAAGCTATTCTTTAATGGTAAACTTAGTTTTTTTTTAACCTTTATTTATTGCAACTCTGTCACTGCTTACCCGTGTTTTCTGTGCATGTGAGGCCTTAGTAATGTCCCGAAGTCTGTGTGACACAGAGAAACGTACAAAGTTAGTCACAAACCAGGATTGATAAGACAGTTGCAATATTATTATTATTATTGCCATTTATATAGCACCAACAGATTCCGTAGCGCTTTACAATATTATTAGAGGGGGGAATTAACTATAAATAGGATAATTACAAGAAAAGTTACAGGAACGATAGGTTGAAGAGGACCCTGCTCAAACAAGCTTACAGTCTACGATATTTTTTTTTTTTTTTTATCTAGATTTTGCCAGAAACTAAAATTTGGCACCGATCTGTTCTAAAATGTTATATTTAAACTGTTATTAATTGTGCAATTAGTTCGGCATTTCATCACGTATTATATCTGCCGATTACCTATTTAGTAAGTACAGGGTTGATGTAGGGGAGCCGTTGTACGTTATTATTCGTAGTTAGACATGATGAAATTACTTTGAGTCTTTCTACACTTTTGCAAAATGTTGGTGCTTTCATTTTGTCCACCTTCTTCACACAAAGAAAAACTCTTCTATAACAATAGACCAATGAAAGCACTGTATTTCTTGGCATTGGCACCCTACTGTGGGGGGACGCAACATGGGGATTATCCAACGGCTCCTTTATAATTTAGCCGCATTGTGCCTTTATAACAGGAGTCTCAAGGAATAGAGAAAAAGAGACAACATTGTATCAAAATGATAAAGCAGCATAATTTAACATTGACAAAAAAGCAACAGATTCTCATAGGCTGGTTCAAAATGGCAAGATGGTCTAACTCTAAAGCCTGTGGTTAAATCAAGCTGACACCTTTTATCTTCAAAACCTTTACTTTTTCTTAACTCTGTATCGGGGTGTTTGGGAGAGGTTTACTATCCGCAAAACTCACACACTCCTGACAAAACCATCTTTGAGCATGACGGCATAAGGAGGAGATTTGTGTCACCCCATTGTTTTTGTTTTGCTTTTTAAAGGCCCTGTTCACCGAATCATAGTCTCAGGGTTATTTACTGAATCCAAATTGTAATAATAAAATGCAATTGGCAAAATATTGGCCAAAATTGGTAATTAAAAAATAAACCGATCTGGTTCACTTGTCATTACTGCTTGGCTTCTTTGCCCTAAATCTTTCCTAATTTTAGCTTTCTACAGTTAGACGTTTAGTGAATAAACCCGTCTAATTCATGCAGCATTTATCAAGTAATGTTCTAAAAACAATTACATTTTCCTCAAAAAAATTATTCCCCAATTAAAACGGGATTACAGACACGTCACCAAATGTGCTGTTCTTCCCTCTAGTTTTTATGAAAAGTGGGCATTTTATGTTTGAGAAACTATCACTGTTTGATGTGTGTGTCCAAATAAGTGTATAACCTAGTTCATCATTCATGGTGGCCCAAGTCTTCTGTATTTTGTGTCCAGACGTCTCCATTAAGATTCCACGTAGTTTTACCCTAGCTCTGCAGCATACGCTTGACGTCCAGACAGAAATTTGCCGTACCATTAATTGGGTGTTAATGATTTTCTGCTTTGGTTATAGGAGGTGTCATGTATGGAACAAATAACGGACAAACGTTGATTTCTCCTCGGCAAAGCTTTGTAACATCCAATGTTCATTTTAAGCAGAAGGTCCTGAATAGAAATGGCTCTTTAGAAAAGGTGATAATGATTTTTACAGCGGGTAATAAATGTTTACTACCTTTCTTCTCAATAGATTCGAAGCAGAAGGCAGGATGCCTTTCTATGAAGTATTTTCCAAATACAGAACGCAGCCAATAATGCTGTTTGATTATGTGGGATGTCTGTAGCTAGCAAATAATAGAATGGCGTCGCTCTGTTTTGAAAGTAGGGTCAAGTTCCCCTAAATTGGAAGGGTTAAAGATGTTCTGCCTAGGATTGCAGGATAAGTATCACATCGGCCTTCACTGGTGACTTTTGAATGATTAGGAATAATTCCGAATGATTAGATTGTCAGACGGGTCCCTGTGGGATGGAGATTGGGGCCTCTAAAGGATGTTTAAGTGTTGAATAGGGGGGAACAGTTGGGTATCTCTTCTTTACACGGATTGAGAGTGACACCACAATGGCAGCTATGTCTCTTTGTAATGATGAGGCAGAAGAAAGATTGAGCTGTCTCAGGGGTGGGAGGTGATCTGAAATTATCATGACAGTTTTGTGACACGTGAAAGACAGAGCTGTGATTTTGAAACTTGTCATTAAGAACTTGAAGCCTGGCAGAGCCTGGCACCCATTAGAAAGGCGTACATGAAAATGAATCTGCTACAATACATTATAAAAAAGGGGGGGGGGGTCACAAATAACCATTATACCGATACAATTTTTCTACGACTGTGTACGATGGATCCTGTTATATGAAAATGTTGTTTGGCTACCTTACAGTGTTTTAATGTTCACTAAACATATCAAATCACGTTAAAGAAAGCCTGTGAAGAAAAATTGGGATTTGTTTGTTTTGTTGTTTTAACAAAAAATACCTTTGTGTGATGTATGTGTTACGTCAACCAGATGAATTTAGTGAACCACAGAGCCATTGGTATCTTATTTTGCAAGAAATGCTCTAACATAAAAAAATACTATGTTTTTATTTTATTTATTTGTTATTTTATTTTATTTATTACTGGTATTTATAAAGTGCCAACATATTTCACAGTGCTGTACCAGTGGGAAAAAGACAACACAGTAAGTACAGATCGATACAACAGGCCCTGCCCGTGAGCTTACAATCTAAAGGATGTTCAATCTGTTTTGAATAAACAAGATTAATGCCTCTAGTAGCGTGATTTTGGTAATTTTATTTTCAAACAAATCAATCCAAAAGTATGTCTTAAAAAGAAAAACAAAATAACATTGTGGTACAGGAAGTAATGAAGTAGGTATAAGAGTACAAGATCTCCACCTCTTTGCAAATCAGATGTTTTCAAATATGCATGAGGAATCTTTAACACTGCTAATCTTCAGACCGCTTTTGTAGTTGACACATACTGTTCATTGGTATCCAACCTCATATACCTTGCCTTTGCACCTGCATTTGTGTTAAAGCTACCGTATATACTCGAGTATAAGCCGAGTTTTTCAGCACATTTTTTGTGCTGAAAAACCCCAACTCGGCTTATACTTGAGTCAATTGTCTGTTTTATGGCAATTTGCATTGCCATAATACAGACAGGGGGCTGTGGGGGCTGCAGAGAGTTTACTTACCTCTCCTGCAGCTCCCTCCGCGCCGGTCCGTTCAGCACCTCTGTCAGCTCCCGGGGTAAGTCTCGCGAGAGCCGCTGGGTCATAGTGCGGCCGCGAGACTTACACTGTGAGCTGGCAGAGGGAGCTGACCGGACCGGCGCGGAGGGAGCTGACAGGAGCTGCAGGAGAGGTAAGTGTCGGCCAGCCCCCATCCTACACAGTGCCCATCCACTGGACCACCAGGGAGTGAGAGCCCCCCTCCCTGCCATGTATCAAGCAGGGAGGGGGGACAAAATTTTTTTTAATAATAATAAAATAAAAAATAATAATTAAATAAAATAAAAATAATAATATTTTTTTTTAATTAAAATAATTAAAAAATTATAATAATAAAATTGCCCACCCCCCACCAAGGATCTGCAACACACACACACACACACACACACACACACACACACACTGCACTCATACACACACACACTGCACTCATATACACACACTGCATTTATATACACACACGCTGCACTCATACACACACTGCATTCATTATATACACACACTGTAAATAAATATTCAACTAATATAATTTTTTTAGGATCTAATTTTATTTAGAAATTTACCAGTAGCTGCTGCATTTCCCACCCTAGTCTTATACTCGAGTCAATAAGTTTTCCCAGTTTTTTGGGGTAAAATTAGGGGCCTCGGCTTATATTCGGGTCGGCTTATACTCGAGTATATACGGTACTTCCAAATTAAAGTGTTCTTTTCGTGTGGTGCCCTCCTAGCACTAGTGCTACCAATGAACGTGTGCAATACGCCCAATCTATATCTGCAAATTAGATGTAGAGACTCAAAAATGGTATTAGAAATGTAAAATTTATCTAGAACAATCTGTAGATCAAATATCATTCTCTGCCAATTGGTGAAATTACTTTTATTTTTTAACATATGGTCGTGGCTTATGTTATTAGCAATAGCATATGGAGGTACATATTTACTTGCATGATAAGAAAAAAATATATACATCACAATATCTATCTAAAGAATAAAAATATGTGAAAATGTAGAAATGTATGCTTTAACTTGCTGCGTACTTTGGGTTATTCCCTTCAAGGCAAGGGTTGATGAAAGGGTTAAACTTGATCTTCAGGAATATCAAAAATAGATACACTAACCATGTCCTGCTGTCTGTACGTGCAGCTTTGTAAACCATTCTCAGCCATGCATATTAGTGTCATGTCACAGGATTGTTCCTGCACATTCTTCAATCCTTGTCAGATTAGTTTGCACTAGTGGTTAAGCTTCCATAACTAATGGGTATCTTTCACATCTCTAAAAACTGTCTGAGCGAACTTATTGGAGAATCATGCCTTCCCCACTTTTAGAAAGAGTGCTTTGGCTCAGTATATGGCGTGAATGTGGAATTAACATAATTGCAATTTGCTGTTCACAGTGTGACTGCAACTCTCATCTCACACAACCAGCAGTTTATTATTTTTTTTTAGTTATGTTGTAACTAAAGGGGCTGTTTACTGAACAGTTAGTTGTGGTGATTGATCATAATCAGACTCTGTTGAAACCAATCATTTCTAAGAATCCCATAAGAAAGAATTGGATTGGAAGAGATTGTCAATTCTGAAGATCTCAGCCAAGGAGGTGGCCAGGGGGTGGAGCCAAATGCCACCCTGGCCAATCAGCATCACCTCATAGAGATACATTGAATCAATGCATCTCTATGAGGAAAGCTCAGTGTTTCCATGCTGAGGGTGGAGACACTGAATGTCAGTCACGTTGTGCAGCACTGCCCCAGGAAGCACATCTAGTAGCCATCTAAGGAGTGGCCAGTGGAGGTATCCCTAGGCTGTAATGAAAACATTGCATTTTCTCTGAAAAGACACAGTGTTTACAGTAAAAAGCCTGAAGGGAATGATTCTACTCACCAGAGCAAATACAATAAGCCGTAGTTGTTCTGGTGACTATAGTGTCCTTTTAAGTGGATTAACCCCTAAAATTTTATGATTTGCAGATGCTGGCTGTGGAATGTGGTAGTGGCCTAACACCCTAGTTGTTTGGGTCACAGAGGTTGTCTATTTTAAGATGTTTTACATATTGTGTGTTTAACAGATTCAGAATCAAAGGAAGTCGCTCAGATCTCAACATTACTATTTTTAGCTGTAGCAACATGCTGTTTCCTAAAATGCTGTTTTTCTTACTGCCGACTGTATCCCGTCCAAGAGGAATTTAATAAGTAAGGTATTTAGTGGTGGGTGGGGAGCGTTGCCTCATTATCTTTCAAGATACATGTTTGTCAGTATTTGTTGGCTGGTAAATGCTAGTGGCATTTCATTAGCAGATGGCCAGCTTTAGGTGACCGGAAGGGTAAGCCAATTGAGCTCTATGAAATGGGTCATTTTAATAGTTACGAAATTTTATGTAATCAAGAAATTCTGTATTTTTAGAAAAGTCAATCACGCAGTCTGTCTATACATATACGTAAAAAGCACTTAATGATGCAGGCTAGAAATTAGCAGAAAAAAGGAAACCTAAATTAAAGGGACACTTTAGGCACCAAAACCGTGTCTAACAATGTCAGTCAAACCGTGCAGCACTACCCCAGGAAGCACCTGGGAGGTGTCCCTAAGGGGCAATGTGAACACTACCTTTTCTCTGAAAAGACAGTGTTTCTACAAGAAAATGCCTGAAGAGACTGTCTATACTCACCGGAACAACTACATTAAGCGGTAGTTGTTCTGGTGACTATAGTGTCCCTTTAAATCACTTTTAATGTTTCTAATGTTTATGCAGCCCTGGCTAAACCTCCCCTGACTGTGACTGACACAGCTTGCATGAAAACAAAATGGATTTATTTTCAATCAGATGTTAATGTGCGTTAGAACGTTTTATCTACTGCTCTGTAAATTTAAACACACAGGAGGCTATTGCAGGGTTTAGAAAGCTATTAACGAGCAGGAAATAAATTCTAAATAAACACACTGTGCAATAAAGGAAGTTTAAACATTAGTTCTCTCTGTGCAGGAAGTACGGTATTAAGGAAGGCTGTGTAAATGACATGCAGGGAGGTGTAACTTGGGCTGTAGAAACAAAGTGGTTCAACTTCTAAATGGCAGATAATTGAGAAGTGAGACTGCAAGGGCATGATCTATACACCAAAAATATGTCATTAAAGGGAAACTATAGGCTAGGAATACAAAATTGTTTTCCTAGCACTAAAGTACCCTATAATCCCCCCTATCCTGAACCCTCACTACAGCACAGAAAGGTTTAAAAACCTTCCGTCACTTACCTAACTCCAGTGCCAATGTCCCTCAGTGCTTGGTCAGGCTTTGCTTCTGCTCTTCCTCACCCAGGCACCTAATAGGCACACGAGCGCTGTGAGTGCTTTAGAACTTCCCCCATTGGAAAGCATTCCTATAATGCTTGTATAATGCTTTCCAGTAGGGTATGGGTAGCGCTGGATATCCTCATGCATAGGACGTCCAGAGTTAGTTAGGCAACCAAAAATCGCCTAATGACCTGGAAGCGCTTCCAGTGGCTGCCAGGTAGAAAGCCACTAGTGGTGGAGTTAACCCTGCAATGTAATCGTTGCAGATTCTGCATATCTGTGATAATTACTACTTCAGGGTTCAACTGACATGGACAGTGCACCCAGACCACTTTAATGAGTTGAAGTGGTCTGGGTGCCTATAGTGTCCTTTTAAGCTAAAGTTGTGTTGGTGGCTATAGTGTCTCTTTAAATAAGAAAATCACTTTTAAAATCCCTGGATATTACAATCTGCCAATTTTAGAAAGCGCCTCGGTTGGCCTCATATTCAGATCTATGGAGTCTGAATTGTTGAACATGTTTAACTTGGCACTGCAAAGATTAAAGTACAGATTAAATACTAGCCTTTAACTCTTTGTATTGTGACTGTCACTACTTTACCCATAAGTGGGACAAAAAAGGCCAAATTAAGATACAGAATTCTGCAAGATCAATACAAAATTGAGCATGACAAAAATAAAGGACGTATGTGTATTCCATGGATAAACACTTGCCTTTTTCCCCGCTGAATGCAAATAGTTTAACAATAAATGTATCAATTTTTGCAGCAGCAATGTGATTACGTATGAGACCAGTTAGGAAATTCTGGGATCCTTGCTAGCATCTGTCTGGCACACGAGCTGCTCTCGACACACATGGGACGCAGATTGTACGTTTGGTCGTGTACATGTGCCACAGATTCTCAGTAGTATTTCTATCTCTTTAACTGTGTCACGTTATTCTTCTTTCACAAAACCATGTCAGATGTTCTTTAATTGCATATTTCGCATTTTCTCCATTTGGTTTAACTTATTTTCTAACTAGTCTTTACTTTTACAAAGTACAGATTTCTACAGCCAATCTGTCAACATTGTCGCATTGTATGGTTATAAACAGGGGTTCGTACGTGTGGCCACAAGTCCGTTCACATACGTTCTCTGCCATGTAATGTTTAGGCATAGTAAACTTGGGCAATTTTAAAATTTCTAAAAACATACCTTAAACCTCATTTAAGACTGCAAGTACAGTGGTATGCTCCGAACACTAGTTCTGATGACTATTCAATCCTCAGTGTACAATGAGAATATCTTTTTACTATCATTTTGTGTTTATATAGCGCCAATATATTCCACAGCGCTGTACAATAGAGGGAATACAGACAAGTAAATACGCACTGCTACAAAGTGCTCAGCAAGGTAACGTGTGAGCTTACAATCTATAGGTAGTAATGATGAGTTGAGAAATGAGGTCCTCGGCAGTTTGAAGTTAATAGCCAGAGATCTAGGGATGTAAGTAAATACTGACTAGCTTGTAAGGTAGTGAAATAATTAATATTAAAAATATTCTGATGGAATTGCCATAAAGAAAGGTATAGGAGGGGTATGACATCTTTGGACACATTGTATATTTACAATGGTGGAGATATGGCTTATTACGTGCCGTTTCGAATGGTCAGGAAACACTTCCTAAGATAGTTTTAGATTTTAAGCTAGTATTATATTCCAGATGCTAAAGAAGTGGGACTAGCACTTTCCTTGTTCTGTTTTTTCAGGAACAATTTTCTCACGGATCTCCACCGCTAATTTATTTTTATTTTTTCAGGATACAGATTTATGCCTTATTTACAATATCATTTTTTTATTATTATTTATATAGCGCCATCAGATTCAGTTGCACTATAAAATAGTATTCTCAGATCCCCCACTTTTGTTTCCCAGGACTTTTATTCTCTCAATAATCCTACATAGATTTGATGAAGACCTCTGCGCTTGTTCAAATATTATTCTCCTTTTGTGGTTTGGTAGAAAAATAAGGTTCTTAAAAATGTTTTGTTTTTTGTTTTGTTTATTTATTTTTGTACGGCTTGTAAACAACATAGTCTATAAAGACATCACATTATATGACAAAATACAGGGTTTGCACAGAAAGCTATGTGTGTTAGTGCCGTTACATGGTTTGTACATCAAAGTACAAGACTGGATACAATACCTACATCACGGTAACAATCCCAATGATCAAGTAACAGCATTACTGTTCCGAAGTAAGAACATGTATAGTGTTTTCTTTAGTGTAGAATGGGTAAACCGGATATAACCAGAGGTTTGCAGTATACCGCCCATGGGGAAAGGGGGTTTAAAAAAACAAAGAACAAAAGTGGGGCAGGGGACGTAGAAGAAGGGGGATATAGAGTAGGGAGATGGTCAGTGTGGAAATATATATATATTTTTTGGGAGAGTCTACAGATATTGTTACATTTGGATTGTATAGACATTTTAAAGGAATGTTAACTTTTAGCGTAAGAAGATATGGAAAACGTTGAGGTATCTCCATGGGAAGCATGGTGCCTCTCAACATATTAATTATATCACCTGTTAAAGGGGCCGTCAAGCACGGTGTTTGAGAGAAAGTGGTCTGGGTTACGTTAATGGTCCTTTAATCTATGCTTTCTATTGCACATAACTGTTTTAACTGTTAACTTTCCCCAGTAGAAATCCCAGGAACCTGTGCTGTGTAGGTCCTTATGGACTACAGCCGTAGAAAGCTTAGCATTGGGATTGGGTCTTGGCAGAACTTTTTACAGACGCTGCAAAACTTGTGGATTTACAGAAAATGCAGGAACCTCGAATATGAAAATATATGAAGAAAAAAAAAACTACACTTTTTTTTTTTTTTTCTTCAAACATCTAAATAATGTACTGCATTAACTGTACGCAGTACAGCCCAGGGTGTCCATGTAGAAAGGTATAACCTACAAACGCAAACAGATCACTTCTGTGTAAAGTAACCATTTCCTTGACTGCACATAGGTGGTAGGTGAAGACAGTTTGTTTTTTAATTGTCCTTGCGGGTAGCAATTGCAAAGCCCTGTTAGATTCTGTTTATTTTATCAGTCGAAGGAGCTGTCTCCTTCCTCGATTGTTAATCACTATATGGAAGTAGCAATTATTTGTTTCTTAAGTACCAATCTATTATTCTTCTCTGCAGAGTACAATGAGGTTACAACAAGGTGACAAATGACAAACTAATGAAATAATACTGATAAAGACTTTGTTCTTCTCTCCAAAAGGACACCGTGGTTTAATGGATGGGGATTTAATCTTCCCAGAGGTCAGTCTTTGCTTGACAAGTGGAACCTTATCCCAGAGGGTATCGACATACTAATGACTCACGGGCCTCCCCTTGGTAAGTGAAACGCGCTGTCATCTTACATACGCAGTTACTGCTTTTAGTGTAAGCAGCATGAATCTTTCTTCTAAGGCACGCTCCTTCCCTCTTAACACTAAGCCATGAATTATAAAAAAAAAAAAAATATGCCTTTACTTTCCTGTGTGATAATTAAACCTCACAGGTCTACAGAGTTTTTAGGTGTTGTTTAAATTAAATTTTCTGATTTACTGGAGATGGGGAGAATTAAATGGATATCCACAGCAGTTCTGCATCCTTTCTAGCTCGGCAATTTGTTTTATTAACTGTATTTATCTGACAGGTAACAGCTCCCAATTCAAGAGCTTTATGGTTTTTAGTGGATGGGCTGAAATGTAAGAGCTCTTTTAAAGCCTGGCATCTTGTGCAGAATATGTGAATCTTGTGTTCATCGGTGTTTGTTCGGGGAAATAATGAATTGGGTTTTGAATGAGAAGAGGTTTCTCTTGGTGTGTAACAATGTACACACAATGTGTGTTCATGCGTGAATCGATGATACAAAATAACACTTATTATTTTATTATTTATATAGCGCCATCCGATTCCGTAGCGCTGTACAATGGGGCTTATCATGGTGCCAATGTTTGGGAGATACAAATCCCATGTTACTCAGCCATTCGTAGGTTATTTCAGCAGGTTCCCAGCTGCACTCAGAATCAGAGATTTGATTCCTGGTAACGTTGACTCTGTCACTCATCATTCCCAGGTCCATTAACTGCAGGAATAATTTCTGGGTTCCAGAATTCAGTTAAAAAATCCTTTCACCAAGTATTAAACATAAATATGTATTTTTTTTTAAAATGAAGAATATGTAATGAAAATAAACCTCATCTCTACCTTTAGTATATGACCAATATATCTTTCAGCCATTTACATGCACCTTTGGTCAGACAGTGTTTGATAACTGACGGTCTCTATGGTCTTCCCTGCGTCACTCCCTGCACAGCGCAGTGACATCATCAGGCCGACTATCCGCCACGTTCAAACACTGTCTGACCCAAGGTGTATGTATATGGCCGAAGGATCCGGTCACACACTAAAGGTAGGGATTACTTTTTTGCTATTTTTTATTTATATTTTATATACATATCCTTAATTTAAATAAAATCTATTTCCTTTCGATACTTGATTAAATTATTATTATATTACAATTAGGGTTGTGGTGACTCCTTGAAGCAAAATGGATCTTAGCTGGTTAAACCCTTTGATTGTAATATTAGTGTAATAATATGTGTAATGCCAATTCCCGGATCTGCAAGTCCACAAGTGCGTTTCTTCCTAAAATTGCTAACATCTGACAGTCCAATCGTAGACTACATTTCCCATAATGCACTAATAATGACTAGCTATGCATCATGGGGAAGCGCAGCTGAAAAGACTAATGTATAACCATCATCTTTGTGGCAATAACTAGTCAACGGGCCAGAAACAAAGAGAGTCTGTACGTCTTTCATTCGAATACTTGACGTTGAGTATTCATTTCCCCCTGGAGCCCCCTTATATCGTATAAAGGCCTATAAATGCTAGGTTTCCTATCCCCACCCCCCGAAAATCTGCATAAAGTAATGTAGTGTAGCAAGTCTTTTGTGGGGGCTTTAAAAGCCCAATTTCTCTTAATTACTTTGTATTGAAGAATCCCTGTGGTGTAAATTAAGATTTTCCACAGATAAGACGATGATTCTAGGCTTTTGTTAACCCTTTCTGCCAACTCAGCCCCCAAAGGATACATTGCTATTCCTTCTGATGTGGAAATGGTAAGGCAGATTTCTAATTTCTATATTTTTTATGGGTTTTTTTGGTCTGTGTCCTAAATATGACTCTTTTATTTTTGCAAATTAGAACAGTCAATCATTAAAGGGGGGGGGGGGGGGGGAGGGGAGAAGAACCTTTATTAATCAGCGTACGGCTTGCGCCACATGCTAATTGTATGGAAGCTGTTGAGATATTTAGCTATGTAGTTACAGAATGTTAGAGAATTGCTGCAGCTGTAATTAACAGGGTAAAGGGAGAAATAGTTGTGATGCATTATTGGGAGTATTATTGGGTAAAGGGACACTAGGCATCCAGACCACTTCATCTGAATCAAGTCTCCCTGTCCCTTTAAGAAACGGCAATGTTTACACTGCAGGGTTAAGTCCTCCTTAAGTGGCAGTTATACTGAGAGCCACCAGAGGCGCTCACCCTTCACTGACAGAGTAAAAGTCGATCACGTGACGCGGATGCCCATAGGAAAACATTGACTCAATGCTTTTCTATGGGAAAATTTGAATGCAGGTGCTGCTCTCACTGCGCACGCACATTAGACCCCCAATTATCCTCTATGATGCACATTGGATTGGACTAAGTCGGAGGAGCCGTACCCCCTCATTTACATCACAGGAGGAGAACTGAGCACCGCTAAGGAAGCCTCGGCATTGAAGAATATTTAAAAAAAGCCAACCTTAATATTTGTAATTTGCATGCCACTATAGCATTATAAATCCAGGTTTGTATTCCTAATGCTACAGTGTTCCTTTAAAGCTTCCCTTTAAAAACAAATATAAATATATATATATATATATATACCGGTTAGCGATTAACGCAGATAAACAGCATGTGACTTTATTTAACCCCTTAAGGACACATGACACGTGTGACATGTCATGATTCCCTTTTAATCCTTTTAATAAGTTTGGTCCTTAAGGGGTTACACCTCTATACATTTCTATAAAGCCATTGACCCTTGTTATATAGACCCTTGTAAAGAAGTGACCTGGGAGACATATTAATGCGACAACCACCAAAGCAAAACGTCATATTGTTCTTTAACACGCTAAGCTATAAAACAACACGGGGATTTAACTAATATTTTACAGATTAGGAAAGTTTAGTTGTTGATTCTCTAGCTAAGCCATTCTGCTAAAACCCCTTCTCATCGATTAAGCCTCATTGCCTGTGCGCTTATCAGACTTACAGGCTCTCTCTCTCAACTCACTCTCTGCTAGCCATCACCTGTGCATTCTGGGAATTTTTTAAATGTTTAAAACTACATGGGTGTAAGTATAAAGACCAATTGGGGACAACGTTTCAAAAATGGTGACGTTGCCATGGAAACCAATGGAATACTCCCACAGACTGCTCTACGTTAAATTGCTCGTTTTACAATACTGTTAGCATGTATATAGCGCCAACATATTCCGCAGCGCTTTACAGTCATAGAAAGGGGCTATTTAGAGGTAAAGAAGCCGCTGCTCAAACAAGCTCACAGGATTTGAGGCGGGCGATGGGGATAAATACCAAATTCCTTTTACCGCATTACCTGTATGTTCACCATAGGTACTGATCATTGTGCATAATGACGAAGGTTTGTAGGTGTTACATTTTGTTACACTTTAATAAACTTTATTTAGCCAGCGCTAAACATATTTTATAAGAAACTATCACTTTTCTGGAAATTACACCATTTCATAAAAAATGCCAATAATCTATGATTATATAAATATAATAATAACGCTTTGTTTTTGTTTTTATAATAAAGATTTAACAGATGTTACTATCCGGTTCATACTAGGCACAGCCAGGGCATACATTGCAAATGAGGAGGCGAAATAGACACATTGTTTTATACCCCCTTTCTCTGTACACTCTCTCTCTATGTCGACTGCCAGGTGCGAAGGCCAGAGCTTATAACAATGATTGACAGAAAGTTAAGATGGAGGCGCCAAGTTACACAAATACATAAATACAAACCTTACAAATACATATTTACAAATCCAAAGCTGCATTCCTTGCGCTATTTATCCCTCTAATTTCTTTGTTACTGTTTGATGTAGTTTGTTATTGCTATTTGGTAATATTTACAGGAATTCATATTTCCATTCATGTGTATATATAGATAGTGAAAAAAGTGATAAGTGCTCTCTATCCAATAAAGCAGCTATTCACCAACAAGGAGTTCCTTTTACCTTGTGAACAATAGAACAAAACAAGCTAATAAATTAGGTGGACAGCGCTAAGAATTATTATAATAAAATCATACATACAAAGGTAGCAGCAGATTTTGCAATTATATTTCTTACTCTAAAAAAAAAAAAGGAAATAAAAGTACAATGATAGTGCAGTATGTTGTGAATAATATGGTGATAAAGATATATTCCAAAGGGGCACTCACGTTTTCCAGAGCTTAAAAAGCTCTATTTTAGGAGCCTGGACGGAACAATCCCCGTCTAAGGATTTCTTTTTGCTGGTATCAGATTCCCAAGGTAGTGCGGTTCATCAAATGAAAAAAATAAGGATGTATACCAATGGTACAGTACGTATGTGAAAGTAGGATAAGTAAATAATATTTGACCTACTTACATTTGCTAGAGCAATGACCTGCTCTAGTGTATGGAACTATTGGTGGAACAATCCCCACCTAGGGATATATGTAGATCCGTAACAGCAGAGTGATGGTGAGAGTATAAGGAGCTCAAGAGTGACTGGGTATTAAAACAGAATCTTTATTAATAAACAGATTAAATAAAACTATTTAAAAGTGAACTATAAATAAAGCCAGTCCTTGTAGGCAATCCTTAATCTCCACTTGACATGTTTTGCTTACAGCGTTCTCAAAAGTGAATATATATTGGCCTTTTCCATCCGTTGTGGTTTTGGAGAGGGTTACAAATAATGAAATATAAAATAAATCAATAAAAATATAGCTCAATATAAAATCTTATCTCATTCTTCGGAAGTGGTTATCGTGGATTCAAGAGACGTTGCATATTGTTTATAAAGAGCAATTCTAGAACCAGAGTATTAGAATTGGAGCAGTCAGCAGGGACATTCCATCGGTTTCCATTAGAACTTTGCTCCAGAATTGCTCTTAATAAGGCACACGATCTTTATCAAGTGACCGAGTATGAGTGCATTTTATGCTCATGCAAAAAGACAGCCCAGCTATGAAAGAAAAACTACTAATGGAATTGTGGATAGAATTATTCCTTCCTGCCATAGCTCCCTGTGACATTGACTGTAGAGCAGACTTGGACATATTCGATATAAACCCCTCACCTGCTCCCATCTTCGAAGTGATTCTGTTCACTTCTAGACAGGCAGTTTCTGTTGTAATTCATGTTCATTTTTATGGAATCTCTGCATTAACTGTAGAACTAAGTGGCTCTTAAACTCTAAGAGCCATCAATTAAAAGTGACTTCATTGCTGGGTCTACATTTGAGTTTTGGAGAGTCTGATGCTTTTAACCCATGTGTTACTGTGATTTATAGAATTTTGCAGTTCTGTAAGCGTGAGACATCTGTGAATCCTTCAATATGAAGCAGTGTCAGTGTCTCTGTCACCTCGAGTAATAGGAGTATTTAGAGGTTAAAGTCAATTGATAGTTCTCGATTAACCAATTTTAGTGTGGATCCCGTTAAGTTTAATATTAATAATGGCTCTGTTAATAAAACCGCAATTCCAAAGGTCGTCCTGTAAAGTAGTCTATTCAAACAATACACTTTATTTCTTACTCCTATCTTTTGAAGCCCATTGTTTGCAGAATATAATCACCTGCCACCCTATATTATATTCACAGTTATAGTTACTATCATTACGGCATGTCCTTTAAAGTTAAAGATATTCTGAAAAGAAACAGAGTTGCCGAATATTAACACTAAATATTAACTCTCCTGGGCTAACATCCTTAGCCGTGTCACTTAGCATCTTGCCAAAACCCTAGTGTAACCCTACCTTCTGAAACCTTACTTTAGTAATCGGTCTCTTCAACAGTGGCCTTGATATGATACCCTAATAATGTATCCCACTAACATTGTTTAGTTTTCCTTCCACCTTCAGCCTTGATTTAATTAGAGCCGATATTTGTTATCTGCAGGTTATTGGCTCCCGAAAAGCCTTGAATCCGTTTGGATGAATTTAAAAACCACCTTTATAGGTCTAATTGAAGTGGATAAGTATTGTTCAGAATAACAAATCTGAAGCCTATATTTTACAATAAAAAAAATGTAGGCTTTCTTAATGTAATTCCATGTAACGGTCCCATACCGAACCTACACTTTATTATTTAATTAAAACCCCATTTTGGGGACACGTGAATTGGACAGTGGTCTATCCCCCCACCCCCATTCTTTATTTAACAGTCCCTACCCGATTTATAGACCATGCCAACTCTCCACCCCAGTATCCACCTGGTCCCCAAAACATGGCTTCTCTGCAGCTACTCTGATAAGGTGGATGTTATCCATCTAAAGCCATCTGGTCTCTGACAGGAATGATCATCTACAAATGTTTGGCTAAACTGCCTCTATAGCTTGCAGCCTATCATCAGAGTTTCTGAGCTTTAGGAGCAAGAAGATCCCGGTCTTTTTTGTTATACTAGTCAAAAACTATTTGACAAACTTCAATAAATGCACTCCTGCTGAGCATTGTATCCTCACATCACTTTCTCACGGCAGAGCGCTCTGCGTACGGACAATCCTTGAACCATGCCCTCTTTTCAGACTCTGCTTATTTACCAGGCAGGTCCCACTCCCCTCATGTCCACTCCTTGGTGGCCCACCCATTGTTGGGAGGCATAGTAAAACAACTTGGTCACCATAATCACTACAGCAAACTATACTTGTGTGATTACAATATACTCACCAGAACCACCAAAACTTAATGTAGTTGTTCTGGTGTCTATAGTCAATCCCTGCAGGCACTTTTCAGAGAAATAGCAGTGTTTACATTGCTGCCTAGGAGCACCTCTAGTGGCAGTCACTCAGATGGCTTCCAGAGGTGTTTTCTACATTTAGTGTCTCCATACTCTGCATTGAGGCATCGAATGTTCCTCATGGAAATACTGATTGGCCCAACACGGCATTCTGCTGCATTAGCCTCCCAATGCTTTCCTATGGGAAAGCTTTGGATTGGTTTTGATCATCAAGATTGATGATTTCTGCTTTGAAGGCGGAACCAGCCATGGCAAGACCAGCATGGCGTGGTAAAAAAGGTAAGTAAACTCATATTATTTGTTCACTCTGAGGGGTACCAGGAACCCAAACAGGTAGTCTAAAACAGGGGTCCCCAACCCACGGGCTGCGAACTGGCGCCGGTCCGCAAACATTTATTGCCAGTCCGCAAAAGCTTTCACCCGACTATACTGTCGGATGAAAGCTTTTGCGGACCGGCAAGATATTTCTTACGATCATAGCACCGGGAGATGTGCCTCCCTCTCCGGCCTGCTCAAAGTGTACTGCAGGCAGCCAGGGAGCTCTAAACTGCAGCTCCATCGGTTTCTACTCTCGCAAGCTCGGAGCATTGCCATGGTTACCACGGCAGCGCTCCAAATCTCTTGAGAGTGAAATTTAGCAGCTCCTGAGGCTGCTAGAGTTTACTCTCACCACTGGGACCACCAGGGCTCAGTGGCGTCGCTAGGGGGGGGGGGGCGCAGAGGGGGCCATGGCCCCCCTACATCATGCTGTGCCCCCCCTGGGCCCCCCCCAAATGCCAGCAACGTGCCCTTCCCCCCCCCCCTCCCCCCCACGGAAAATAGTGCAGCTGCCATCCATGGACCTACCTCATTAGGGGCTCGGTCGGGTGCTGCAGCCCTTTGGCAGACCGGGCCCCTTTAAAGTTGCAGGGAGTGCTGGGAGGAAGTGACTGTTACTTCCTCCCAGTTTACAGACCGCGCGGGCTGAGAACTCCCAGGATGCAGCAGCTGAGAGAGAAGGAGGAAGGAGGAGAGAAAGCTCTGCAGCTTCAAACTTCCACCAGGATCAGCCAGCCCCAGAAAGTCACCTCCCTGCAACCAAAAGGTATGGAAGGGGCAGGGTGGGTGGTTAACATTATGGAAGCTGCAAATTGTGTGTGTGCCAGTGTGTATGTTTAGGTATGTGTACATATGTGTGTATTTGTGAGTGTCTGTGTGCATCTGTATCTGTGAGTGTCTGTGTGTATCTGTATCTGTGAGTGTCTGTGTGTATCTGTATCTGTGAGTGTCAGTGTGTATCTGTATCTGTGAGTGTCAGTGTGTATCTGTATCTGTGAGTGTCAGTGTGTATCTGTATCTGTGAGTGTCAGTGTGTATCTGTATCTGTGAGTGTCTGTGTGTATCTGTATCTGTGAGTGTCTGTGTGTATCTGTATCTGTGAGTGTCTGTGTGTATCTGTATCTGTGAGTGTCTGTGTGTATCTGTATCTGTGAGTGTCTGTGTGTATCTGTATCTGTGAGTGTCTGTGTGTATCTGTATCTGTGAGTGTCAGTGTGTATGTGTGTGTAACTGAGTGTCAGTGTGTTTCTGTATCTGTGAGTGTCAGTGTGTCATTGTGTGTATCTGTGAGTGTCAGTGTGTATCTGTGAGTGTCAGTGTGTATCTGTGAGTGTCAGTGTGTATGTGTGTGTGTGTATGTGTGTATCTGTATCTGTGAGTGTCAGTGTGTATGTGTGTGTATCTGTGAGTGTCAGTGTGTATGTGTGTGTATCTGTGAGTGTCAGTGTGTATCTTTGAGTGTCAGTGTGCATCTGGGAGTTTCAGTGTGCATCTGGGAGTTTCAGTGTGTATCTGTGAGTGCCAGTGTGTATCTGTGTGTACCACTGCACTCAGGTTCCGCTTTTCACTCTGGCCCACAGCCTCAGAGGTGTTCTGCATTAGAAAGATACTGCTAATCCGTCCAACAATACAAGGTAATAGAATATACAGGCAACACTCCGGGTACTGAAGGTGTATTTATTGAAGGGTAGAACACCACATAAAAGTGCAACTTTTAAGCCCTAGACGGCCTTAAACATGATTAAGGCCCCCTAGGGCAGAAATGTTGCACGTTTGCACTTTTAAGGTGTTCTATACTCCAATAAATATGTCTTCAGCACCTGGAGTTTTGTCTGTATATTCTATTGCCTTGTACCTGTATGTGAAGGTATGTGTGTAATTTTGTGTATTTTTAGGGATGTGTGTGTGTGTATGTGTAGGGATGTGTATGTGTGGGTATGTGTATCTGTGTATGTAGGCATCTGTGTGTGAATGTGTAGGTATAGGTTTGTATCTGTGGGTGTGCCAGTGTATGTGTGTGAAGATATGTTTTCTCTGTGTGTATGTACCAGTGTGTTATTGTGTTTTCATATCACTGTGTGTGGCCGCATATGTGTACAGCCTCCTATCCCCTAAACAAGAGTCCCCTATTCCTCCGCTGCAGCCCTTTTCACCCCGCTCTAGCCCACCACAAGTGCCCCTCCTGCGATTTGGTTCTGGATCCGCCACTGCTCGGCTGTGTGTGTGTGTGTGTGTGTGTGTGTATGGACTCAGCAGTGTGTGTGTGTGTGTATGGACTCAGCAGTCTGTGTGTCTGTGTCTGTGTGTGTGTGTGTGTGTGTGTGTATGGTCAGCAGTCTGTCTCTCTGTGTGTGTAAGGACTCAGCAGTCTGTGTGTGTGTGTGTATGGACTGTATCAAGGGAAATGTGTTTGTCTTTTAATAATCCTTGGTGGAAAATAATCAATTCTCCACCAGGGATTATAAAAAAAAAAAAAAAATGTCGGGGGCGGGGCTTAACATGCAGCAGGGGCGGGGTCAAACTGCAGTGAGGGCGGGGTTAAATGTGCCCCCCTACTTTTGTCCCTGGCCCACCATGTGCCCCCCCTAAAAATGAATCCTAGAGACGCCACTGCCAGGGCTTCCCCAGGGATTGCAGGAATATCAAAATTATTATTTTTCTTTTAATTAAAATATATATATATTAATCTACCCTCCAACCCCACAGACCCACAATCATTCTCCCCTATACACACACACTGCCCCCCATACACACACACAGCACCCCTGACACGCACACTGTCCCCCATACACACACACTGCATTCCTCACACTTTCTGGCTGATGCCGGTCAGCGAAATATTTCTCCTCTTTTTGCCGGTCCCCAGGTGCTAAAAGGTTGCAGAACGCTGGTCTAAAACTATAGTTATAGGAATATATCTGGATTTCTAACACTATAGTGTTCCTTTAAGACTTATACTCTTACGGATATTGTTGCTAAAATAACACCTTTATACCTGCAATCTGGTTACTTATGATCTTTTTATTTGAGTTTATTGTGGCTTTTGTTGTGTGCTCCTGTGTTACTTCTTGGATTGGACGGAGCAGATGCCCTGGTGCCCGTTCCTGGATCTGAAGATCTGCCAATTCAAAAAATGCAATGAAGGTCGAAAGAGAAACTTATTTGGCAGTAGGGTTTCTAATAATAATCTTATGCCAGTAGCATGGGGTTAATTTTATTTTATACAAAATAAGCGTTAGTAAGGTACGAAAATAAAAATTCAACGTAGAAATCTTCATCCTTATATTTAGCTCAATCGCTGCAATGTTGGTTCCCTTTCACTCCTGTTTTCTGTAATTAAAAAAAACCCCACAGAAAACAGCAGCATCCATCATAGCGAGATTGTTAATACTTTAATATACATTGAATGAAAACAGAGCCTCAAAAAGGTTTGTTACCCTTCTCCTCCTCCCTCCCCCAATGATGCAATTCTACAGTATTGATTGATCCTCTTTAAAGGATTCAGGGCCCACAAGGTTTTTTTAAAAAGTCTTTAAAATCTTTTATTCTTATTTATTTGCTTTTAATTAAAGAGCGAAGGAGATTGAACAGACGAATGGACATTATTCTTTTTTTATGTTTTACTGGCTAAACTAAAAAAAAAAGGCAATTTAATAAGGAGTTGCAACAATAAAATGAGAGAGGAGAATAAGGGAGTAGGTTAATAATTAGGTTTATGCCGGGAAGAACCTGTGAGAAACGTAGTGGAATAAAATTAATTCTGCAACCTCATTCTTATAAATCAAACTGAACGCAGGAACAAAATAATGTTAATTGTGCTTGTAAGACCCCAAAAAATCCAACATTCCATGGAATGCAAAGTGACACCTTGAAGGTTTCTTAAAAGCATTTGTGGGCTTTAATGGAGGGTTTTAGATTCCAGATATTCTAATAAACGTCTCATGAATTATGATTTCCTGCAAGCTGGAAGCTTAAGTGAAATCTCGCTGATTGCAGAATACTAAAAATCTTGGTGGCTTTCTCCCTCCTCTGTACTTTTCAGGTTTCCGAGACTGGGTCCCAAAGGAGTTACAACGAGTTGGATGTGTAGAACTTCTCAACACTGTGCAAAGACGAGTGAGGCCCAAACTCCATGTTTTCGGTGGGATTCACGAAGGTAATCAGCAAAGGTTTCACACATCTCAGGAAACCACTAGTTAAAAAGCATGCTGTTAAGTAGAAGGTGGTGAGCTTATTAAAATAGCTTAAAATATTGTGTTCGTACAGACTTGAGAATAAAAGCTCCTTACCTTGTGTAAAGAGGATTACGGGTTGCATTATTTCCATCGTATAGCTTAGAGCTATCTGCCTTGGGCTGTGTTTCTCCGATACGTCATTTGTGTAGGTAACGCTCCAGTCTAACGTTTTCATGCAGGTTACGGGATTATGACCGATGGATACACAACGTACGTCAATGCCTCAACGTGTACAGTCAGCTTTCAACCAACCAACCCTCCAATTATTTTTGACCTTCCCAACCCCCAAGGTACATGAAAAGCCAGAAGGAATCAGGAAGGTTTAAAAAAACAAAACAAAAAGAAAAACTGCCATTTTTGCTCTTTGTATCTATCTACCTGCAGATCTTGTGTTTCTTTTTTTTTTTATTTATTTATTTTATTATTTTTTTTTTGCTGGTACAAAGAAGAAAAATAAAGACACATTTAAGCTTGTGTGCTTCAAGCTCCGACATCTACTTTGAAATCAAATGTTTGCTCTCCACAGACTGCTTTTGGAAGTTGTACACGTCCCTTGACATTAACCAAATTTCGATGAACGCCAACATTGAATATTTAAAAAACAGAATTGCAAAAACCACCAGGACTTGCACAGCTTTATCGTCCGCTTTATTATTTCTACTTATGACCTGCCTTTATATTCTGGGGTTTGTTCTATTTTTGATTTTTTTTTTCCTCTCTACCCCCCACTGTCGTTCAATTATGTGCTTTGTAATTTACTTGTTTGTCGGGGAGCACTTTGTAATTGCGAGTTTCTTTTTTTCATTTTAGTTTTTGTTTAAGTTGTCTAAGCTAGAAAAACTCATTTTGTATAATTATGAAATACTTTTTTTTTCTTTTTTTCTTTTAAAGTTAATTAAATTATTTTATCTTTAAAAATGTATGAAGCTTAAATAGCTGTAAAGATCGGGTAAAACCATGCAGTAAAACTTGTAAATGCAGACTCCTTTTAAATATGGATTTATATATACACATTATATATATGTAAGTATTTTTTGTGTGTTCTAACAGAACTTGGGATTTAATATTGGCAGAGTGGCATCGTCAAAGAAAACAAAAATGCTGTACAGCACTTCTAAATTATAAAGGGTGAGACATTTTTGCGAATGTCCTATTCTTTTTCAAGGCAGCGGTATATATCTGTGTGCAGTTTTAGGCATGCATGTGCGGAATTAAATTAATACAATCAAGCCAAAAAAAGGGCTTTGTTGCTCTTTATTTCATTCTGTAATTCCTATCACCCCCTCTTACCCACCTGATCCTTTTTCTTATTTTGCACTGTGTAAATGCAATCTTGCTAGCACAAAAATATTGTTGCAAATGGCTTTTTCTGTTGGGTTTTTTTTTTTTTTTTTTTTCCTGTAAATGCTTTTCCGAGACTTTGACCTGTTTTATGTTCTCTTGGTAATAAACTTTAGAATACCTTGTTTATTTTAAATTTGTTGTGATATTATAATATCTGGCTCATTTATATGCAAATAAAATTGCAAGATTTTTAAGTATGTTGTAAGACTTCATTTGTATTATGGATGTAAGTTATTGAGATTTGTAATTTTATTATTTTTTTTTTTTTTTTTTTTTTTATCCACCAACAAATTTATCCAAGGTGAAAACTTTGACAGACAGAAACCCCAATGGTGAGATCTAGAACCAAGTTCTCATGCTAATTTTAGTGCATTGGTTGGAACAGTTATTTCATATTGTCAGTCCCCAAAGAATTGTTTACTGTAGCTTAACTTCTTTCGGAGATCCTGTTACAGCTGTGAAAAGTCTAAGGACGATGATTGGCAGAATTTAACATTCAGGATATTATAATAAAATAATGGGTCATTGAGCTAATATTACAGCTAAAGAATGGTTGACCTATATATTAAGAATGAAAGAAAGTCATTCTTTCTCACTGTCAGAAAATGTAAGGACAATTCTACAGACCGTGTTGTCCTCGTTAGTAAGACTCCTGTGAAAAAGTATTTGGTGAGTATTCATTCGTTCACAAACTCACACCGATTACTACTTTAGAGTAACACAGGTTGGATTGTGGAGAGCACAGCTTGCCTGGCACAGAGTAAGACATTGGAAGTCAGAATTCTCTGTGGTCTTAACATGACAGGAGAGAAACCAGAACACGTCACAATTATACAAGATTTTTTTTAGATTAATAGCCTGATCTGTTAGGTAGGCCTCAGTGATTCCTCAAATCTGTACAACTTTTAGCAATAATAAAATTGTTTATAGATGCTTTAACTCTTTTTCATATATATATTTCATAAATGGTTCAATTTTGAAATCTTGAGTTTCAAATCCTAACTCGAGATAAGCTTAATGTCAGATTAGTCTTATTACCGTAATGCAATAGACCAATGGATGTATCTATGATGTATGTTACCCTAACTGCCGTCTTGAACGCATTCAGCCCCATACCATGTCTTTTTTTGATTCATGACTTGTTTTTGACTGTAAGTTAACATAAATACATGGAAGCAGTCTCCATAAAGAAACTTTTAGGATAATATGCAAAAGATTTAGCCCAGAATTATCTGTGATATGTTACTCACTTCAATGATGCTCTTTCAGCGCATCATCCTTCTGATGTCAATGTGTACCATTGAGTTAGAGGCTAATAACATTTATTCTAAGGCTTTACATTAAAACAAGAGACGTGCTCAGTCAATGAATGCTGAATATGGAGAAACTTGATATTTCGAATGTGGAAATATATCTTCTGCGATCGCAATATGCCAAGTGAAGAAGCAGGTTTTGGTTGCCCAGGTGATCATCTGTTTGTGTCAAATTGCTCGAAAACAGTCCAACCAGAGGATGGAGCCTGTGGCATGGTGGCACCATAACCACTACAACAAGCTGTACAACCACGACAACAGTTTCAGTGCTTTTTTTTTTCTATGAAAAGTGAAAGGTGAAAGATAAAGTAGGCCAGTCAAGCAGCATTGGGGTACTTTTTGAGCCCAAGAAACCAATTGTCTGCAGAAACACTGACCTGATCTGAAACATTTCTGTGCCCATTTTTGAACTTCAATCTCTTAGACTTTTTTTTTCCAATTCCCCCCTTTCCTCTGTTTTGCACACCTATGCTTCCATTATTCCAGTTTTACCCATTAATATTCACTTCTCAACCCCCGTGTAGAGTTCTCATTCTATCCTATTGCAGCTCTCTCACATTTGAACTCTTCTCTTATTTAGCTCTTAGTTTTCCTTCTCTTCATTTCACTATTTTATCTGGCAACGCCATATAAGGCTCCCACTCCAAAACTCCTGTCAAGCCACACCGCTAGAGGTCCGGGATTAGACCCTATGTGTGCGATATCTGGGGATGGGTCTGCCTCTCAGAATTCATGCTGCATTAAAAACATGGATTTGTTCAACAATAGTTTAATAAATCCATCTTTTGGAAGAAAAAAAAAATCAGAACAATGTGAACACAAAAACCTGTGAAATTGGATAACAGCAGTACCAATGCGAGCAAAAGCAATAATTCCAGGTACAGAGAAACCGAAGGATTACATCCAGGTATAACAACTCAGAGCTAAATCAGTCATTAACAGAGAACATCCAAGTCCTTGATGCAGAGGGGAATTTATTGTAAAAGTCTTAGCACAGCAGGTTAACACATGTATTAACAGACAAGTTCTTCATGCAAAAGCTGGTAGGCAAGAACACAGGAAACTTGGAGGCAGTAATGCAGGTAAGTGCTTTTTAAGGCAAGAAGCAGGGGTATAAACAGCACATTATACAGTTGCAAGAAAAAGTATGTGAACCCTTTGGAATGATATGGATTTCTGCACAAATTGGTCATAAAATGTGATCTGATCATCATCTAAGTCACAACAATAGACAATCACAGTCTGCTTAAACTGATAACACACAAAGAATGAAATGTTGCCATGTTTTTATTGAACACACCATGTAAACATTCACAGTGCAGGTGGATTCATTATTGCAGCATGGGGTGTTCAATTCAGAGTCTCTCAAGCCCATGTCCGGTATAAACTCTTAGCATGTGTCTTGTATCTGAATTAAATTGCATGTGTCGTTTATCGCCATAGTCACCACTCTATTTAGAAGAAAATTCCAATTACCTAATAGCAGGTCTAATTTAATTTTAATTCCCTTTTGTTCTGTGCCTATAAGCTTGTGGCTTAAAGGAACACTATAGGGTCAGGAACACAAACATGTATTCCTGATCCTATAGTGTTAAAAAACACTATCTAGCACCCTTGCCCACCTAAATATAGTAAAAACCTTACTTTTGTTCAAGTCTGCAGCTGCTGGCTCTGTCCCTGATCTGCCTGCTTGGTTGACATCCTCAGAAGTGTTGTTCTGAGCCAATAAAAATGCTTTCCCATAGGATTGTCTGACACTGTCAAGGAGGCAGATCGGGGGTAGAGCCAGCACAAGCCAATCAGCATCTCTTCATAGAGATACATTGAATCAATGCATCTCTATGAGGAAAGTTCAGTGTCTGAATGCAGAGGGTGGAGACACTGGATGGCAGTACTGCTCACTGTGCAGCACTGCCCCAGGAAGCACCTCTAGTAGCCAAATGAGGAGTGGCTAGTGGAGGTATCCCTAGGCTTACAGCATTTTCTCTAAAAAGACAGTGTTACTGCAACAAGCCTGAAGGGAATGATTATACTCACCAGAACAAATACATTAAGCTGTAGATGTTCTGATGACAATAGTGTCCCTTTAACATAAGTGCTGTATACATCCCTAAAGGCCCTATTTACAGAAAACAGTCCTTATATTTTGGCCCATGACCTTCTCTCTCTCTTTTCTGGTAGCTTTGATGTGTGGTTAGAATGAATGTATAATAGAGTTTCACAGCAATTATAAATGTGTATTTAAACTAAGTTTAAGAATTTATGTGTATAGATTAGATTTGTTGGTCTTGTTCCAAATTGCTTTCTTGACTACATAGATATTTATCTTTAGGTTAAGATGTTATCGTAAACAGGGCCGGTGCTAGGATTTTTGACTACACAGGCGAAGATGCATTTTGACGCCCCACCCCACGCCTCTCCCCAAAAAATAAACAATGCATCTTCACCTCTGTGTCTCGTAGCCCCCTTTTGAATTTCTTAGCCCCCATTAGTGTTGCATATCCAACCTCTTCAATGTCTTACCCCTTTGGCCCCTTTGTGCCCTTTAGTGTGTCTCCTACAACCCCTCTTATGTATTTCTTACTTCCCCGCCAGCCCATTTCTGTCTCTTTCTTCCCCTCAGCCCCTATCTATCTCTCTTTTTTTCCCACATAGACATGGATACAGGCAAAAATACATACATGCACAAATACACAAACATACAGACACACAACCATACAAGCACACAGACATAATTATTCAGGCACACAGTCACAAAGATATACAGACACACAGTCATAAAAGGCACACAATCAAACAAACACAGTCATACAATCTACACATACAGGTACATTGTCGTGCAAACACAGACATACATTCATACAGACACAGGCACACACAGAAATACAGACACAGACATAAAGAAACAGAGAGGCATATAGAGACATACATACACAATGATACAGACAGACATACACACACACACACACTGACAGACAGACATATACACACACACACTGAGACATATACACACACACACACTGACACAGATATATACACACTCTGACAGACATATACACACACACACTGACAGACATACACACACACAAACACAGACATATACACACACACACACTGACAGACATATACACACACACACACTGACAGACATATACACACACACACACTGACGGACAGACACACATACACACTGACAGACACACTGACAGACAGACAGACACACTGACAGACAGACACACTGACAGACAGACACACTGACAGACAGACACACTGACAGACAGACACACACTGACAGACAGACACACACTGACAGACAGACACACACTGACAGACAGACACACACTGACAGACAGACACACACTGACAGACAGACACACACAGACAGACAGACACACACAGACAGACAGACAGACAGACACAGACAGACAGACAGACAGACACAGACAGACAGACAGACAGACACACACACACACACAGACAGACAGACAGACAGACACACACACAGACAGACACACACACAGACAGACAGACACAGACAGACAGACACACAGACAGACACACACACAGACACACACAGACAGACACACAGACAGACACACACACAGACACACACTGACAGACATACACACACTGACAGACAGACATACACACACTGACAGACAGACATACACACACTGACAGACAGACATACACACACTGACAGACAGACATACACACACTGACAGACAGACATACACACACTGACAGACAGACATACACACACTGACACACAGACAGACACACACTGACAGACAGACATACACACACTGACAGACAGACACACACACACTGACAGACATACACACACACTGACAGACAGACATATACACACACACACTGACAGACAGACATACACACACACTGACAGACAGACATACACACACACTGACATACAGACATACACACACACTGACAGACAGGTTCAGGAGGGTGGCTTACCTGGGATCCAAAGTGCTGCCTGAGGTAGTTGGGAGTTGGAGGAGCTGGTCCTGCCCAGCCCCCCTCATCTCTGCCTCCTCTCTGCTCTCTTCTTGGGGGGACTTCCTCCCATGCTGAAGTGAGGGGCCGGCGGTAGCTCTGCCCCTGCTGGGCGCCAGCCGCGCTGTGTGCTACAGAGGGAGCAGGAATATGACGTGTTCATATCCCCGCCCCCTCCACACAGTCCGCGACACTGCCGGCTTGCGCTCGGTCACGCTACAAGAAGTGACCGGCAGGAGAGGGGAGCTGTGCGCTTCCCAACCTCCTGCTGGTCACCCGGACTTTTGCGCCCCCCGGGCCGGTGCGCCCTAAGGCGGCCGGCCGCCTGAGCCGCCTTATGGACGCGCCGGCCCTGATCGTAAATATCCTTCAATGGACATACCACCCCAGGCACACCATTTAACCCCTTAAGGACACATGACGTGTGACGTCATGATTCCCTTTTATTCCAGAAAGTTGGTCTTTAAGGGGTTAAACTACAACGGCCCTCTTAGATTATTAGAAATTATGTGATTATCAATTAGTGACGTCTCTGTTACATTTCCTAAAGCCTGTTTGTCTCCAAGTCCGCCTGCCGTCATTAGATTAACCAGCCAGAGGTTGTATCCTGGGGTCTACTGTAGTGTGAATAACTAAAATATTCTCAATAAGCAGTAACATTTCAGCTCTGCTAGGACAGCGTTCAAACTGTATCCACAACCAAGCTAAAAAGCCAACTCCAAAAACTTAGAATTTCTTTCAAACAAAAAAAAAAATAAATGATTTCAGCTTCTCACATCAAAAATATGTGTGCAAAGGATCCCTGCTCTAAAGACTAGCGGCAAACAATGCTGATAACAATCGTTTCTGAAGCGGTATTAGATTTCAATACATCTTTATAATGAGCTGCAAATGTTTCGGTTTATGTCCTACGGTAGCAGATTGTGGGGATAGGAATGCACAGCGTACAAAACAAAGCAAAAAAATTGTATCCGTTCATTGTGCTGGCTGAATTAAAAATATTTACAATTTTTGTTTTTTAACAAATCAGATAAACATTGATTAAAAAAGACACTCAAAGCACCATAACCAAAACAGTTAATTAAAGTGTTTGGTTTACATCCACCAGGTTTTATCAAGTCGTTTTGACCAATTTGACATAAAAAAAATCTGGTCTCTCCCTCTCTCTGGCCAGAAGTTCCCCCTGCTGTTGCTGTTACCCGTCCAAAGCAGTCTAACGTTAAACAACAATGTGTAGACTGTGAGCCCTGGACAAGGCCAACCCAGATAGTTATTGCAATCTAAGGTTAACGCTTTAACGTTATCTGATTGGTAACAGGCGGGGCTGCTTTACAAACTAAGTGATGAAAACCATAGACCGGCACCATAACCACTGCGATAAACACGTGGTTATTAGGTTTAAGAAACAAGAATCAAATGGTTTTTAAGTTACATCAACAAAGAAATGACGAAGTATATTTTTAAAGCTTATTTATGTATCTCTGAATCTCCCTAGTTAACCATACAAACTAACGATATAAATTGCCACAACTAGATGAAATATTTTGTGGTGATGGTTTAAGTGGACACGACAATTTTCTGGGATTGACAATTCCTTGTTCCCTCACCTCAGCTAATGGTATTGAAGCATTTGATGGGGTTAATAATGCTACAGAGGGAAGTATAACAGAAAATCACTTCTGTAGCACACTCGTGCCTTCAAGGGCATCACCACAGAAATGCCATACGGGCACACCCAGGCCTGGGCATTCCTGCACACATAAAACACTATAGGGGTTATATGATTCGCAAGCCATATAAATGCAAAATGAAAAAAGAATTTAAACTACGAAGGTATTTTTTTTGTAAAATAAAAGAATAACCTGTCAAAACTCTGCGGTGTCAGTTCCACGTAAAGACTATTTTATTATGTATATCTCGTTTTATTTTTGGTCCATCAACACGCATCAGATCTGAACTCCCTTTCCTGGCATTTCTCTCTCGAATTCCATGTTCAGAACCATTAGTCTAATGTCTCTGACTGAGTGCACAGGAGCTATCATTAGCCTGTCCTTATAGCCAACGCCGAACGTTCTAAACTCCATTTTGAAAAAGTCTCTGTGATGAATATGCTGCTTTAATTTAGATGCTCCAGCAAGGAAAAAAATAAAGGAAATTGAGCCAAATTACTTCATTAGCTTAATGATTTAGTTGCTGGCTTTTCACATAGTCAGAACTGGACGTCACGCTCGTTATAATCTCCAAAATGCCTTTCTCAGCTCGGTGGCACTTGTTATGACTACATCAGAGTGAGAGAATGAAGGATATAATTCTGTTTGTCGTGAAAACGACTCCCAACCACAACTGTGGAATCAGCAGTATCTCCAGTAAATATTCATGTTTTTATCAACATTTTCTAGACTCTTCCTGTTATCTCCAGTGACTTTATTGTTTTACATACACAGCACTAAAGATCTGGAGATGGAGGAATATCACAGGGCAGACTTGGAAATCAGCAAAAATATATTTCCCATACTTAATGGAGCAACTGAAGTTGTATTAAAGAAGTCAAGGCGGTTGGGGGGGAGGGGGGGAGTTAGAACACAATGTTGTAACTGGAATATTATTTATCACTTTAAAGGTTCTAGCACAAATAGAAACCTATTAATGCAAGCATCTAAAATGTATTTTGTCGCCACGTTACTTTTAAAGCAATTTTAGCAGAAATTAAAGTCTTTCAAAGTTTTACAGAAATATGTTTTCTCCCCGTAATTGTGGTAATTTATGACAATATATCAGAGGTTTGTAATAGTTTGTACGACACAGAAGAAAGACTACACACATCGTAAAAAGTGTTTGAGACGCAAGTACCTTTTACTAGTACTTATAAAAGTACCTTTTACTTAGTACCAAATACAACTATAAAATGACAGTTGTAAGAAAAATAACCAATGTAGAAATACCTATATTTATAGGCAACAGGCTAAGCGCCCTTAGATTTCCCAAAAAGTCTAGTTGAGCATAAAAAGGCAGTATCTTTTTCCAGGTGATGGGATATTTATATTTACCAGAAAGGTATATTGACGGAATACATCTCGGTCAGTTAGTTGTGAATTACGCATTTTGAGACATTTTTACTCATTTTAAACAACCCTCCTTTGGTCCCATTTCATGCACGATTTCTTGACTTTTTTTCAAACCACTTTTATTTTTTCACATTCTCTCTGCAGAGATGCAGAGGCGATTCAATGAATCCCTGGCATAAGAAATGTTGCTTTGTTAATGCAAAACAAAAAATGTCAACATACACAAAGATCATTGTGATTCAAAAATACTTTCCAAGGATCTGAATTATGAATGTGTGTATGTATAGATACATACCTGTATGTAAATGTAAACACGGTTTAATGACGAATGTTTGAATTTCCAGGAATTCAAAGTGAATTTATAACAAATTTAAAATTTTAGACCAAACTTGTAGACATACTGGACTTTGGCGACTTTTTCCTATTTGCTTAAGATTTGAAATTCACTTTGATTTCATTTTGAATTTTTGATAATTTACACTTTAGTGAATAAACGATTGTTATTCACAAAACGCTGATTATAATATCCTTCCGCCTCCCCGACTGGCTGTGCCTTATGAGTGACTGATATGGCAGGTGCTAGCAGGACTTGTTCAATATTCATCACTCTGCTGTTGCTCCCAAAGCCTATTATCCGGTGAAAGAAAGTTTGGGATTAGAAGGATTTCGGGTTATTGTGTGAGACCCTGCAAGGCTTAGCATCTTAGAGACCAGCTGCTTTATTGTATTCCCACCTACCCTCACCATAATGCGGCTGTTGACTGTTCGGGATCCAAGTGGCAGTAGAACCATCGTGAACGTAAATTGTATTCCAGATGGAAACAGTGTATCACCCATTGTCTCCAGCTGGGAATATCAAATGCCACTCAGTTACCAGCTGAGACAATCATATCTTGTACATTCTTCAACAGAGCATATCACATCATCCGTGGACTACAGCTAAGAGCATTATGTCATTAATCCTTTCAGTTGTAACAGGTTATAGCGAGAAGAAATAATACACACATTTTTAATGCGATCCATAAAGTTTTTCATATATTCCGTTTGGTCTGATGCCTGACTGAGGTTCGATGTAGAGATTTACATTAACAGCAATTTTTTTTTTTTTTTTTAAATCTAATTTGCTTGATAATGACTTTTAATAATATGCAGCACTTGCAAAAAAACAAAACAAAAAAAAACAATGCTTCTGGTGTATGGCTGGCGGGAGGAATGGCGAGATGATATGAGCTTTGATTATTTTGTTATTTCAAAGCTTTATGTAATTTAAAGAGCAGCACAGCAGACCACGTGATGTAATTGGTTACAGACCCGGTTTAATTCAATTGTCAAGATATATATAGATATATATATACACACACACACACACACACACACAGGAAGGTTCAATAGGACATTAGAACCAGAGCAACCATTCGTCCACAATTTAGATTTTTACATTATTTTATTATTTACATTTATTTTGAAACAGCTTTATTCTTCGTTTTTTAAAAAGGATGTCTTCTTTTCAGTTTAACACTTGAGAGTGATATGTAATGCATTAGCCTGTCCCAGAGATAGTCAGATCTCTCAGTCCTAACTTTGGACGCTAGAACAGTGTTACACCCAATCACAGCAGCCCTAAGATCGTAAAGTATCTCCTATAGATGGTGTTAACAATTCAATCTACGGGCCCAAGTTGGCAATTCCTGGCCAGTGCTCCAGTTTGCCTGATGATGTCACCCATTTTCTGGTATCTGATGTTGAGGTGCGGAGGGCCTGTGTTCTCCCGTGTGGCGTCGCCTGGACGGGTTATGTGCTGCGCTAGGGGATAATTCTGCTGGTAGAGTAGGTGCTTGTGCACTTGATCCCGCTGCTCCCCCTTCCACACTCTCCTGGGGCACATAAGGACCAGTTGGTCCTTTCTTCCCACCACATCCTCCTCTCCCTCCCCCTGAGGTGACCGCTTACCAGGACCCCAGGACCACTGACCCCAGTATCGCAACTCCAAACTTGGAGCTGGCTTACGCTCAGTGGAGGTGCACTTGAATCTTTTGACACAATACAACAGATGATTACCCAATGAGCCTGGATGGTTTCTGATACTTTCATTCACAGCAATACTACACAGCCCTACCTGGAAAACATACATAGGGACCTGACACAATCTGAGGCTTTGTGTATTAACAAAACCCATCTATTGAGGGGTGTATCTACCTTTTACGTGATGATTGTGGGGGGAGACAGGGGAGCCCCACCAAGTTCATATAGTGCTGGCAGGAGAAACTAACAGAGAAACAATGGGAGAAAATATTTATTCCAATTCACCAAGGGATGATAGCCTCCAAATTCCAGGAACTAAACTATAAACTGCTTGCGTATTGGTATCAAAAAAGGAAGTGTTACATGTGTCCCTAACGACACCGCTAGTGGCTGCCACTCCAGACAAACATCCTTTCTAGTTGTTGCTGGTACCAGTTGTGACATGAAGGTTTCATTTTACACATTCAAAGCTCTCATTTCCTTAGATGAACTACTAGTCCAGTGATAACTAACCTTGGCACCATAAATTGTTTCTGCACTACATTTCCCATAATGCTCAGCTAGCTTTTAGAGACTAAAATGTACAAAAAGTGCAGATTTAAATAGAAATTGGTACATTAATAAATAACCTTATTACACCCCCTGGCTGTCAGACAACACTGTGTTTCTGTTACTTCCTGGTTGTTTATCTCAGTGGAGCTAAATTTAAAAGTTAGCAATTGCCCAGGGTCCCTGCCTTGCAAAGACTTCTCATTGGGCTACATTGGGGAGTCTGTGATTGGACAGCCACAGAACGTCTGGGCGGGGTTAGAAGGAGAAGGCTTCAGACAAGAGATCTGTAGCATTTGCAAGCTATTTTTAGATATACCCAATGAAAGAAAGGTCTAATTAAACAAATGCATGTTATCTTTGATAGTATATCTACTAAACATTGGTATTTGGCCAGTGGACTATCCCTTTAAGCTATGATAGTTCTGGTGCTAAAAAGCATCCCTTTAAATAGATTAGATTTTTAAATAGATTGAAATGAGGCAGGCTAAATGGCTTTTTGTTTTGCTTAAATTGTTTATTTTCCCCCCATGAGCAAGGAGAATACTCGGTTTTCTCTTAACAAAAAAATGGCGGTAATTATAGTATATACATGGTGTGTGATCCGGAGGTATAATTACAAAGCAGCGGGGCCTCTGTACAAGCAATTATTTGTGATCATGGATGATAGCATTTACTCAATCACCATTCATGACTTTCAAAGAACTAAAATGATTTTTCTTAACATGTGTAAGAGGACAGCATTGAAAGATATATTGAATTAAAATAATCAGTTTAACACAAGATTACTCACTTTTCTGTTTGGACTGGCTGTAGTATCAGAAAACATGATACTTAATGATTTATTAACTGTGCTCCCAACATAGGCCAAGGACAGCAGGAGTGTCCTCTCTTAAAAAGCACTCAGGATAATTTACGATTTATTAAATCAGGTATCGTGGAGAATTGACAATAAAATGTCCTAAAAATTCCAAGGGTTCCATGAATGAACCCAGACCATCAGGAAGAAAAACAGTGTGCCCTATACAGAAAAAGCCTATGAATAAGCACCGTATAGTCGGAAAAAACTCAACCCAAGCCTTCCGTGAGGAACGCATTGTTGTGTATACCAGCTTTGAATGCATTTTACTGTATTTTCTAAAATAATCCATAGATTTACCTTTTGGGTACCCCTGCATTAAAATATTGAAAGGATGGGTCATATCCTGATTCTGAGGCAATCGCCACAAACAGACAGCCTAAACTCACTGACCGGCCCTGTGCCAGCCCGAGCACCAAGAGGTACAGGCCACAGCATGGTCAAGATGGAAGCTGTGAGCCCACATCCAATACAGCGTGGGAATCAGAGCTGCTGGGCAACTTCTCTGACAGCACATGGTTCTGAGCCACTCCAAAAGCTTGCTCAGACTAAAAACTCCTTCATGGAAAAATGGTGGCCATCTGATAAGGATCTGGATATTGGGTTCCCAGCTTATGCTTGTTAGATACAAAACCAAATAAAATCCAGGATGCTGGATGTAGGTGAAGAAAGCACTAAACGTCTTTAGTTGAACAAACACAGTTTAAAAACAATAAATCTCCCTAAATCCCCCCATTTTATGGTTAAATAAATAAAAACTATTCTGTTTACTGGAGTCCTGGGCTGGGGTGGGAGTCACTGTGGCTGGCCTGCATCAATGTAATTAAAATGACTCAATTACCACTGTTATATTTATTTTGCAGATTACCAATCCCACTTCCATCCTATTTATTAAGGGCATTTTTAAGGTTGTTTAACGGGTATATTTGGAAATGAAAGCCTCCTAAATCTCTGATAGACTGATGTGGCTGCCTCTAACTACAGTTATGGTCTTTCCCTGATCTTTGTAAAATGTATCACCTAAACTCCTGAGAATTATTCACATACCTCAGGGTAAAACACATTTTAAATTGCTACAGTTTAGAGGCTTAGAGTGCCTCAGCAATTTCAATCCTTGGTCTTTGATGTCTGTAGGATATCCCAGCTCGCAAACTCGTCTCGTCTGGCTACTCTGCGTTAGCAACAGTGGCATCTTCTAGCAAATTGCCTTATATGAGAGAAGGAACTGTAACTAGTTTAGCTCGATCTCATGGTTTAACGTTTTGTCACATATGAAAGGGACCTCTAACAACCTATTTTCTTTTTTTTCTTTTCAATTTGTGTTTTATTAAAGTTTGTATACATTGTATACAACTGTGTCATTACATGAGTTGGAAAATATAAGACATATAATCAATAGGCTTAGTGTGAAGCATCAAACAAAACATAACATAACATGATAAAGTACTACAAAACGCTGGAAAACAGAAGGCTGAGAGACAAGATTGCACTGAAAACACTAGTATCTGCAACAATGGGCAATATCTATGTAGATGTTTACGGCCTTCTAAGTCTTGGGTGTTAGCCGACAAGATGTGTATTCTGGTGGATCCTTCAGTCCCCATGAGCCTATTCTCGAGTTACGGGGATCCAGCAGTAGAGCTTGCTGAGCTGCAACTTCTATCTGGGAAATAGCCATCAGGTCCAGTTTGTGATAGAATGTCTTTTGATCTCCAGTGGAGGATAAGGCAAGTAATTTTCCCCATGTGAAACCACAAGGAAGCCCTCAACACTCCAACGGTACATAATAGAAAAGTCCCGCAACTTCCTTGCATCCAGAGCCAGCAGCCTCTTTTCAGTTAAGAAAGAAAACGGGAGGTCCCTGTATATTGCCACTGAGCAGTCCTCAAACTTCACAGTCCCGAATACTCTGGAGCTGGTCCTGAATGCGGATCTCACCGCTAAGTCACTGATAACTGCAATAGCATCCCTGATTTGCGCACTCTGAACAGTGCTAGTATATGTGGGGTTTCAGCACACCCCTTGAGACTCAATTAAGTCATTAACCTCTGGACGAATGGCAGCAATTCTTCTATGCCCACCCTTTCAGGGTGCAGGCGAATATTTCTGCATCGATGATGGGACTCCATCGAAAACACCATTCGGTCCAGCTGTGTAACTAGCTTGGCAAGCCCCTCTATTTGGCACTTGGTATCCTGGAGCTGACTCTTTCACTGCTTGCACCTTGTGGTGTAAAGCACTTATTTAAGTCTGGGCCTCCAAAAGACCAGCCTTCAAGTAAATCTACTGTTTAATGTCTCTCTTTGTAGAAGGAGACTAGTCTTCGTCCGACTCAGATTTGTGATATACTCAGCTGGGGCGAGGTGAGATAAGTAATGCATCATCATCTTGTGATACTTCTGAGGCCTCCAGCTCATTCCGGACCTCGGGCACCATCATGTTATCAGCGGTCCAGGCCTCTTGAAGGAGAATCTGATGTCTGGTCTCTCCAGGAAGAAATGCTTCCTCTGTTTGTGCCCCATACCGTCATCTAGTGATGGGGGGGAGGGGAAGAAATTATGTCGCCTAAACACTATTACATGCCAAAAAAAAATGCATTAATTTCTCTTTTTTTCTTGAACACAATTATAAAAAATAAACAATAGCACTCCAGGCCAGATCTTTCCAATCCTTCCAAACATTCATTGATTACAGATACCTTAAACTAGGTTCACTTCTTGCTGGTGCAGTGATAAGACCCCTTTCCAGTTTAACTCGAGAAGACACCCCTAATCCACTGCAATGAACTCACTGTATAAAAGCTGACTTGTCTCTTCTGACAGGCTCTCGCACCATCTCAGCTTTCCAAACACATTGCCAAACCCATATTGTTAAAGCAAAGCATCTTTCTACATTTTATAACCTCCTCCGGCTCCAACCGGACCATAAAAATCCTTTGTCCCCTTTCACAACGTCAAGGGTTGCGGACTTACTCATCAGCTAAACTATATAACCTATTTCCAAATACACCTGACTTGTGCTGGAAACGCACATGACCGGGGGCCTCACTAGCTCACACCTGGTGGCTATACCCACTCATTTAAGAGTACTGGATTAGAGTAGTAACCATGATCAAGACTATTATAGGTATCCAATTACTCCACACACCTGAAAAACTGGTGTTCCCATTTTATCCTTGTCGTTTCCCCAACTCCCAATGCATTCTCCTCACTCATCTACTAACAGCTTACTTATATCCACTAAGTGGAAAAGTCCTAACATTATATGCATTAGGAAATGGATCCAAAGAGTGGATTCGATCAGAATTATGGAAGAAATCCAGGCTTCCCTCTCCAGTATATACACCCTTTATTGCTATAATTAAATGTAACATCAGTGTGGAAAATACAAATAAATTCTTCTGTCAAGGTGAAAATCTGGAAGAAAGTATTTAGAGATCAGACTTAATTTTCTCCCAAAAAGGGGTAATTACTAGACAACTCCCAAAAAATATGTAAAATATCGCCCTTACAATGTCCGCATCGCCAACATTTGTCACTGATTTGAGGGGCAAATATTTTTATTCCCACTTCTAGATAGTAATTTAAACACTTGCTCTTGATATTTAACTGCTTTTGAACTTTTTTTTTTTTTTTTATTAATTTGAAGCATTTAAACCATTCCGGCGGTTCCAAGACTAAACTCAAGTTTATTTCCCATAATCTACAAATGTGAGATAATTCTAAGCACTCTGATGTTTGTACATTTGTGATAAACATTTGCCAAATGAATCATATCTGTCAGTCTAACATTGAAGTTCTCAGATATCTTATTTGAAAAAAAATAATGAGCAAACTCTTTAGCAAGAGGAACATTCACATTATCTATAATAGGTAAAAGGAGACCCGATAGGTTGCCCATCAAATATTTTTTTTAAACTCAAAAATGGGAAGAGTCTGGGATCCAAATGGGAAGAGTCTGAAAAATATATAGAATTCTTGGGAGAATATTCATCGAGACTGTGCTTATTTATTTTTCTGAACCAAGAAATTGGGGAGGTAGACCAACGTGTAAAATCCGATTTTATAGAAATTATTGTACAAAGATCATTAATATCATACCAGTCTCTAGGATTAACACAAGATTAATACCCAAATATTCAATAACTGAGGTTCCTATCTTGAAGTGAAATAATAATTGTATCGGTGTTAAATCATGATTTTATACGTTTATATTTAGAATTTCACTTTTAGTAATATTCACTTTGAAATCAGAGTAAGAACTGTATTCAGATAGACATTTTTAAAATCCCTTCCAGAGACACTACAGGATTTGAGACAAACAATAGGACATCAAATAATATGAAGAAAGATAGGGACTGCACTAAACCAAAAAACAACAGGGTGCTAAACAAAGCTAGGGCCAGCACAACCCACAATCATAGTATGTAAAAGAAAAAATGCTCAGAAATTCACTGTGTTGAAGAGTAAGCAGGAGCATCAAGTGCACAGCAACATTTCGACCTACACCTAGGTCTTTGTCAAGCTTGACAAAGACCTGGGTGCTTACACTTTAACACAGTGAGGGCATGAGTATTTTTTATTTTACTAACAATTAGACATCGTCCGCATATGCTGCAATTTCTACCTCTCTTGATTTAAAAGTAAACCCACTAATATTTTCTGCCTGTCTAATTAAAGACAACAGGGGTTCCATAACCACCACAAAAAGCAGGGGCAATAGGGGACAACCTTGTCATGTCCGAATGGAAAGCATTAATGTAGTTCTATTCTTGTTATTGGATTTAAGTATATAGCCTGTGTCCAAGTGAGAAATCCCATACCAAAGCCCAGAGTCTTCAACTGTCAACATAAATAACCAGTTAACCCTATCAAATGCTTTCTCAGCATCAATAGAGAGAAGCACCGAGTGGAAGGGGATATGTTTAGCAAAGAAGTAGCATTTAAGGTTTTAATCACATTATCCCTTGTTTCTCTACCTTCTATAAAACCAAACTGATAAGTAGTAATAAAATCACTAATTATAAATTTTAATCTGAATGCTAGAATTTTTGTGAACATTTTTAAATCTAAGTTAAGAAGGGAGATTGATCTATAACCTCCGCACTTATCTCTATTTTTCCCTTCTTTCAGTATTAAAATAATTATAGCTTCCAGTGAGATCTGGCTCAAAAATCACCTCTACAAACCATATTGATCATATCTGCCAATGGTAGAGTGAATTCTGATATAAAGGTTCTATAATAATTTATTGTAAATGCATCCGTACGGGGACTTTTACCAAATGGTGTGGATAAAAGTTTTGTTTCACATTTTCTTCGGTAACTGGGGTGCCCAATATCTTTCTCTGTTCTTCTGACATAACAGTAAGGAATGTATCTTTTAAGTAAAGGGAAATTTTGTATAAAATATTTATTTTGCCTCCCACATCACCTCTAGATCGAAGATTATATAAATCATTATATTAAATTCGGAACACCTCAGTTACGTCCTTAACAGAATTATTAAATTTACCTTTCTTATCCTTAATCCTAGATATATTAGTTCTGCTTTGTTGCTTTTGAGTTTCCTGTGACAAATGTCGACCTGGCTTATTAGCATACAAAAAAGTTCAGGATTTATTTTGAGATTTCAACATTTTATGGGTCATTCATTTATTCAAACAAGACCTTAAAATTTCTCGCTTACTAAAGATTTCAGGGAGCTTATTTCCTTGTGTTTCTTTTCTAAAGTACTCAGTTCAGTAAGAACATCTTCCATCTCCTTCTCTCTTTGTTTTATAGGTTCCTAATTTAATTAGTTGTCCCCTTATTACTACCTTGTTACTTTATTACCAACCCTTTTAATATGCCAGTTTTTTCTAAGAAATAACATTTAAAACAATTTCTGATATCTTCTACATCAAGATTAACAAAATATGATTATTTAACTTCCAATTAAATATTCATATTCTCTTATTCTAGGGTTCCCAGAACAGAAGCCTGATCACTTCATGCAATATTACCTATAAATATGTTTTTACTACAATCTAAGTGATGGTGAGAAATCAACATCAAATCTATTCAGACCTATATTTTTGGTGTAACTGGGAAAAACAAGGTAACATTTTTAATCTGCTCGTTACTCTCCAGAGGTCAACAAGTTGTAAGGTAAAAAGAGTCATCTTAACCCTGACAATATTAGAATGTGGTAAGTGAGATCTACCATCAGAAGAATCCTTTGCAGGGTCCATTACTGTGTTGAGATCTCCTCCTACCAATATCAAACCTTCAGCAAAGGTTCCTAATTTTCTCAACGTACTGCATATAAATTTAGTATGAGCATTATTAGGAGCATATATACTTGCAGATTTACTATCCATTGCCCAACTAATCATTTAATAAAAATAAAATGACCTTCTTGGTCATAAAGCCTTAACCATTGTGGAAATAGCTGTAAGATGTTTTTGAGATGGTATCTGGCCTCTCAACGTCTTTCCAAAATTTACCCAGGAACATCTGCATTATGCCGGAGGTGTAAGAGATCCATAGGGTGCCTTCTCCACATGTTCTGGACCTGTACATTACTTGATGCATTCTCATTGATCAACTAACCCAGTTTTACCTGCCCCTGCTCCAAGAATACTATACTATTTATAGGTTTCTAAAGTCTCTTAAGAGGGGCCCCCAAGTGGATGATCTTACATATTTTGCTTGCTGCCAAAACCTATGGTCATGGAGTCATTACCATCTACTTACAAATATGAAGCAATGTCAGCCTCTATGCCCAGAGTCCTTAGTCGCTTCCAAAAGACATGAAAACGGTGGCATAAGATATAGTCAGCACTGGCTCCCATATACGCTTCAGGGGTATAACTGCCTAAATCAGATTCCAAATACCCGGACACCCACACCCATCCCAAATGATGTATAGTTGCGGTATGCATGTATTTGCATATTGTTCACGTCTCACGTTATTTCACATATATTTCACATTATATGTTTGTATTCCACACTGAATACATTTTCTTGTATTTGTATGCCTCCAAGAAAATGGAAAATATTTCAATAAAGATGACACATGGCAAAAAAAATATAAAATACTGAAAGAATTCATTTTTATAATGGTTTATTCACTAAACAGCAACTTTAGTCAAAAAACGAGAACTGGAAGAATATTCGGTAATTCAGATCTTTTTCCAACTTGAAAATTCCATCCTAGGTTTTGTAATAGGATTTTGAATACACCACCATTCGTTGTTTAGTGAATATGCCCTTCACCATCCATTTCCTAGCCATTATAACCCTTGACTTTCTTTGTATTCGTAATGAGCCTTCTGCACAGAGTTTGTCTTTTACAAATAGAGAGAGGTTTTTTTTCTTTCCTTCTCCCCTGCCCTCTCTTCTTTGCAAAATCCATCTCTTTTACGACTTAATGTTGCCGAGGATTGCCAGTAAATGTGCCCTCGGCTGCTGTGGGAACAAGAAAATGGCAGCTTGGAGATATGGCACCATACCTCCTATCACACTTCTAAACGTACTTTGCTTAGATAAATCACTTTCTCATCCATCGAGGCAGCAAATTTAACTTTTCAATTCAAAGACAAATAATAAAGTTGGATGCTGTATAACTTTTGTTTGCTACACAAGAAGCCATTATGGCTCAAGGTACTGGTAATAAACTACAGGTGGAACTATAAACCGTGTCTCTAGGGAAATGTTATTTTGGCTGATTCTTTATAAATGCCAGCACTAGAATAATGTAGGGATTTACTCCCACACAGAATGTGGGGGCCACTTTCCAACTTCTGTGTGCCACTTCTTAGGTAGGGTTATTCAATAAACCCCAAGTAATGGACGTTAAAAGAAATCGGTCATTTAAAACCAAAAGGTCAATGGAATGGAAAAATCTTGTAAATATTCATGTTAGCAATTTTGCTCGTAAAAAATAACATACCATTGGTTTTAGCTTCGAATACCTGTCCTAAAAAATCTTTCCTCTGTTGGGTAGATAGACCAAGTACCCTTTTTATGTATCTCGCCCTCACAAGATTTTATATCCTAAACTGAAAGGCCTCTACAATGAGTACTGAAAGCAATAAAAGCTCTCCGTTTGAAAGCAATCTTCTCCCCAGGGAAATTGTACAAAGTATTTGTGAATGAACTTAACTATAAAGTTAACTCCATCTCTTTGGGAACAGCTTCAATATGACGACTTGCAGTTCTATGATACGGTGAGTAAAATAATCTGTTAATATGTCTGTAACGTGCAATAAATTCCATTTGGAGATTTATCGTCACCGTGATCTTTAATTAATCATCACTTTATTCCATGTCTAATAAGTGGCATATTGTGAAAAATATTCTGCATGAGAATTGCTGTTAAACAGCCAAAGATCTTCAGTAGAACAGGATTTGAAATTAAATGAAAACTGTGAAGGGTAGGGTCAAATCCATTCCTGTTGTAGGTATAACATTATTCGGATCCACAATGTTATCGCTATCATTACCGGAGTATGTAAGGGTAGCTGAGGTCATAACTAGAATTATTTAAGAGGAGATTGACCAGCACTGGCTCTGTATATCATTATTAAGAAATACGAAGAGGAATATACAAACTGTCAAATTCGTCTTGAATTATTTAGCACAGAGCTATCTAGCTTTCAGTCCGTTACATGAAACATAAAAAAAAAAGAAAAAATACTTCCAGGGGATAAGCCCAGTTGGGACGTTGAAAAATAAATTAATATGAGATGGATCAGTTATAGAACAAAAATTCATAAATCTATCATTTTTCTTGTACAAGCTTAAAATACAATTCAGTGTCTAATATCTCAGATAAACATCTTTTGCTGACCGGTAGGTATTAGAATGTTGGGTGAACAACAAAACGTGCAAAAGGGGTTAATGCCGTAATCTACAATTCAACTTTGAAATAGCATGACATAAAATGAAAGGCTCAGCATGACTATTTGTCTTTTAATTGAAAACGCAAGTAAATTGCATTGTTATGGATAAGAATAAAAATAAAAAAAAAACGCAAAAAAACTAAAACACAATCGATACCGTAAAATAGAGAAACACAACGTTAAATGAGTAACCAAATATTCTGGTCAGGCTGTGAGGACAGTAGCAAAAACCTGCCCAAGTAAAATTGCTTATAAATGTTTTATCCGTGCCATGATATATCTAAGTGTTAGAAGGAAGGCCGCATAATTTCAAAACCCTTAGCTTATTTTTAATTTATAGACCTTGGGAGAAAAAAAAAAAAATGCGGATTGCCCTATCATTTATATGCCCAGACAAGAGCAATACATCTCTATAAAAGAACAGTGATATATTCTGGTTTTCAGTTTAATGTGCTGCTCTGTGCCCTGCGTGTTCTGATTCATTGGAGAGCAGCAATCACACCGACAGTAGCTGTTCCTCAGTTTCCATCAGCGACAACTAAAGGCCAATTCAAGGTTGTGGTTGGGTCATGAATCTAACGTAGCCTCTGATAGAACAATTTCCCCTCCACATGACGCTATCTGTAGGACACAGTGGGAATAGACATTCACCTCCGCTGAAGTTATTTATATTTGCCTGCATTTTCTTTGTACTTAAGCCGAGAAAACGCTGTATACTTTAGGTCAAGGCGAGAGCAGGGAAAAGCCAAATGATTTTGTTGAGGAAATAGAAGCCTTGAACTAGTATTCATGATATCAATAAAACTCTCACTTGCTAGAAGATCGCTTTCGTGTTATCAAGGTAGTAAAAACAAACATTTTATATTCTGAAAAGATTTGTAATTTTTTTTTCCCCCATTCCTGTTTCTGTTATTTTTAGCCTTGTTTTGCCATAGACAGAGTATCAATTTGTACTGGATACACATGAAGTAGGGGAAGGTTGGATGTAACTACTGTCCATCGGAAGTTATATACTTCAGTCTTGATCTAGCGACAATTCGTCGGTCTGTAAAGAGATACACGTTTAAATTAGAGTTGTGTTTTCAGTTAAAGGGACACTACAGCCACCAGAATCACTACAGCTTAATGTAGTGGTCCTGGTGTCTATAGCATGCCCCTGCAGGTTTTTTAATGTAAATGTTCCCTTTTCAGAGAAAAAGCAGTGTGTACATTGCTGCCTAGTAACACCTGTGACGGACCGCCTGGCACCCCAACCGCGTGCCTCCGTCAATCAATGCTCATAGTGCTCACTGAGGATTCCAAGCATTCCACCAGACACCATCAGCACCGTAGACCCCACAAACCTCAGCTTGGTTGGGATCTTGCCGTCCACTACCCACCCTGGACCCAAGTCCAGGATCCAGCTTCAAGTGGGTGAACCTCTCCTACTCCAGAGAGTATAGCAGGAACAGCTCTTATAAGAGCTAGTGACTATAATCCACGGGAGTATAACAATCCCCAGAGTGAATATAGCTGTCCCCTCCACACATGAGATGAGGCTCTATGTTGAGGGTGAAGAGGAACTGATTTTAATGGTGCCACACTTGGCCTTATATGACAATCCCAATGCAAGGGTTATGCCCACATGGACCTTGTGGGGAACTGAGTTACAATATTCACAGACCAATAAGAACAGTATTCCAGTGCATGACACTCCCACAAATAGCATACAATCCCTCCCCTTTGCCTGGTAGATAATTAAGTCAGATATTGCATTAACCTAATTATCTCCAGGCAGAAAAACCATGCATTTCTATAAAGTCCCAAAAGTACCCCAAAATACATAATATCTCCACAAATATCTGTCACATCCCCTGATTGCCCTGATCTGGGTGACCAACATATCCAAAAATCACCCAGATCAGTTCAGGAATTCTATGGAAGCCACATTTTGACTGACCGCACTTATGGTCCCATGCCCAATACAGTTCCAGAGAATCAGGCTGTGCGGTTGGTCTATTTCGGGAATTAGAAATAAAGTTCAAAATACCGAACGTAGCCGTTCTTGAGTAAAGTCAGTGTATGTCTGTTGTTCGGGAGTTTCTTACTGAATGCCGTTCGAATAGCCAAACATCCATGGAAGGTAAATATTTAGCGGTCGAACAGATATGTGACGTCACTTTTCCGTGACGTCGCATAGATACACTTATATACAATAACGAAGAGTATTTCGGCAATGCATCCGAAGTTGACTCATATGGTAACCATGGACAGATTCTTCTAAACGCTATACGTAGCACTGCACTAGGAATAGGAATAGGAATGCAATTCCAATAGGAATGCAGCGGCTCGAAAATGGCACCATATGTGTTCCAAGCTGGAACGCATAATATCACCACATAGACGAACGCCGCGTCACTTCCGGTGTGACACCTGCGTTCCATACGTGGTAACAGGAAATTGGACTCACAAGGAAGTATTTTGACAAAATAGAACTACCTATATAAGGGACACATTTAAGGACCTCTCCCACACTTCTGAAGAAGCCTGTGATAGGCGAAACGCGTCAAGTGGGACTCTGCAATAACTATTTTGCTTTTTTATCCATTTTGTTTAATAAATAGTGTATTTTTTAAAGCCACATACCTATTTAATTTTTATTATTTTTTACTTCCTGGTCATCATATCCTTAGGTGGGGATCATACCACCCAAGCGGATTATACTAGAGCAAGTTTCTGCTCTAGTAAATGTGAGTACTACATCTTATTTTTAATTTATCAGTATATACTACACCATTCAAGCTTCTCTTTGTGTTTTTATCGATTACATATCTCACCGATAACTGGAGCATTGGAGACACCCACTCCTGCATATATCCTTAGACGGGGATTGTTCCATCCATGCAAATCACGGTAAAGCTCCTAGTTAGCTCTATCAAATGTGAGTGTACACTGATTTAATTACTTTAGAATTACACTCATTTATCATAACATATTGCACTATTGTATTCTGTCTTTTTTATCTCTGAGGGTGATTGTATACCACTTAAAAAAGTTTTGCGTGTACGTATATTTTAAAAAAAAATTACTGGGGGTGCGGCCTCCTTCCTTTTCTTCTTTTAAATATTTTGCGGTGTTCGTGCCGTCGCGTGTCCAATTTGAGTTCCATGAACTTGACGACCAAACATCACTCATTGTACTCACGGCTTAAGATGGCCACTGCCATGTGTTCGAATGCTGATTCGAACCACTTCGACCTTTCGGGAGTTCGAAATGCCGCTTTGAAAGTTTGAAGTGTTCCTGTACCAGTACAAAAAGGCACAAAGAGTGTTTTTCAACCAGGGTTTAACACAGGGGCCATAGTCACAGGCTAGGAGGCTGGCACACAGGCCCCTCCAAAAACCAGTGGCAAGGTTACTTTCGGCCACAACACCTCTAGCGGAAGTCACTCAGACGGCCACTGGAGATGCTTTCTTATTTCTCTGATGTACTATGTGCGGCACTTTGGTTCAGCGTCTCCATGCTCTACATGCAAACCCTGTGCTAAACGCTGCTCATAGAGATGCAATGATTCGATGCTGGTTGGTGTAGTATGGCATTCGACAGCGCGTGCACAATAGCCTCCCAATGCTTTCTATATGGGAAAATATAGGATTGGCTTGAATCAAGATTGCTGATGTCAGCTACGGTGGTGGGGCAAGTCGCGGCAATGGTGAAAAGGTAAGTAAACTACCTTTTAACTCCACGGTGGGGGGTTGACACCTAGTTAGTTTAACACTATAGTGATAGAAATACATGTTTGTATTCCTGACACTATAGTGTTCTTTAAGAAAGGTTCCAACTGAGCAACATGTCTAATGTACTTGGTAGTAATAGGATAATATAGAATACACTGTAAACTGTGAGTGTTCTAAAGCCGCCAAGCAACTCAGACGGTCTGTACGTGCACAGCTTGCATGCACCTCCAGCTGCAGCTCATTGTTGCAATTTTGAAAGATGACAGCGTACAGATGCAGGGGTTTCAAACTAATATATGTTATTCCCACCCACATGGAGATATCAAGTATTCGATGTCTACAGAGAACATATAGAATGTTGTGTTTAATATGGGTTTATTGTTTCAGCTATTAAAATAATAGACAACAAAACATTATAGTGCAGGATATTGAGCCATATCGAGTGGTCTTCAGCACATTAAAGGATCACTATAGTGTCAGGAAAACAAACCCATTTTCCTGACACTATAGTGCCCTAAGAGTGCGCCCACCCTCAGGGTTCCCCTCCCGTGGTGCTGAAGGGGTTTCAGCAGCTTAAATTAATCCAGTGCCGGGCTACCTCGGCGCTGTTGACCTCTCCTCCCCCGCCAACATTAGCTCCCGAGTGGAGCAAAATGCGCATGCTCGGCAAGAGCCGCGCGTGCATTCAAATAGTCCATAGGAAAGCATTTCTCAATGCTTTTCTATGGACGTTCTGCACGCTGGATGAGAATTTCGCATCCAGTGTCACAGATGCGCCTCTAGCAGCTGTCAGGAAGACAGCCACTAGAGGTTGGATTAACACTTTATCTGAAACTGCTATGTTTACATGTGAAGGGTTAAAACCTGAGGGACCTGGCACCCAGACCACTACATTGAGCTGAAGTGGTCTGGGTGACTATAGTGTCCCTTTAAAGCAATACATTAGGTAGTATATTGCAAAGTGTGTGAATTAGGAGCTGTCACAATATAGCAGTTGGAGGAATCATCTAAACCAGGCTCAGAAGAACTTGCTGGAGCTCAAAATGTAGCATCTGACAGTATGAACGTAACAGAAAGGCACAAGTAATTAAGTCATTAAAAATATGCATAGGATTGGTAAGAGTATTCTAACCCCAAGTGCTCTAGGGCTCCCAAGATCAAAATAGATAAAGTAGGGTACCAGTCAGTAGCACATTCTAACATTATAGTAAGTAACATAAGTGACAACTTGTAAAAGATATAATTAGTTGGTGCAGTATGCCCAGTACTATATAATAATGTAAGGAGTGGAACAGTGTATTGTAATTTATCCCACGTTCACTAGAGATGGAGCAAATATGTGTGGCTTCGAACCTCTCTCTCATAATGTAAAAGCACAAAACAAAAAAAAATAAAGGAAAAAAAAGATCATAAACTGAAAAAGAAGCTCATGTGGTGTCTCCAAAAGCTGTGTTTCCCATATCGTCTGGGCATGGGATCCAGATTTGGGGAGTATTGAAATTGACATGGCAGCCAGGGCCCTCAAGAGCCCAGGGAACTCTGCCTCAAACATATTAAAAAAAAAAAAAAAATGGAAACGAAAACTACAGAAGACTATTATGCAGGAACCTCCTGCCGAACATGCAGTGCAGAGACATGAAGATAAACAAAACAAAAACAAAGCAGGCATAAGAATAGTCAGGAATCAATACTCCAGCAAGGCACACTCCTTCTCACCCATACAGATCTCCATGTCTGTCTGGGCCTCTCCAGTGCAAGTCTGTCCACCCAGCAGTCATCAAGTAAGCCATGGCAAGTCTAAAGGTTCCACACTAAGGCCTAGACAGCACTGGCTACGACACTCTCCACATTGTAGGTGGAATTTCCACTGGGGCACAACTAGATTCCTTCACATGCACTCCTCGGTGCCAGCCTCAATGTTAGTCCAGACAGGTACCAGATGACAGACCACCAGTCTGTTGGACTATCAAGTCCCCCAGAAGCGGGAGTCACAACGCAGACCAAGCATCTCTCCAAGCTCCTCCCAAGCCAGGCAGCAAAAGTAACCCAGGCCGGAACATGATGTACATAAGGCACCTGTAGGTTGATGATGACTACAGAATTCCATATATTGGAGTTTGGACCCGGCGGCCATTGCAACGGGACAACTTTTCTCACAACAATCTCCAATTCAGTGTGAATCCACCAAATATCACTGTTTTTACAGCACCTTCTGACTTGGAAAGTAGTGGAGTTAACAAATGACCGGCTCTGGACTTGTCCATTGTGCCCATTGTTGCCACTTCTTCCCAGTCGCATTGCAACCTAACTGTACAATTCCATAAGTGCCTTAGCAAGGCCTGGCAAGACACACCAGAGGTCTCTGGGTGGAGATTGGCACAGGTTCCATTGTGTGCTTTCAGCTACATCGCACATGGGGCTTTATATAGATGGCTGCAGTCACCACTTACCCTCTCTGAGCTGTTACCACGGACCATCCCACCAGACTACTCACATTTACTATGCAGTTGCTAACCTTTTTTCAAATGGGACTGGAGTATTCACCTCCGATACACGGCCTCCTTTGCTCCACAGGTTACTGAATTATTATTTAATGTAATTTCTTTTAGCTAGGGAGACCTGTAATTTTAATAATTTCAGACACTATAGAGGGCAATTCTAGAGCAAAGTTCTAAATGTGTAGCAATCAATCAGCACCAGTGTTTCATTTGTTTTTAGAATAATTCTTGAATTATCTATTTAATTGTAACGGTTTTTGCGTAACGGATTCCTGGCCTGTTCTGATTGCACAAGAAGAAAAGCCAAATGTCCAAATGGATGAACTTGGCTCCTACTAACGCAGCTGTGGCAAAACCAACCTCGCCACTGAACTGGACAAGCCTGGTTGCTAGCCTCCTACCCTGCGACTATGGCCCTGCAGGTTAAAGCTTTTATTTTCCCTGCAGAAAGGCTTGTTCGTGCCTTTCTGCCGGGGTGTTCGGTAGATTCCAGCTACCGAACAAACTACCGTACAAGGGACCACCTAGGAGCTGGAGTGTGCCGTCAATTGACCGCCCAGAAGCTGCGGTTAACCGCAGCTTAATTGATGAACGCTGGGTGGCCTTTGTTCATTTGCCGAACATGTGGCAGTGGCCATTTTAACAAATTTAAACCTATTTAGTTTAGAAAAACGTCGCCTGAGAGGGGATATGATAACATTATACAAATATATTCGGGGCCAATACAAACCATTGTGTGGAAATCTATTCATAAACCGGACTTTACATAGGACACGAGGCCATGCGTTTAGACTGGAAGAAAGAAGATTTCGTCTAAGGCAAAGGAAAGGTTTTTTTACTGTAAGAACAATCAGGATGTGGAATTCTCTGCCTGAAGAAGTGGTTTTATCAGAGTCCATACAGATGTTCAAACAGCTACTAGATGCATACTTGCAAAGACAGAATATTCAAGGATATAATCTTTCAATGTAGGGTAATAACTGCTTGATTCAAGGATAAATCTGACTGCCATTCTGGGGTCAAGAAGGAATTTTTTGTCCTAGCTTGTTGCAAAATTGTGCTTCAAACTGGGTTTTTTTTTTTTTTTGCCTTTTGCCTTTTGGATCAACAGCAAAAAAACAGGTGTGAGGAAGGCTGAACTTGATGGACGCAAGTCTCTTTTCAGCTATCTAACTATGTAACTATGGAACTGAAAACGGACACTTTATTGCGCGAACACCACTGAGCCGCCAGCCTCCTGACCTCAGCATTTGGTAGTGGAACCGACTGGCTGTTCATTCGGTAGTTTGACCGTATGAACAGCCTCACCCCAGATAGCCATGCCATGGAGCCTATTCGTGTAACGAGAGACTATGGGAAAGACTTTGGCTCCATGGCGATTGAACTATATGTTTGTGATCTGAGCGCCATTTGGTAATAATGTGCACTCAGATCTAAGCTATCTGGGGATATGTAGAATGTATATGTTTTATGTACTAAATGTATCAGTATGTAATTTTAAGTCTTTTACTGTCTTTTTGTCTGCCATGTGTGTAATGGAGTTTTGCCTCTGTCCTTGGAGATAATTGGATTACTTCTCAATTATCTCCAAGGCAGAGAGGAGGGATTGGAATGCATTGTGGGATTGTTTAAAGGTGTATGTCTGTGATTGGTCAGTGTCCTATATGTTTCCCAGTTTCCCATCTGATCCCCTAGGGGAGTGTCCACCAGGTGGGAGACCTGCATAAAAGCCGGGCAGTTAGCCCCAGTAAACCAGATTCTGCTTGACCCTCAAACCAAAGTGTTGTCTCGTATTTGGGGGAATTGGATTGTATGCTGATTGCCAGGAGTGTAAGCGGATTGTATGCTTTTCCTGTTCAGCTATTCCAGTGTTTGTGTGTTTCCAGTTCGGGAGTTGGAGGATTCGTGTAGTTTGCAGTTCGGGAGATTGGTGCTTGCAGTAGCTGCTGGTCTATCTGGAAGGGGATTATCGCCTAAACGGTTTTTAAACGGTCCGTTACAGCAGCAGTGATAAATTATTGCATACGGGCAAGGTTTTAAAAGTGGATCAACTTCAAATAGAAAACAGTTGTTTGAATATATATGCACTTATCCAGCAATGTGTAATTTGGAATGATGCCATTACAGTGAATCAAAGCTAGACCTTTGACCCACTTTAACCAAACAAATGAAGTGGTCCTACTGGGTGGTTCTGGAAAATGTACTATTTTGTACCACTGTTTGTTTTCTTTCAATTTTACCCAATTGTTTAAAAAGTCCTTCGTTTTAAAGGTACTGTAATTGAGTTTTAAATAAATACTCTTAATTGGTTCTAAAGTATAAACGAGTCATTTATCATGTAAAAAGGCATGCAGGTATAATAGCAATTTTTAAACGGGCTTTAAAAGAGGGTGGTTTGTAGTTTTTAAGATAAAATAAAGAGTTGATTACCATTAGATTGTATAAAAGCATTACAAAAATGTTTATTAAAGAAAATTGTATTTTTATTATGTAACATAACAGAGTTCATGTATTGTAGCATGCCTGTGTATTATTTAGCAATGCATTCGTATAAGTAAAGGTGTATATTTTTTAAACGTAATTATCCAAGCTTCCCTTTGTTCGACAGGCAGTGGTGTATTTTGGTTTGGTGCTGCCCTGAGATGACTAAACCAGCACCCCCCCCCCCTCCTAATCTAAATTTGCCCCACCCCACACCTTCCTGATTAAGAACCCACCCGTTCCTCTTTTGACTCCACCTACTTCTTTTAAAGGGAAACTATCGACTAACCAACCGGAAGGAGTTAACCCCATAAGGTAATTATTGCATTTCCTGAGAAACTGCAATAAATAACCCCTTAGTGACCAGACCATTTTTCAATTCTCTTACCGTTTGGGACTCTTTTTATATTTCTGCTGTGTTTGTGTTTAACTGTACCGTTTTTCACCGTTTTTCTTGCCATTAAATGGTCTTTCTAAAGATACCATTATTTTCATCATATCATATAATTATATAAAATATGATGAAATGTTTTTTTTAAAAACCACACTTTTTCGAACTTTGATCCCCAAAATCTGTTCCGCATCTACAGCTGCCAAAAAACATCTGTGCTAAATAATTTCTAAATTTTGTCCAGAGTCCTGAGTGAGACCCCACATGTATAGGTGTGTCGGGTTCTCTGTGGGCTAAAAGACCTTATTAGGAGGGAGCACATTCCGGTTTTCCAACTTGGAATTCTCACAGCTGGTCATCATGCACCCATGTCCTATTTGGGACATTTTTAATGCTGGCCAGTGTTACTTACCCCCATCAAACCATATATTTTTGAAAAGAAGACACCCTAGGGTATTGTAAATGGAGGTATTTTAACACTTTCCATGCACTAATTCTACCACCAGTCTTTGTCAAACCTTTGGGTAGTCATTGTTTTGTGTTATTTTTCCTCTCACATTGTACTTTAGGCATTGATTCTCAGTTTCTGTTATGTATTAATGACAAAGAACACCCTAATATGTGTTCAGCAACATCTCCTGAGTACAATAGTGCCCCCAATGTACAGGCTTTATGGGGTTTTGCAAACATACAGGGGTCAAATGTAGGGCTTTCCCCTTTTCCATGTTGGCACATTGAAATTTGCCAGATTGATTTGCTGGGCCTATGTTGCCCTTGAGACTGTATAGCAGCCCAGGAATGAAAATTAACCCTATCATGGCATACCATTTGTAAAAGTAGACAACCCACAGTATTCAAAATAGGGTATGTCCAGTATTTTGTAGTAGCCACTTAGCCACAAACGCTTGCCAAAGTTAGCATTCATATTTGTTTTTTGCATTTACACAAAAACTGCACTTTTACTGGTGATTTCATCGTCGTGATAATTTTTCTGTTGTAAACACTTATATTTGTGTTCATCAAAGTCTCCCGAGTAGAACAATACCCCCTCTTGTACAGGTTTTATGGTGTTTTGAAAATGTACAGGGTCAATATAGGGCTTGCACAGTTCAGTTTGCCAGATTGGTTTGCTGGTTCTGTGTTGCCTTTTGAGACCATATGGTAGCCCAGGAATGTGAAATAACCCAATCATGGCATACTATTTTCAAATGTAGACCCAGGGTATTCCAAATGGGGTATTTCGAGTCTATTGTAGTAGCCACTTAGTCACAAACGCTGGCCAAAGTTAGCTTTTTTTGGTTTTTATAAATGTTTTTTTAGAACTCCACGAAAGATACTTCACCGAATAGCAGGGATCTGAGTGCCCATTCTGTCGAAATATCACTCAGATCCGTTTGGGAGGTTAGGAACGCCATTCGAGTGAAGTTTAGACTGGTCAACCACAAGGTGAAACCCCAAAATAGTTCCAGATGGTTTTAGGCTTTGACCGGTCTTCTTTCGGGAGTATCAGTCATAAAAATAACGAATGGAACGGTTTGTGTAATAGGGGGTCGTGTGCCCTGTGTTCGGTGGTTTATTCCATACGAATGCCGCTCTTTATAGGTGAATTGAAACAAAAACATGAAGGGATGGTAGTTCAGCTGTGTTCGCGCTGTCAAGTGTCCGATTATAGTTCCATGCACTCGACGACCAAGCACCGCCGTCTGTGTTGGTGAAGAAAGATGGCCACCACCACGTGTTTGGTCATATGAACGACGGCCACCCATCCGACCACTTAGAACCTTGTGGTTTCTAAGTGTGAACACCGTCAATTGGAGGCACACGACTCCCCTGGGTGGTCCCACTGTTCGGTAGATTGTTCGACAGATGAACAATACAGCTTTAGTCTGTTCGGGAACGCCAAATTGTCGAACCATCTTAGTTTTTCATATGCATAGGTGGCTGGTTCTGCCACACTGGAGTACATGCTGTTAAATTTTGTTTATTTTGCTACCAAAGGTCTCTGTGAGCACTTCAACGGCACTCTCAAACAGATGTTGAAAACCTTCGCGGACAATCACCGAGACTGGGAGAGATTCCTGCCGCACCTTCTCTTTGCATACCGAGAGGTTCCGCATTAATCTACTGGGTGTTACCCTTTCAAATTGCTCTATGCGAGAAGGGTACAAGGTCCCCTTGATCTCATCAGAGAACACTGGGAAGGGGAAACAGAACACGAGGGAACCCCCATTGTACCGTGTGTTTTGTCATTCCTGGACTGCATGGAGCAGTTGGCCAGGATGGTAAGGGATAATCCAGGGGAGACAGAAAGCTTGGTATGATAGCGGTGCCTGGCAGCATACGTTCCAGGTGGGACAAAACATACTTGTGTTAAAGCCAGTCAAAAAGGATAACAAACAAGCTCTAGTGAATGCTCCTGTCTTGGCTGCCCCAGTCCCTAACAAACGTTTTATTGTCCACACAGACGCTTCCATGTTCGGACTGGGGGCAGTTTTAAGTCAAGTTGAAGAAGATGGAGGAGAACACCCTGTCGCATATCTCAGCAGGAAATTGTTACTCACGGAGGTGAGCTACGCAGCAGTGGAAAAGGAGTACTTGGCATTGGTTTGGGCGTTAAAGAAATTGACTCCTTATTTGTACGGACAAGAGTTCAACCTAATCACCGACCACAACCTGTTGGTCTGGCTTAACCAGGTCTCAGGGGACAATGGGCGATTACTACGATGGAGTTTGGCCCTGCAAACATACAACTATGGAAAGGGAAGCCACCTCGAGTAGCAACTAAGTCCCGAGGGAGACTGGGCCTGCCGGACGTCAGGCTCTATTACCGAGCTTCCTTGTTGGCTCAGGGACTAAGACTACTCATTGCTTCTGCAGCAGCACCTACCCCTATCTGACTCTCCTTTGAGGAGGTCTGTATATACCCGACACAACTAGCTCGGGCTATGTGGGTGGGCGCCCCGACTCTTACTAAAATGCCGATCTTACGATGTACGAAAACATTACTGCAGGCATGGAGGACATGGGCCTCAAGCATAGTAGACCCTAGGGAACTAATTAGGCTTGCCCCAATAACAGCGCTGCAAGCCCATTCTCCCGACCTAGACACCCACGGGTGGCAGGCGAGGGGCATCATGAGGGTAGACAACCTGTTCACAGGAGACACGCTGAAACCATTCCCGGCTCTGCGTGAGGAATTCTCCCTCTCCTCCAGAGACCTATTCCTATACCTGAGGGTCAAAAACATTCTACAGGCCAAACATACAACTATACCATCCATTACCAACCCGGGAAGCAGAACGGTAATGCCGACGGGTTATCTTATACCGAACAAACTACCAAACAGCCAGACCACCCAGGGCAGGCATGTGCTGCTCAGTGACCCTTTTCACCTTTGTTCGCACCTCAGTAACCACAATTATACCAACATTCTGAGCGGTCGGCTGGGTGGCAGCTGTTCGTGTGGCTGAACATGTGGCGGTGTCCATCGTTAGTCGCGAACCCTTACAATGGCGTGAATGGTGTTCGGTGGGAGCAACCTCCCGAACAAGGAATAAAGACTAATTGTACTCCCGAACAATTACATTCTGTAATTTTATTATATTTGTCACTCTCGAAAAAGATCAACCGCACAGCCTGATTTCAGGGAACTCGTTTTGGGCAAGAACCTCATGTACGGTCGGTCAAACTGAGACTTCCATGGAACTCCGAAACTCCTGAACCGATCAGAGTGATTTTTGGATATGTTTGTCCCCCAGATCGGGGCTATCAGGGAATATGACTATATTAATGTTTCCATGTTTTTGGTGGTGTTTTAAATATGTTGTAAAAATTATGTTTTCTGTGTCTGGAGATAATTGGGTTTAGTACAGTGCTTGACTCAATTATCTCCTATGTACAGAGGAGGGATTAACCTATTTTGTATGGGAGTGTCCTGGACCTGTGAGCCAATGTGATTGTGTTTATATTTTTACTGTAGTCTACTCTCAGGTCCAGAGGGGAGTGCCCCTTGCATGGGGATTGGCATACAAGGCCAGTGTGGCTACCAATAAATTAGTTCCTGCTTACCCTCAACATGGAGTCTCATCTCATGTTTGTAGGGAACTGCTATACTTGCTATAATCACCAACTCTTGAAAGAACTACACAGCTATGGGATTTGGAAAGCATCACATTAAATTTATATTATAATACTTTTACATTTTTCAACCAGCCTTCCTACATGTCATTGGGGGCCCAGTGGGGCTGCTGTGAGAGCTGTGCGTGTGGCTGTTAGAATCAAAGACAGTGAGGGAGCTGTGATATCCCTGCTCTACTCCCTCGCACCTAGCAGGTCATCTGCTGATGCTGGGAGAAAGAATGACGTCATATTCCGGCTCCCGCTGCATCAGCAAATGGAGCGCGAGGTAGCTGAGCAGGGAGATCACAGCTCCCCTGTCGCCATTGATTCTAACACAGCCGCACGCCGGAGGGTCCATAAAGTGGCCAGCATGACAGGGGAAACACAGGGGATGCCCGAGTGGGCGTTTGGGGGCAGCATTATTTGCCTTGGGCTAAATACAGCACTGTCGACAGGAGTTACAATCTTTAAGTGCCCTTAAGACCAGAAGAGCTAGAATGACAGTGTCTGCATGCATTTGCCGTCTTAACATTTTAGAATAGTTTTAAATCTACAAATTATAAAAGGTCTTAACATATTAATGGTGTTTCAATCCCAAATTACATAAGGCCGCCCCACCATGTAAGGATAAGCCAAAAGACATACTAACTGAATATATGCTACATTGCATGTAATGCTTAAAAGAGCACTCCAAGCACCATAACCACTAGACATGTGCATTCGTTATCGGACGAATATGATTTCGTCCGAATTTTCTGACTTTTTCATATTCGTTTATTATAACGAACGAAAATCCTACATAAGAATTATATACGAAAGGGCAAATGCACTACCTTTTCGTTTCAGTTCTTTTGTTTAATAGACTCTGTGCTGCAGGAGAATTAACCTGTGCGTGTAAGAATCTTTTGGCGGAACTTACCACCAATTCGCATGTTTTCAACTTTATTTTGTACGTTTTATCCTTTTTCCGCTCTGGAGTACTTCATACGAACAGAATACTTTCGTCTCCCGAACGAGGACCACCCCTGTACCCTATCAGAATGTTAACACCAGCAACTTAAGTGTGAAACCGCAAGGGAAGTAATTAATAAATGCTTCCCCTGGGCTGCCGCCATTTCGTATAACCGAACACGTGGCAGATAAAAGAATGGCGGCCATCTTGTCTCCCGTACGTGGGCAGCGGTACACTGCTGCCGTTCTATTTTCCGACCACCTATACAAACGACGTTCTACCGAACAGAGGGAGCATTGGTATCCTTAAATTAAGAGTTTCCCTTCCATTGTGGGAGGATTTAACCTCCCTTATATTCATATGGGGTTCATAGTGACCCCCATTGGTTTTAATGCGGGGGGGTAGGAATTGATAATATTTATTACAAGGAGGGAGCTGGTGGCGCGGCCGGCTCTCTCCTTGCTTTTTCTTTTGCACGTGTGCAACGTTATTTTCGTCCTAATGGACAAAAACAAAGAATTTTTCACCGAATTTCGTCGAACGGACGAATACAATTTTTATTTAGTACTAATTCATTCGTACGAAACGAAAGTTTCAATGGTGCACGTGTCTAATCACCACTGTAACCCACTGTAGTATTTATGGTGCTTTGATTGTTCCTTTTATTTTCAGTTACATTTAAAACAATTTTCCTTCAAGAGTAAATACAATTCTGTCCAAATGCTACATAGCCCTTTTCTTTTAATTGTGTTCTCTTTGTTTCTTTTTTTTGTTTTTTTGTCAAATTTTTATTGATAGATTATAAAAGGACAAACATATCACATAACCGAGCAAAATGCCGAGGACAAAAAAGAAGGCATTTTAACCCGGAAATAACATACAGTACTATTACAGAAAACATCTTAGATATAAAATATATATTGCCTTATTAAATTCAATAATAGCTGAAAATAGCCACGGCCACGTCTACACAAAAAGATAGAGATGGGCCAAGGCTAACAATCAAGACACACATCCAATTGGTCTTACATAGGAGAAAAAAAAAAAAAAAGTAAAGTCAAATTGCCCAAAAACAAAGTTGTTATAGTATCTACTAAAAGGTCAGAGAGATTATGTGAAACTATCCTAATCTTGCTTTCATACCAACTATGCAGAAATTGATATGCCTAGTACCCGAATTCCGTCCCATTACCAGTCGGTGATATCTACAATAAATTTGGAATAGAACTCACAAAGTCCCTCATTAGGGAGATTGTTACTTAAGAGTAAACCCTTCTCCATCTCAAGTTGGTATAATAGTTGTGCTTTAAGTTGGCCTTTTTTTGGGATATCTATATTTTTCCCAAAATCTAGCAATTAGAATTTTAGTTGCCATTAAACAATGAACCAAAATCAATTCCAAATTACCATGTATTTCCAAGCCAAAAAGGTGGAGTAGTGCAAAATCCGCTTTAAACTCAGGGTGTATACCTCCAATTCTAAAAATGAGGTCAAATATAATAATCCAAAGATTCTGGGACAAGTCCACCAAATATGGAGTAAAGTCCCTTCAGGGTGGAAGCATCGACAACAGTTTGGGGGATTAGTTAAGGATGTTTTAGAAAGTCTTACAGGGACCAAATACCATCTAAACAAAATTTTTGTAAAAGTCTCAAGAATATTCAGGTTGTGTAGATGTTTCCTAGTCAGCATAAATGCTTTACACCAATTATTGTGAGGAATGGAGATACCCAAGTCTTCTTCCCATTTAGTTAGAGCATTAGGTATATCCGGGACCCCCGTAAGTTTTATCAAATCTATCGCAAGAGAGAACACCTTCTTTACATCTAAACCAGAAAAAATCTTCCTGAACAGATTGCCCTTATCGACAGCCAAAGAGATAATGTGGTCTTTAAGAAAACTCTTAAGACGTAGATAGTTAAATATCTCCTTAGAGGGCAAGTCTAACTCCGTCCTGAGAGTTTCATAACTTTTCATATGCTGACCTTCTGTCATGGCCGTTACCAGTAATTCCTGTCTCTTCCGGGTTGACGGACTGTAGCCACACCCCCTCTCTGACGCGGTCTCATTGCGCTACATAATGCGACCGCGCCAGACAACAGAAGCTGGATTAATGAACAGCGTACCGCGGAATTAAACCGGCTGCAACTCTTCTCTACAAATTTCCTGTGTACCGAACCGGACTCTTACTCGACTGACCTCCTTCTCCTTCCCTCGATCACGGCTAGCACTTTGACTCCTCTCGACCTCTCTCCAACGGAACCTCCCCGGAGGGGACTCTGGGACCAACTTAAAGCCTCTGGAAGCTAAGTTACCTCACTTGTGTTATACGAACTTTCCCACTGACTACTGAGCACTCAAGCTTTAGCCTGCTCGCACGTTCTCCTATCGTTATAGGAGTAATTCCTATTCATTAACCCTTCAGTCTCCAGCTGAGATGTTTTCTACCAATTAAGCTAAATCAAATCTCTGCAAGTTAATCTCCATTACCTTCCCTTCATTTTATTGCTGCAATTCAATTGTACAAGATAGTCTAAGAATCCACTCACCAATACTGAAGTATTTAAGGATACAGTACCTATGTTTTCTTCAATCAAAATATTAAAGACACAGTATCAGTGAATTCTCTGGTGACTTTCATCTCTTTATTTTCTTCAATATATCACATTCACATCTATTTAATCTGAAATCTGCAGTTGAGCTCCATCTTACTCTATGTGAACGTGACACCTTCAAAGAGATCTTTTATCTTATAGGAACAGTTTTTATACCAGTGCCTTAAGTTTATCTCTAACATAAACTGTTCTAAAGAACATATAGTAAGATTCTCACAAAGTTTTTTCATAATTTTCAAAATGTTTTTTAAATATGACCAAGTGTTGCTTTTTCTTTTGCACATGTGCAATGTTATTTTCGTCCTAATGGACAAAAACAAAGAAGTTTTCACCGAATTTCGTCGAACGGACTAATACAATTTTTATTTAGTACTAATTCATTTGTACGAAACGAAAGTTTCAATGGTGCACATGTCTAATCACCACTGTAGTATTTATGGTGCTTTGATTGTTCCTTTTATTTTCAGTTACATTTAAAACAATTTTCCTTCAAGAGTAAATAAAATTCTGTCCAAATGCTACATAGCCCTTTTCTTTTAAGGCAAGGTTGAACTGAGAGCCTTAGGTAGTATGTAGCCTTAAAAGGCTATATTATGGCCTTTTGACTTCCTGAGACAATTATAGATCCTAGTTTATTACATCATTGATTTTAGGGTAGATTTCATTACAGCAATTGCATTAGCTTGATATTTGAAGAAGTTGTCCTAGAAAAGAGCGCAGTTAACTAATTACGCAGGTTCTTTCATCATAGTTCTTTCATCATATATATATACACACACACACACACACACACACACATACACAATATATATCTACTCAATAAATCCTTCTAAAATACTGGGGTTACTTTTGTTTTTAGTTGACACACTGTTGCTAATTTGTATCCTAGAATTTTTAATCTAAATTTGATCAATTTAAGTAAATCTGTAATTCGTATTCAGTGCCAGTTTGTCTATACCTTTAGGGGGCTGTTCTAAATTATTGTCTAGACGGCTAAGGCCACTGACATACCACTGAGGTTATTAAGTGTTAGAATGTTTTAAATAACCACATCATGGATACGACAGGTAGGTCTGCACTCACCAATTCATCACTGTGCACAAAGTATCACAGTGAAGGTATCTCCTGGTGTCTATTTATGTGTGTGTTCAAAGTTCAGCAATGGTTCTTCTCACTCCCAATATGAAACCTATAGAATGGACCTCCCGATATGCCCCCTCGCTAAACCACATGGGAAGGAAATATCGTATGCCGAGAGAGAGAAGAATTAACTGGTTTTCTTCCAATGGATTACATGTAAAACATCCTTCCCTGTAGTCCCAAAACATGACTTTGTATTGTTAATAGGCAACCTGGATAAAACAAGTCTGTCTTGGCTTTGACTAAAACTCTTTGGTGCATTTCCTCAGCATTATAGAGAATCACTTTATCATTATTTGGAAGCCCTTCCTTAAAGGACCACTCTAGGCACCCAGACCACTTCAGCTTAATGAAGTGGTCTGGGTGCCAGGTCCTTCTAGGGTTAACCCATTTTTTCATAAACATAGCAGTTTCAGAGAAACTGCTATGTTTGTGAATGGGTTAAGCCTTCCCCTATTTCCTCTAGTGGCTGTCTCATTGACAGCCGCTAGAGGCGCTTGCGTGATTCTCACTGTGAAAATCACAGTGAGAGCACGCAAGCGTCCATAGGAAAGCATTATGAATGCTTTCCTATGTGACCGGCTGAATGCGCGCGCAGCTCTTGCCGCGCGTGCGCATTCAGCCGACGGGGAGAAGAGGAGGATCGGAGGAGGAGAGCTCTCCGCCCACCACTGGAAAAAGGTACGTTTTAACCCCTTTCCAGAGCCGGGCGGGAGGGGGTCCCTGAGGGTGGGGGCACCCTCAGGGCACTCTAGTGCCAGGAAAACGAGTATGTTTTCCTGGCACTAGAGTGGTCCTTTAAGCTTGTTTCTATGTCTAAATAACGTTACATTCACTGGGACAATGGTTACAGCTATTTCTCAACCTACTACCTTACTACATTTTAGGTATTATTGCAGCTCCATGCTGTTTAATAAGGAAGGCAGTTTCCGTTAGGACGCGGCTCTGTAGTTGTCAAACTCTGGTGTTTTGAAATGATTTTACATTGGTTTGACATTTCCTTGCCTTAGGGCTCAGAAGGTGATGAGGTTATATAATGCTCAAATCAAGTATTTAGACTCGGCAACCATTGCTCCGGATCACTGTGCATACGTAATTTATGTTCTTATAAGAGTTTATTCTTATCGTTCAGGAAAGGAAGAGGAGCTGTTTATGTAGAAAATTTAACAGGATGTACATATTTAACCATTTAAGGGACAATAATCTTTCTTGTAGTCATTACACTCTGGTCCTCAGATGTCCTTCGACAGTGGCTCTAAAGAAGTGAGTATTCCGTCTTTAAATAATCTCTGTAACCCTCTCATGACAGGCGCCTTACCCTGTTTATACATGGATTTATGCCATTATTGGTCTATATCCCTTCCCTCCCAGCAACATGCATGCAAAACAAAATGTAATTTAACAATTTACCTATTTTAACCCAGCCTAGTAAGGAATTGCTCTGTCAGAGTCCCATTTGCATCTCTGCCTCTGTCTCCCTCTCCTATTCTACAAAACACTTAATTAGATCAAACTTCACAACTTCATGTTGGCTGCAAGAAAGAGGGGGAAGATGGTGGTACAACACATGGAGAACAATATAGGGATTTGTTTGCAGGTTGCAATATACTTCATGGCGTAGATGCTCAGTGTCATGCCCAGTGGTCATGATTCATGGTCGCTTGCAAAAATATTCTAAATATGCTATTTGTAGAGATTGAGAATACTGAATGGTTACCCAGTAGAGGTGCCACAATAAACGTATGAAGTTAACGGTGTTTGAGAAGCAATGGGTTAAATCTTGTTGGTGTCTATAAAATAACCTGAAATGGTATATCAATTAAAAACGGTTTTATTTTCCAGAGGAGTTTAGGACTCTAATCCCGGATCTCTGAGTTCCAGTGATCTATATTACGTGACCATGTTAGATAAGCTGTCAGAGAGAGAGCTTTGAAAATGACACCACATTTACAATGTATATTGTACGTTGCATTAGGGGTCATTCACTTAAAGTTCGGAAGTGATTGTAGATGCTATTTTATTTTGGGGGCATTATATATGAAACATTAGGTTTGGTTCCAAATAAATTGTCTGTATTCACATGAAATTATTTTCTCTAGTTACAAAGAAACAGTGTATTAAAAAAAATATATTATATTGTGCATTTTAATCCAGATTTTGGAATACATGAATTAACTCTCAAAAACTGGAATTCCTACAGCCCTTGCTCCCCTAAGAAGTGCCTGCCTAGAATCTGAGATGAGAAGAAAGTAATGTGTATTTAACAATAATGAAACCTAAAGAAATGTTTAATCAATGTTAAGAGCCAGATTGAATTGGTAGTGGATTTCCATTTTCCCAACTCTGAATGACGGAATGACAGGTACTTTGATAGTACAGTGAGTATTAAGGTTTTCAGTTCATTTTATGCGTTTGTTAGGTTAAAAATACATTTTAAATACACTATCTAAAAAGTATGCACTGTGACTATTTTGTTGATAATAGATGTTTAAGTTATGCATTTATCTGATAAGAATTGTGTTGCTGAAAAGATCATCATAATACGGTAATTTCATAGATGTTTTGCTACATGATGTTTTGTGGGTTTTTAATCTAATTTGGTTGGGGCAACCTAAGACACCCTGTTTATAAATAGTCTTGGTAGTGGCAGCTTTTATACTAGTATAGGTGTGAGTGGTGTTAAAGGAACACTATAGGGTCAGGAACACAAACATGTATTCCCGACCCTATAGGTTTTAACCCCCCATGAAAGTTTAAAACTCACATCATTTCCAGCACAGCGCGGGTCCGCCAGCAGTGGCTCTGCCCCCTTTGTGACATCATCAAAATGGCAGATTTTTAGCCAATCCAATGTTCTCCAATAGGGAAAGCATTGGATTGGCTAAAATCGGCATGGGGCGGGGCCAAATGCCATTTTGGCCAATCAGGACCTCCTCATAGAAAATCAAAATTTAATCAATGCATCTCTATGAGGAAAATTGACCGTCTCCATGCAGAGCGTGGGGACGCTGAATGTCAGGGCTACTTTTTCGGCAGCACTGACCCAGGAAGCACCTCCAGTGGCCATCTAAGGCGTGGCCACTTGGAGGTGTCCCCAGAGGCAATGTAAACACTGCCTTTTCTGTGAAACCTCATGGGCAGAAAGAGCACTTGCATCTCCAGAAGTCATTTGCAAGGCGGCATGCTGGTCGTCCTTCAACACATTTGTCAAGCACTACCGGCTAGACATATTCTCTGCCTCTGAAGCTGCTTTTGGGCGTAAGGTGTTACAAGCCGTCGTGGCATAGGTCCCGCCCAGAGGGATTCTTGCTATATCCCAGAGGTTACTGCCACCATATGACAGAAAAAACAGAAATTTTTACTTACCGTAAATTCTTTTTTTCTTAATATGGTGGCAGTATTATTACCCTCCCTCTTTATTAAAGAAATTTTTGCATTGGATGTTTGCTTGGTCTGGTTTCTTTACTTGTTACGTACTGGGGTAGGTTTTGCGGGCTCAGTATTTATACCTAAAGGGGGAGGATCCTTTTAAAATAGCTTGTTAAAGTCTTGTCCACAGGGAGACTTTATACTCACCAGAACATTATACTCATTATACTCACCAGTGATTATACTCACCAGAACATTAAGCTGTAGTTGTTATGGTGACTAACGTCCCTTTAAGAGGGATAGTTTGTTATCCTATCATCTAGTAAAGACAAATAGTGCTTTTTTTTAACCCTTTCACCCATGGAACAAGCCACTTGCCTGCCTGGGAGTGGTGGTGTTTGTGACCCTTGGTGCTGTGTGTCCTACAAGTGGTCGCCATTGCACATACAAAACAGACATTATCTTTATATAGATCATTCCTAGGAAACTCACAAAAACAGAAATTTTTACTTACCGTAAATTCTTTTTTTCTTAATATGGTGGCAGTAACCTCTGGGTTTTGCTCCTCCCTGTGGACAAGACTTTAACAAGCTATTTTAAAAGGATCCTCCCCCTTTAGGTATAAATACTGAGCCCGCAAAACCTACCCCAGTACGTAACAAGTAAAGAAACCAGACCAAGCAAACATCCAATGCAAAAATTTCTTTAATAAAGAGGGAGGGTAATAATACTGCCACCATATTAAGAAAAAAAGAATTTACGGTAAGTAAAAATTTCTGTTTTTTCTGTCATATGGTGGCAGTAACCTCTGGGATATAGCAAGAATCCCTCTGGGCGGGACCTATGCCACGACGGCTTGTAACACCTTACGCCCAAAAGCAGCTTCAGAGGCAGAGAATATGTCTAGCCGGTAGTGCTTGACAAATGTGTTGAAGGACGACCAGCATGCCGCCTTGCAAATGACTTCTGGAGATGCAAGTGCTCTTTCTGCCCATGAGGTAGCCATGGCTCGAGTAGAATGGGCCTTGATTGTAGCAGGAGACTGAAGACCCGAGGAAGAATATGCCAAATCGATAGCCTGAATGAGCCAACGAGACAAGGTCCCACGGGAAGCCACCTTGCCCTTTAGGTGACCCTGAAAATTAACAAACAGGTGATCCGAAACTCTGAACTCCTTTGTTCTGTTTAAATATATACATAACGCTCTTCTGACGTCCAACTTTTGCCATCTGTGCTCTTGAAGGGATGAGGGCGCACTAAAAAAGGAAGGTAAAATAATAGGTTGATTAACATTTTTTGAAGATAAAACCTTCGGAAGAAAAGATGGTCTCGGGTAAAGAACCACTTTGTCCTCATGGAAAATGGTGAATTCATCTGAGGAGGATAGGGCGTGAAGTTCTCCCACTCTTTTGGCCGACGTGATGGCTACCAAAAACAATACCTTGAGAGATAAAATTTTCAAAGGAACTTCCTCCAAAGGTTCAAACGGGTTAGTACTAAGGGCCTGAAGGACTAGGGACAAGTCCCACGTCGGAAACACCGATCGTTTAGGAGGTCTCTTGAGGCTGATTGACCTAAAAAATCTTCTGACGAAAACATTGGCTGCCAAATCCTTAATAAGAAAAAAATTCAAGGCTGAGATTTGAACCTTGAGAGTTGAGACTCCTAGGCCTGCGTCAAAGCCGTCTTGCAAAAACTGAAGAATGTTATCAATTGATGGTTGTAAGATCGGGAACCGGTGATCCCTACACCAGTGAAGAAATCTGGACCAAATTCTGAAGTATATCCTAGAAGTCGATCGTCTAGTTGCGTGGAGTAAGACTGTTATTCTCTCATCTTGCAAGCCCTTGTTTCGAAGGATCAGCCTTGCAGTAGCCAAGCCGTCAACCTGAACATTTCCAGTACTTTCAAGGGTAGGTTCCTGTTCACAATGAGATGAACTGAAATGGGAAGCTCCCAATATTCGATAGTCATCTTCTTTAGGGCCGCAAACCAGACTCTGTTTGGCCAATAAGGGATTATCGCCAATATCCTCGCCTTGTCCGTACGTATCTTGAGGAGGACCCTTGGGATCAGGGGCAGAGGTGGGAAGATGTAAGCCAGCGGAAAATCCCACCTCATGGATAGAGCGTCTATCCAATTGGGTTGATCCGTTCTGAATAGGGAGGCGAAGTGGGAAACCTTCTTGTTTGATTCTCTTGCCATCAAATCTACTTCTGGGACACCAAATTTTCCAGTCAAGATACTGAATACGTCTGGGTTTAGAGACCATTCCTTTTGGTCCCACTTCCCTCTGCTCAAATCGTCGGCTATTACATTGTCGCTGCCTCTTATGTACACCGCTGCGATGTCTTCTAGATTTCTCTGCGCCCATTCCATAACTTCTGTGCAAAGACTGTAAAGCCTTCTTGCTCTGGTTCCTCCCTGTCGATTGATATAAGAGACTACCGTGCGATTGTCTGACTGTATCTTGACCGCTCTTTGAAGTAGCCAAGGTCTGAGGTGATGAAGAGCATACAGAACCGCCAATAATTCTTTGAAATTTGTAGATTCCTTTGCTTCCCTGGAAGACCATTTTCCTTGGAACATGGTGGAGCCTAAGTGGGCTCCCCAACCTGAGTTTGAAGCGTCTGTGGTGACTATTAGCCAGACCTGTGGTAGAAAGGATAAACCTTTTAAAAGGCACTCTGAGGTTTTCCACCAATCTAGTTGCGTCTTCACCTGAGGGGACAGCAGGAATATTTCGTCCAGATCTTCCTCCCTCTTTGACCAGGAAGTCAGGATGTTCCACTGTAAGGGTCTGACCTTTGATCTTGCCCATTTGACCGCCGGGAAGGTGGCCGTAAGAAGACCTAACACACTCATGGCCTCTCTGAAGGAACAAGTTTTCATCCTTTGGAGGTTGGAAATCGTTTTTCGGATCTTTTTTCTCTTTCGTTTGGGAAGGAATATTGACATGGAGTCTGAATTGATCTCGAAGCCGAGAAACTCTATAACTTTTGTTGGAATGCAAACTGATTTCTTTAGATTCAAGATCCAGCCTGAAGAAACCTTATAGTGACCTGCAGATCCTCGTGTAGTTGATTCTCGGTATGTGCCACTAGAAGCCAGTCGTCTAAATATGGGATAATTGAAATACCCCTTTCCCTCAAATGAGCAGTTAGAGGAGACAGGATCTTTGTAAAGATTCTTGGAGCGGACGACAGACCGAAAGGCAGGGCCCTGAACTGGAAATGAAGGATGTGACTTCTTCTTCTTATTGCAAATCTTAAATATTTCCTTGAAGCGCTGGCTATCGGAACATGAAGATACGCATCCTTTAAGTCTATCTTCACCATAACGTCGCCTTTTTGTAATAGAGGAAAAATCGATGCGATTGATTCCATACGGAATCTGTGATAGGGGATAAACTGATTTATCTTCTTCAAATCCAGAATGGGCCGAAACGAGTTGTCCGGTTTTGGAACCAGAAATAGTCTCGAATAGACTCCCCGAAATTCCTGTTCTTTTGGAACTCTTTCTATAACCCCTTTGTGTAGAAGCAGCCTGGACTGATAATCTAGAGCTCGAGATTTTTTTGCAGACTGGTAAGTCGATAGTAGAAACCTTGACCTTGGTTTTTCCAGAAAAATAATCCTGTGTCCCTTTCGGATAATCCTTAGAACCCAGGGATCCTCTGTGGTCTGTTCCCACACCGGAAAAAAATATTGGAGCCGTCCTCCCACACCTCTGGCGTCAAAAACGTCTCCCTTTGTCTCTGAAGGATCTTTTGACCTCATTACTTTCAAATTTCCGGCTTTTATCCTTTCTTTGAAAAAAATGTGGTCTCTCTTGAAAGGATCTCCTACCCTTAGATTGGTAGTTTCTGTACCCCGGTCTCCAGGAGGATTTTCTATCTTGCGGAAGTGCCTTCTTGGTTTCAGACATCTGTCTTATGATTTCCTCTAAGGGAGCACCGAATAATTTTGATTTTTCCAAAGGAAGTTCACAAAGGACTGCCTTAGACGCTGTATCCGCCGACCAAGACCTCAACCATAGGGCACGTCTTGCCACAGAAGACAAACCCATGATCCTGGAGGCCAATTTCAGCACCTCAGTCGACATATCCAAAAGGAATTCATTCGCCAAATGCATGTTCTGAAACATGTGACTTAGACCATTAATATGACCAGACGATACATTTTCCTGTACTAAATTTAGCCACACTTCATTTGCTCTGGCCACTGCTGCTCCTGCCAGTAAGGCTTTGCATTGGAAACCAGCTGTTTGATAATCCCGCCTACACGAGGTTTCGGCTCTTTTATCCATAGGATTCTTTAATGCAGCAGTTTCTCCTATAGGGATAGTGGTTCTTTTGGCAATCTGTGCCACCTGAACATCAACCTTTGGGAGATCTTCCCACATAACGTTGCTAGCCAGCCTGAAGACATCCTTGAAGTGTCTGGAAATAAAGGCACGTTTTTCCGGGTTTTTCCATTCCCTAAATACAAATTCAAGTAGGCTCTGTTGCACAGAAAAGCCTTTCTTTGGATTTTCTGATCCCTGAGGTAGAATTGTCAGATTTACTTCTTTAATAAATTTACGGATTGCCTCAGAGGGAAACCCCACTGGTTCACTTGACGATTAAGCTGAATCTACTGATTCCAAAGAAGAAGAACATTCTCCCGAAGATGATTCAGATGAAGAAATTCTCTTTCTTTTATTAATCTTTTGTTGAATGGGGGCTTCTACCCTTTTAGATTCTTTAATCGTGTCCAAGGTCTGTGACAAATTCTCTTGGAACCAGGATAGGAAAGATTGCATATCTTTTTGCTTTTCTCTTTCCAAAGAGTTTGCAGTACACTGACTGCATATTTTCTTCCTAGACCCGTCTGGGAGAGGAGTTGCACATTCGCTGCAAACAATATGTTTGGACTTCACCGTAGCCTTTCTAGGCGTGGGGGTTAGCTTTTCCTTATCCATCTCAGGTGGACTAGACATATCTGTAAAAAATAAGTGGAGGCTCTTTAGAATAAAGACTCTTCTTCAGAAAGTATTTCAAAGTAAAGATTATTTTATCAATCTTACCTCAAAATACCTCTGAGCCGTGTGGGGGGGCAGGTGACACGGCGTACCACTTCTGACCTGCATCCATGCTGTCAGTGGGTACCAGCACAGCTTTTAAACTCAAATTTCGCGGGTTTTTTTTTTTTTTTTGGTGTGTATATCTTTAAGTTTCCGTTTGCGCATGCGTCTTTGCGCACCCGGAAGCTTAGGTGGAACGCAAACACCACCAGGGCGTGCGTTCCACCGCTGTGCGCTTGCTCAGAGCGAGCTCCGCCTCCCGGAAGCAATTAGCCGGAAACCTTCTCGGCATAAATTCAACAGCCTCTGTTCACTCCGTAACGGCAAGACAACGGAGCATGGGCCACTCAGCTTACCACCCGGGCAGCTCTCGGACCGGATCCCCCAGACAACATCCCGTGTGCCTCACCAGAAAATGAAAGTCCTGTCCATCCCTATCGGGACAAGAAAGAAGACTGGGGTAGGTTTTGCGGGCTCAGTATTTATACCTAAAGGGGGAGGATCCTTTTAAAATAGCTTGTTAAAGTCTTGTCCACAGGGAGGAGCAAAACCCAGAGGTTACTGCCACCATATGACAGAAAAATAGTATTTCTGTTTCTATTCCGATATTTCAGACCCTGAAAATACATTCCGGGTGTTGTAAGAGATTTAAAAAAATAAATAAATGGAAAAAAACCAAAACAATAATCTCAGTTTATACGTGAATGAATCCTACCACGGCCTGTTTCCAAACAATGTTATCTTTTATAATAAAATAAACCCGGTAGTGAAGAGGTATGTAAATCTGGTTTACTTGGATAAAATGGTAACTACAATTGAAAGGAAAAAAACAAAATAAAAATACTGCAAAGCAGACGACCGTGTTTGAAAGCTTGCAGAGTAGAACCGATAACGGAATTCAGAGTCAGACGGCTTTACCACAACTGCAACTCTCAAATCACAAAAATCATGCATCACTGTGTATTTTGCAGACATGAAAGACCAAATACAAACCTGTATCCCTAACTTTACAGTGCACCTGTCCCCATTTATATTCAGCACTGCCTCGAGGTTTCCATAAAAATAGTTGAAATGTGTTTTTTTTTTTTACTTATTTTTACCATGTGGCTGCTAACTTCTCTGTCTGTGCGCTACGTCATTAAGGGTGTGTTTCCTCAACCCCTGGTCCAATTCAATGCTCCTCATACAGAAACATTGGGGACCGGATGTGCATGCGCGGCAAGTGTTGTGCATGCATGAAATGCTTCTCATAGGAAAGCATTCAATCCAATGTTTTCCTGCTGTGAGTTTAGAGGCAGAGGCAGGTATAGATAAAGCGGCAGAATTACATCAAATCAATATTTTTACATTTGTTGAATAAAACATTCACCATGGCATAAACAATAGCAGAAACTCAATAAACAGGATAAAACGTGTCATGAGAATTGTGGGAGTGGAGACAAGGAAAATGGCTGCTTTTTGATCTAGCTCCGATGTGCTAAATTAAAGCGGGTACTAAAATGCTTTCAAGCTTCTCTCAACCTTTCAGTGGATACTTAGCTGTTTTACAAGCTTGGCGAGTAAACGACACATTTAAGTAATTTAATATATAACATCCAGAAACTACCAAATGCCAAACACAGGCAAAATTAAGACTAAAGTGTCTTGAATCTGGATTACTGCATCTTTTCCAAATGTATATAAAACTCTATATTGTTTTCTGAAATCATTGCTTTGTTGGATAGATGTAGTTTCCTTCAGTTGTAAGTACTGGATGTAGAAAAGTTGAATGTGGTGGTTAATTGATTTATCGTCATTCTAGCTGGCATGACATTTTATTAGGGAGAACAGATATCCAATGGAGTTAACTTGTGATAGAAATTGGCAATATGCTAATTGCAGAGACGTTGGCGTCCGTACAGCTAAACGGAAACCGATTCGCACACAGCACTAATCAATCTGGAATTTTCTTCGAGATCACTGTAGCCAAAAGACTGTAAAAACAAAATAAATAATCTGACTTTTGCTAATTAATCCAGTTCAATAGCTATTGATTTATTTCATGACTCAGCCAAAAAAAAATAGCAAGCAAGAAAACAAAAACAAATTAAAAAAAAAACCTTTAGATAGAAGAAACTTTGATTGAGATTTTAATGGAATAAAATATACATTGTGAAATATCCAAAATGACTTCTTTGGTGAATTTCTGGTAGACATTTATAGCACAGATGAGGATAATTTGATATCTTTCGGAGCTCTTTCCATCTCTCTGAAGACCAGTAGGATGAATTGACAGTCAGATTCGACTGTTACGCAGAGAGTCAGAATTCTCTAATTACAAGAAATTGGTGTAAAATGAGCTAATCTGTCCTACTCCTACCTTTAATTCTGTTTTGTGAATGTATAAGATATTGGTATTATTACCGCAATTATAATCAACACACTAGAATTAAAAAAAATATAGATGTTAGTAATCCATTGTAAAGAAGACATTCATTTGTTAGGCTGTTAGAGTTTAGAAAGGTGTATTTCATGCGGGGGCCTGGCTGACCGAGCTACAGCATCCGACGTGTCTTGAAGGAGCTCCACACCAGAATCTAATGTAAAACCCTTTAAGCTACATTTAGAGCTTCAAAAGGGAGACAACATTACGAGGCCCAGTGAGCCCTGGAATGCCTGATATCAGGCTCTCATTCGAGAGGCCTGCTCTGCCGGTGTGTCCCAAATTGGCACCTGAACCTCGTGAGGAGGAAGGGGACTCAGGAATCCATGGAAGATGAGGATATACTTACTCCGGGAAGTATATCCCAGTATACCGGGAAGCTGACTGACTCCTCTCCTGCCACGAAAATAGAGACATTAAAAAACTGCTAAAAGACCTAAGGAACCCAGGAAGAGATGGGCGTCCTCCACCAGAAAATCCAAGCAGTGGAGAACAGGGAGAGTACTCGGGACATTCAAATACAAGACACCAAGAGCCAACTGGAGGGCATGACCCAACAGGAGTCCCGCAATGGAGTCCCAACAAAGGTGCCGGAATGTCCGCCTGTGCGGCATCCCAGAGAGCATAAGTGGGGAGGCGCTGATACCATTCGTCCAGCGATTGCTTGCTTCACTGGGCCTCAATGGGGGCACCAACCCCACACTGCTAACAACTGCCTTCAGGGTCCGAAAGGCTGCAACAGCCACAGCTGGAGCGCCCAGAGGTACGATAGCAGTTACAAGAGATGTTGTGGTTCGTTCTGCCATCCTAGCCCGTTCCAGAGAAATGGTGAGGATCCACTTTGAAGGCTGCACTGTGGCAATATACAGCGACCTACCGTTTGCTATCCTGATGGAAAAACGGCTGTTGGCTACGATCGCTAGTCGGTTACGGGGACACTCATTGAAGTACCGCTGGGGTGCAGACGGCTCACTAATAGTCGCAACAGGAGATTCCAACCTGAGCCTGACCTCTTCTGGAGATAAAAAGTCATTCCTGCAAAAACGTAACCTACACGATTAGGGGGCAGCTGTCCAGGCCAGAGGAAATGTGACATGACAGGCCTCTCTCTATATGTTCCCAATAGTTCGAGACTTTATAATGCTCTAGTCCTACTTTGAGCTATATCCCAGTTATTTTACCCCACTCAATAGGCCATAACTTTGTGATCATCAGATCAAGAGTATCTATATATGTGTCCTCCACTATTGGAAATAGGCTGTTAATTAACCTCCCACACTTTACTCTAAGATGTCTTGGCCAATACCATAACAAGACGCCTGTCTAGTTTTAATTTTATTTTTCTGCAATGACAAAGGTATTTGTGATCATCAGTTACAGGGTATCTATATATGTGTTCACCACTACTGGACGTAGGTTATTAGTTAACTTACCACACTTTATTCTAAGATGTCTTGACCAATACCATAACATGACACCCATCGTGTTGTAATTTTATTTCTATGCAATGACAAAAATGTGTACTATATGTTCCAACCCAAATAAAATATTATTATATTATATATATTGATGAGAAATCTCTGTATTTTCTATTAGTATACAGTTTAACCCTTTCATGACAGATGATGTTCCAGGGCAGTCCTAATATTGACTGGTGGGACAGGAGAGGAATGACACACACACACACTCTACTGCCTAGGGACACCTCTAGTGGCAATTACTCCACTGATGTTCCTCATAGAGATGCACCATAGCCTCTAAATGCTATCCTATGGGAAAGTATTGGATTGGCTGAGATTATCAAATTTGGAGCCTTAAGGGGCCTGGATCAGTGCACTGAGACAACTTCACTGGGTGCCTTTGGTGTCCCTTTAAATTTGAATTCTCACTTTAGTGAATAATCCTAAATGTATTTTTGATGGAAACATGCATTATCAGCAATGAACCAGACAGTATTGTTTTGATGGAAACATTTACCAGCTATTGGTATTACATTGCATAATGGCAAGCATGGGAACGAGGCCTTAGTTACTAGACTGGGGACTAGAACTTACTGCAGTAGGAAAATGGCCCAAAGTATTTGAAAGACGAGACTCACAATCTTTTCGAAAAATAGCTTGAGTTGATTACACAGAGCTCTATACACATTTAATTTATTTTATAATGTGTACAAGCTTTATACATTTCTAGAACAAACACTGTATTCTAAACGGATCCAGGACTTTAGATTAATTTTTGCTTTGTAACCTTGACTTCCCATCTCTTGTGATTATCTTTTAATTGCATTACGCTCTTTGAAATAGAGTTGTAATAAAAACAAAACATACAAAAAAAAAATAAAAAAAAATAAACACTATTCCAAAACAGAATGTAGTCATTATGCTGCAATGCACGGTTTGCGTTATCTTCGGATGTAAATTCCCTCTGTAATGTTATTGGAGAAGGTAAAGTATCAGCCAAAATTAAGATGTCACTAGCAATTTCTGATGTCCGCTACAAGCTGTAACTAGTGATGACTGTAAGGCCAGACTTGTTCCCCAGTTTTAAAACATCTAGATTAGAATTAAAATTAGCGTTGTTAGGACGAGAGGAGGATTGCAAGGTGAATAAGGGTACTTAGTCGGGTCCTCAGGGGACAAGACACAGGGCTGAAATATCAACAAGCAGTCAGCTGAAATGGTTTGACGAATGAGGCCTTCAGCTCATGTTTGGATAAATCAGAATGAAGGATATCATGCAAATGTGTGGATAGTGGCATTTCAATCCCAGACATCAATATAATTAAAGGAACAGTTAAAAAAAAAAAAAAAGCCAAAATAAATAAACGAAATGTGACTTACTAAAGGACATATGCTTGGTTTACCCGGTGGGCCGTCTGATTAACAGACAGTTGTTTAGACTTTGGGGATCTACTCACTAAACCGTGATGTCACAAATGAAAAAACAAATTGCGAAGTTGAAACTAAAGAAGCAAAGTTAGAATTTCAACGGACACTGTAGCCACCAGAACAACTACAGCTTATTGCATTTGTTCTGGTGAGTAGAATCATTCCCTGCAGGCGTTTTGCAGTAAACCCGTTTTTTTCAGAGAAAATGCAGAGTTTACATAACAGCCTAGGGATACCTCCACTGGCGACTCCTCAGATGGCTACTAGAGGTGCATCTTGGGGCAGTGCTGCACAGTGTGACTGACATTCACTGACTCCATCCTCTGCATGGAGACACTGAACTTTCCTCATAGAGATGCATTGATTCAAATTCATCTCTATGAGGAGATGTTTATTAGTTGGGGCGGCGTTTGACTCCACCACACCTCCTAGGCTGGTATCGTCAGAATTGATCTCAGTAAATCCAATGCTCTCCTATGGTAAAGCATTGTGATTGGTTTAGATCATCAATTCTGATGATGTCAGCCAAAGAGGCTGATCTGGGCAGAGCCAGCTGAAAAAAAAAAAATGTAGTTTTTAAATATATATATGTATTAAGGCAGTTTGGCCTGTATTTGTGGGAGGGGCTTAAATTAATTCACTCCCCTATATAAGGGACACCCCTTACCTGACTCATATCGCTTGAGGTCAGCATCAGAATGATTTCCACTTCCGGGTCATCCAGACACCATTTTACCTGATTACTCCATGAGGTTTTCTAAGCAGAGCTGTGTCAGGAATCCAGCCACAGGCTTTTCCGGCCTATCACCTTCTTTCTTGAATCCATCGCCGTGGATGGTGTCCAAGTGACTCACAAACCGTAAGTCGACCTACCCGTTACGCCAGGCATCAGTCCCACGGCACCATGCACGGGTCAGGTCCTCACTTTACGGCTGCATTTTGTCTAAGTCTGTTCTAAAACCATTGCATGTTCATGCATATCATTCGTTTAAACCCACTACTAGGCTTTGGGTGTACTACAGGATTCTTGGACATTATCGCATTTCATGTACAAACCAACGAACCACTGCATTTTCACCTACACACTGACCCCTACCGGTTTTTGGTGTACTACAGGCTTCTTAGACATTATTGCATTTCATGTACAAATCAACGAACCACTGCATTTGCGCCTACACACTGACCCCTACTGGTTATTTGGTGTACTACAGGCTTCTCAGACATTATTGCATTTCATGTACAAATCAACGAACCACTGCATTTGCGCCTACACACTGACCCCTACCGGTCATTCGGTGTACTACAGGCTTCTCAGACATTATTGCATTTCATGTACAAACCAACAAACCACTGCATTTTTCACCTACACACTGACCCCTATCAGTCATTCGGTGTACTACAGGCTTCTTAGATGTTTTTGCTTTTCATGTACAAAACAATAAACCACTGCATTTTTCACCTACACACTGACCCCTACCAGTCATTCAGTGTACTACAGGCTTCTCAGACATTATTGCATTTCATGTACAAACCAACGAACCACTGCATTTGCGCCTACACACTGACCCCTACCGGTCATTCGGTATACTACAGGCTTCTCAGACTTTATTTCACTTCATAAGCAAACAAACTAACTGCAGCATTTTCGCTTTTATACTGACTCCTATCTGTCAAACGGTAGGATTAACCCCTTAAGGACACATGACATGTGTGACATGTAATGATCCCCTTTTATTCCAGAAGTTTGGTCCTTAAGGGGTTAAAGGGTATTTTACCATACAATCAGCATTTCTGACCCCTACTGGTCAACAGCAAAACTGTCTTCCCATGTCATATACAATTTACCAGCCAATATAAATTACACATAAGATTGTTTTAAACATAACCATAAACCATAAATTAAACTCCAGCACGGGCTCAACTTCAGGTTTAATTCACAATAATTTACATTTCACATCAAGACCAACAGTGGTTCTATCAACACTGCCACCTACAGGTCTGGCAAGTACATTGACAATTTTCATGGGGTTTTACAAACACCAAAACACTGACACCTATAGGTCAACAGACAAACAACATTTCACATACCAATCAGTTTCCAACTACACTGCCACCTATAGGGCACTCGGCAGATCTCCAGTGCACTTGCATTTTGCAACACCATGTTCACTGACCCCTACCATTCAATAAGACATACAACAATTCACATAGCAAGCACTATATCCACATCTGGTATAAATACATATATTATTACACAGTAGCAGACGCATCTGTATATACGTAACTGGTAATATAGTTCACATACATTTTTCACAGCACGCTGCTCACACAACAGACTTTCCCCTAGCAAGGGGACATACAACTTACAATGTGGGGACAGAACACTTTTTCACTTGTACATACGGCACTTAATGGGTTAAGATTTATACATATTTAACCAGCATGGCTACGATGTTTAAAATTTACACATCACGGCACTTTACTTTTCACATATACTGTACGTATTAAGATAAGCTTGGTCTATGCCATATTTCCTTATGCCATACGGTTTTATCCATTCGGGTTACAGTTACTACTAAAAAACCTATACGGATTGTCAGGTTCAATACCATACTACCAGGTACATACACCTGCTCACGTAGTTATCCATCTCTTACCTTCCCTGGAATAGTAATAGTGTACTGGCAATTAGGGTTCTAGGGCCCAATAGGTATTACCCCCTTTTTTCTCTGCATTATGCTTCGGTTAATGGTCCCGCGAGGCCAACACCCCGCCTCACACTCTGAGGCATACACCCCTCGGGCCACTCGTGAGCTAGCCGCCTCGCATTGTATCATAGAGAGGGCCTCACCTGTCACTCCCCTTCCTATTTTCTGGTTACTGTCACTGAGAGGCCAACATCCTGCCACAACGTTCGGTGGCCACACAAAATCCCCTCGCGCCAAGCATAGATAGAGCCTCTCAAGCCACTTGGCAACTAGCAGGGCCTCACCAGTCACCAAAAAAAAAAAAAAAAAAACACCAAGCCTAATCGTTTCGCCTTACGGCTTAGCTAGCAAGCCAGTACAAGAACCCTGGGTACAAGTAATAATTGCAATCTTTATTGTTATTTAAGTATTTCTCAAAAAGATGGTGAAGAATCACCTCTTCCTAGCACCCCGGCTAGAATTGATACACCTTCAAGCAGAGGAGATGTTGCTAGTCCAGCAGCAATCAGATCCTGGACGATCCCACACATTACCATCAACCTTAAGGAGGTGACAAATCCCCTACCCTGCTACAGCAAGGAAAGCATTGTTATTCAAACTCCTCCATACATCAACAGACAACACGGAGGCAGGGGAAGGCCCAGCTACATCAACTCAGGTGACACCCAGGCTATGCTAGCCTCACTCATAAACTCATGAGCCAAAAAATTTATGACAGACTGGCAATCTCGAGTTGGTCACCACAGCCCTCACAAGGCTGGGCCTCACGCTACTGTACAACCAGCACCAACCGAAACTCTGTTACCTGGTACAATCAATTCTTATGACACACAAGACGTTAACCCTGCACGTATGATCCCAGTACATTGGGGAAGCAAGGCATATATATGTAGGATGATGGAAAATATGGTCAGATCCAGGGATTCCAGGTAAATCGGGAACTGACCATCCCTTGGTTGGGTTGGCATTTGGAATATGTAGAGATGTTTATTTGTGCAGGTACCCATACAGAAGGGATTTTGTCCCAAACAAATGGACGAGCACTCTCAGGCTCCAGGTACCAGCACCTCTGAACTACCAGAGACCATTGATATGAGTAGTTGCATTGCATATATGTTCAAATGGTTCAGGGCACATGACAAACCATGTGTCCCAATACAACTTACAAATAACGTACACACCAATGCATTTTCAACACTACTGACTCATCACCATTCCAGACTTGTAGTAGATTTATTAAAGCTCTGGAGCTTCAAAGGGCTCCCATACAGGTATCATAAACACACCTTCAAGGAATATAGCATGCCCTCACTTACAGTCAGCACAACAAAACCATTGGCTGTAAACACACTCATAGCCAAGATTTGCAGAGGGGTCTTCCAATCTCCACCATTTACAGCATGGCACCAAACACAAACACATTAGTATTGTCACAAGGAATCTTCCCTTAAACGAAGACTAACCATAGACTTATTGGCACCAAACACCTCCGCTACCCCAAGTCTCAACTCCCTCATACCCTCCGAGGAGTTTTCTTACTATACAACACCATTGATCTACCTTTACAGCTATCACTCAAGCATGAGTTGAAGCTTGGGTAAGCACAGGGCCGGCCTTAGGCATTTTGACGCCCTGTGCGAAAAATCTTCACAGCGCCCCCCCCTCCCCCCCGTCATCCATGTATGCTGTAATGTTTGTGTTGTCTGTGTATGTGATAGTAGGTGTGATGACTGTGTGTGATATGTATGCTATGTGTGATATTTGTAATGGGTGTATTAACAGTGTGTGATATGCGTGTATTGGTTGTATGTGACACACACACACACACACACACAGAGTCAGACGGCCATACACACACACAGGAAGACATCCACACACACACACAGGCAGACAGACACACAAAGGCAGACAGTCTCACACACACACACAGACACACACAGGCAGACAGTCAGTCATACACACAGACACAGACAGTAATACACACAGACACACACAGAGGCAGACAGTAATACACACAGACACACAGTCATACACACAGACACACACAGTCATACACACAGACAAACACAGTCATACACACAGACAAACACGCAGACAGTCATACACACAGACACACACAGGCAGACAGCCATACACACAGACACACAGAGGCAGACAGCCATACACACAGACACACAGAGGCAGACAGCCATACACACAGAGGCAGTCATACACACAATCACACACACAGAGGTAGACAGTCATACACACAGAGGCAGACAGTCATACACACAGACACACACACAGAGGCAGACAGTAATACACACAGACACACAGTGGCAGACAGTCATATATACACACACACACACACACACAGGAAGACAGTCTCACACACAGACACAGGGGTGTATTTGCCGCGAGGCAAACAAGGCATTTGCCTTGGGCGGCATTTTCCAGGGGGCGGCAAAAAAGCCGCCCCCAAACGCCCAGGGCAAATGCTTTGTTAGCCTTGCGGCTAACAGACACCCTGGGCTGGTGGCTGCTGGGCTGGTTGCTGGGCGGGCGGGCGGCTGGCGAGGGAGCACTTCCTCTGAGCTGTCTGCTCAGCTCCCTCGCGCGCCGCAGAGTGAGGCTGGGAGCCGGAATATGACGTCATATTCCGGCTCCGCCTCCCAGCCTCACTCTGCGGCGCGCGAGGGAGCTGAGCAGACAGCTCAGAGGAAGTGCTCCCTCGCCAGCAACCAGCCCAGCAGCCCGACCGGCAGCCCCACTAGACCCCAGGGAGAGGGAGAACCCCCCCCCCAGCATTCCCAAAGGTAAGGAGGCTGGGGGGGTAAATTAAAAAAAAAAAAATGAGTTAATGTGAGTGAGTGTGTCTGTTAGTGTGTGTGTGTGTGTCTGACTGTGTGTGTCTGTTAGTGTGTGAGTGTGTCTGTTAGTGTGTGTGTGTGTGTCTGTTAGTGTGTGTGAGTGTGTCTGTTAGTGTGTGTGAGTGTGTCTGTTAGTGTGTGTGAGTGTGTGTCTGTTAGTGAGTGTGAGTGTGTCTGTTTGTCTGTTAGAGTGTGTGTGTGTGAGAGTGTGTCTGTTAGAGTGTGTGTGTGTCTGTTAGTGTGTGTATGTCAGTGTGTGTGAGTGTGTCTGTTAGTGAGTGTGTGAGTGTGTCTGTTAGCAGCTAACAGACACACTCACACACTCACTAACAGACACACTCACTAACAGACACACTCACACTCACTAACAGACACACTCATACACTCACACACACACACTGACAGATACGCATCCATTAGCTAACAGTTAGCTAATGGATGCGTATCTGTCAGTGTGTGTGTATTTAGAAGGCGGGGGAAGGGTTGGGTGGGGGTGGCGGGGGGGGGGGGGGTGGGGGTGAGGGGGGCGCCTGAGTTTTGTCCTGCCTAGGGCAGCACAAAACCAGGATACACCCCTGCACAGACAGACAGTCAGTCATACACACAGACACAGACAGTAATACACACACAGAGGCAGACAGTCATACACACAGACACACAGAGGCAGACAGTCATACACACAGACACACAGAGGCAGACAGTCATACACACAGACACACACAGAGGCAGACAGTCATACACACACACACACAGACACACACAGGCAGACAGTCATACACAGACACACACACACAGGCAGACAGTCATACACACAGACACACACAGGCAGACAGTCATACACACACAGACAGTAATAAACACAGGCAGAGAGTCACACTCACCTGACAATCCCACAGTTACCTGTGGAGTTCATTGTGGAGGCAGTGCAGCTCCTGGTGACTGTTTGGTGGGGAAGCAGGGACTCCTTCCTGCTTCCCCTGCAGCAGTTTTCCGGCGCTTTTAGCTCCGCCCCCGCCGCACGGTAAGCTCCGCCCCCGCTGCAAATTAAAAAAAAAAAAAAAAAAAAATTTATTTTTATTTTTTTTTTTTTTAAATCCACGGCGCCCCCTGCTCCATGGCGCCCTGTGCGGCCGCACAGCTCGCACACCCCTAAGGCCGGCCCTGGGTAAGTAAGACCAATATCATCAACGCAGTAAACGGCTACCATCTACCCTACACACTGGCACTTACATGGCATAAATTGGGCAATCCTTTCCCCGCTTAACTTTCGAGCTACAGATTAGCCTACTATCGATATTTGCAGATACTCTGTGCTGGTTATGATAACAGATCCAGAGGCCTTACAGTCATACACTATCTAGAAGACTTCTTGTTGATCAAAGATAACATATTTTTTCTGTCATATGGTGGCAGTCACATATGGGTTTTGCTCCTCCCTGTGGACAAGACTTTTAACAAGCTTATTAAAAAGGATCCTCCCCCTTTGGGTATAAAGGCTCAGACCGCAAAACCTACCCCAGTCTTCTTTCTTGTCCCGATAGGGATGGACAGGACTTCGTCGTTGGTGAGACACACAGGTTGCTGTCTGGGGGATCCGGTCCGAGAGCTGCCCGGGTGGTAAGCCGAGTGGCCCATGCTCCGTTTTCTTAATCGTTACGGAGCATACTGAGGTCTGTAATTTATGCCGAGAAAGTTTCCGGCAAATACTTCCGGGAGGCGGAGCTCGCTCTGAGCAAGCGCACAGCGGTGGAACGCACGCCCGGGTGGTGTTTGCGTTCCACCTAAGCTTCCGGGTGCGCAAAGACGCATGCGCAAACGGAAGCTTAAAGAGATATTGCAAAAAAAAAAAAAAAAAAAAACGAAAATTTGAATTTAAAAGCTGTGCTAGTACCCACTGACAGCATGATGCAGATCAGAAGAGGTACGCCGTGTCACCTGCCCCCCCACACGGCTCAGAGGTATTTTGAGGTAAGATTTACAGAAAATAGATCTTTACTTTGAAATACTTTCTGAAGGAGAAAATACTTTCTAAGGAGTATCCGTTTAATTTTTTCAGATATGTCTAGTCCACCTGAGATGGATAAAGAGAAACTAACTCCCACGCCTAGAAAGGCTACGGTGAAGTCCAAACATATTGTTTGCAGCGAATGTGCAACTCCCCTCCCAGACGGGTCTAGGAAGAAAATATGCAGTCTGTGTACTGCAAACTCGTTGGAAAGAGAGAAGCAAAAGGATATGCAATCTTTCCTATCCTGGTTCCAGGAGAGTTTGTCCCAGACCTTGGACACGATTAAGGATTCTAAGAGGGTAGAAGCCCCCAGTCAACGAAAGATCAATAAAAGAAAAAGAGATTCCTCATCTGGATCATCTTCAGGGGAATGTTCTTCTGTCGAATCAGAGGATTTGGGTTCCTCATCCAGTGAACCAGTGGGTTTTCCATCAGAGGCAATCCGTAAATTTGTTAAAGAAGTGAATCTGACCATCCTACCTCAGGGAGCAGAAAATCCTAAGAGAGGTTTTTTTTGTACAACAGAGCCTAGTTGATTCTATTTTTAGGGAATGGAAAAACCCGGAAAAACGTGCCTTTATTTCCAGACACTTCAAGGACATCTTTAAGCTGGCTAGCGACGTTATGTGGGAAGATCTCCCAAAAGTTGATGTTCAGGTGGCACAGATTGCCAAGAGAACCACGATCCCTATTGGAGAAACTGCAGCATTAAAAAATCCCATGGATAAGAGAGCCGAAACCTCGTGTAGGCGAGCTTATCAGACAGCCGGTTTCCAATGTAAAGCCCTTCTGGCAGGGGCAGCAGCAGCCAGAGCGAATGAAGTTTGGCTAAATCTAGTACAAGAAAATTTTTCATCTGGCCAGGTCGTTGATCTTAGTCACATGTTTCAGAACATGCATTTAGCGAATGAATTCCTTTTGGATATGTCAGTAGAAGTGATAAAATTGGCCTCCAGGATCATGGGTTTGACTTCGGTGGCAAGACGTGCCCTATGGTTGAGGTCTTGGTCGGCAGATACGGCGTCCAAGGCAGTCCTTTGTGAACTTCCTCTGGAAAAGGCTAAATTGTTCGGCGCTCCCTTAGAGGAAATCATACGTCAGATGTCTGAAGCCAAGAAGGCACTTCCTCAGGATCGAAAAATTTCCTGGAGAGCAGGCTACAGGAATTATCAATCCAGGGGTAGACGACCCTTTCAGGAAAGACCACACTTTTTTCAAAGAAAAGAAAAGAACCGAAAATTTGAACAGAGTAACGAAGTCAAGAGAAGCTTCAGAGACAAAGGGAAGCGTTTTTGACGCCAGAGGTGTAGGAGGACGACTCCAATATTTTTTACCGACATGGGAACAGACCACAAAGGATCCTTGGGTTCTAAGGATTATCCGAAAGGGACACAAGATTGTTTTTCTGGAAAAGCCAAGATCAAGGTTTCTACTTTCATCCTACCAGTCCAGAAAGAAATCTCGAGCTCTAGATTGTCAGACCAGGATGCTTCTTCACAAAAGGGTAATAGAAAGAGTGCCACAGAAACGGGAATTTCGAGGAGTCTATTCAAGACTGTTTCTCGTTCCAAAACCGGACCACTCATTTTGGCCCATTCTGGATCTGAAGAGGATAATTCAGTTTATCCCTTATCACAGATTCCGTATGGAATCAATCGCATCAATTTTTCCCCTATTGCAAAACGGAGACGTTATGGTAAAAATCGACTTAAAGGATGCCTATCTACATGTTCCGATAGCCACTACTTCAAGGAAATATCTAAGATTTGCAATAAGAAGAAGAAGTCACACCGTTCATTTCCAGTTCAGGGCTCTACCTTTTGGTCTGTCCTCCGCTCCAAGAATCTTTACCAAAATCCTGTCTCCTCTAACTGCTCATTTAAGGGAAAAGGGTGTTTCAATTGTCCCATATTTAGACGACTGGCTACTGGTGGCACATACCGAAGATCAACTGCACGAGGATCTGCGGATCACTATAAAGTTTCTTCAGGACCATGGTTGGATTTTGAATCTAAAAAAAATCAGTTTGCATTCCAACAAGAGTAATAGAGTTTCTCGGGTTCAAGATCGATTCAACCACCATGTCAATTTTTCTGCCCAGACGGAAGAGAATAAAGATCCGAAGATCGATTTCCAACCTCCAGAGAATGAAAAGTTGTTCATTCAGAGAGGCCATGAGTGTGTTAGGGCTTCTTACGGCCACTTTTCCCGCAGTCAAATGGGCAAGATCAAAGGTCAGACCTTTACAGTGGAACATCCTGACGTCTTGGTCAAAGAAGGAGGAAGATCTAGACGAAAGATTCCTACTGTCCCCTCAGGTGAAAAAGCAGCTAGATTGGTGGATAACCTCAGAGTGCCTGTTAAAAGGCTTGTCCTTTCTACCAAAGGTCTGGCTGATAGTCACCACAGACGCTTCAAACTCAGGTTGGGGAGCCCACTTGGGTTCCACCATGTTCCAAGGAAAATGGTCTTCCAAAGAAGCAGAGGAATCCACAAATTTCAAAGAATTGTTGGCGGTTCTGTATGCTCTTCATCACCTCAGACCTTGGTTACTTCAAAGAGCGGTCAAGATACAGTCAGACAATCGTACGGTAGTCTCTTATATCAATCGACAGGGAGGAACCAGAGCGAGAAGGCTTTACAGTCTTTGTACAGCCGTTATGGAATGGGCGCAGAGAAATCTAGAAGACATTACGGCGGTCTACATAAGAGGCAGCGACAATGTTATAGCCGACGATTTGAGCAGGGGAAAGTGGGACCAAAAGGAATGGTCGCTAAACCCGGACGTATTCAGAATCCTAACTGGGAAATTCGACGTACCAGAAGTAGATTTGATGGCAAGAAGATCAAACAAGAAGGTTTACCACTTCGCCTCCCTATTCAGAACGGATCGACCCAGTTGGATAGACGCTCTATCAATAAGGTGGGATTTTCAGCTGGCTTACATCTTCCCACCTCTGCCCCTGATCCCAAAGGTTCTCCTCAAGATACGAACAGACAGGGCAAGGATATTGGCAATAATCCCTTATTGGCCAAACAGAGTCTGGTTTGCCGCCCTAAAAGAGATGACCATCAGCTATTGGGAACTTCCAATGTCAGCTCATCTCATTGTGAACAGGAACCTACCCTTGAAAGTACTAGAGATGTTCAGATTGACGGCTTGGCTACTGCAAGGCTGATCCTTCGAAACAAGGGATTGCAGGATGAGAGAATAGCTGTCTTACTCCGCGCCACTAGAGTATCGACTTCTAGGATATACTTTAGAATTTGGTCCAAGTTTCTGCACTGGTGTAGGGATCACCGGTTCCCGATCTTACAACCATCAATTGATAACATTCTTCAGTTTTTGCAAGAAGGCTTTGACGCTGGCCTGGGAGTCTCAACTCTCAAGGTCCAAATATCAGCTTTGAATTTTTTTCTTCTAAAGGATCTGGCAGCAAATGTTTTTATCAGAAGGTTTTTTAGGTCTATCAGCCTCAGGAGGCCTCCTAAACGATCAGTGTTTCCATCATGGGACTTAGCCCTAGTCCTTCAAGCCCTTAGTGCTACCCCGTTTGAACCTTTGGAGGAAGTTCCTTTAAAAATGTTATCTCTTAAGGTTTTGTTTTTGGTAGCCATCACGTCGGCCAAAAGAGTGGGAGAACTTCACGCCCTATCCTCCTCAGACGAATTCACTATTTTCCATGAGGACAAGGTGGTTCTTTACCCGAGACCATCTTTTCTTCCTAAGGTTTTATTTTCAAAGAATGTGAATCAACCTATTATTTTACCTTCCTTTTTTAGTGCGCCCTCATCCCTTCAAGAACACAGATGGCAAAAGTTGGACGTAAGAAGAGCGTTACGTATATATTTAAACAGAACAAAGGAATTCAGAGTGTCGGATCACCTGTTTGTTAATTTTCAGGGTCACTTAAAGGGTAAGGTATCTTCCCGTGGTACTTTATCTCGTTGGCTTATTCAGGCTATCGATTTGGCATATTCTTCCTCAGGTCTTCAGTCGCCTGCTGCTATCAAGGCCCATTCTACTCGAGCTATGGCTACCTCATGGGCAGAAAGAGCACTTGCATCTCCAGAAATCATTTGCAAGGCAGCATGCTGGTCATCTTACAACACCTTTATCAAGCACTACCGGCTAGACATTTTCTCTGCCTCTGAAGCTGCCTTTGGGCGTAAGGTGTTACAAGCCGTCGTGGCATAGGTCCCGCCCAGAGGGATTCTTGCTATATCCCATATGTGACTGCCACCATATGACAGAAAAAACAGAAATTTTTACTTACCGTAAATTCTTTTTTTCTTAATATGGTGGCAGTATTATAACCCTCCCTCTTTATTAAAGTAATTTTGCATTGGATATTGGATTTGTCTGGTTTCTTTACTTGTCACGTACTGGGGTAGGTTTTGCGGTCTGAGCCTTTATACCCAAAGGGGGAGGATCCTTTTTAATAAGCTTGTTAAAAGTCTTGTCCACAGGGAGGAGCAAAACCCATATGTGACTGCCACCATATTAAGAAAAAAAGAATTTACGGTAAGTAAAAATTTCTGTTTTTCACTAGAAGCCTCATGGCAGCTTAGTCTGGTTGACCACTTGGGCGTCCCAGTACCCCATAATAAACAGAAGGCCCAGACACGATCATCACATTACTGGGCATATGACTTGAGTCGGCATCCATACACGCAAGTTACCACAAGACAAATAGTTAACATTCTCAACTACATCAATCACTACCTCCTGCTTAGTACTTACAACTGCAAGGAACTACAATCCCTACCAGGTTCCTTAATTTTGACATACCAATCATACCACAAGACCACGCTTTCACATCCAGAGTACTTTCCCCTTTTTTCCACACTTCCAACATGACGATCAGAGGATGTCCCTAGACACCTCAGCAACAGCAGACCTGCACATGGGGGGGAATTTCTCAACCACTTGGCATTGTAAAAGCATGTTCCTTCCAGGATTGTCTGACACTTCTCCAACCAGATGGTCAGATGCGGCGTCTACCACGGGTTTGGCAGCGATCTACCGGGAACGATTGCTTTGGAGCTGTTGGCCATGGCATCCAGGTTTGGAAATGTTTCCACCACCTCAGCCCCTTTGGGAGATCTACCCCATTGTAGCAGCTGCTGTGGAATGGGGTAAATCATGGTCACTGTCATCAATCCGTTGTTACTCAGACAACTAAGCACATGTCATATCATCAACAAACGTCACTACTCATTCATAAGGTCATGATATTTCTGGGGAACTCACTTGGTTGGCCACTTATCACATTTCACTTTCATGTACCAGACGGGGGTATACATCCCTGCCGACAATTGTCTCATTTATATTCCAGGCATGTTCATCATACGCTTCCTACAGCCGCCCATACAGTCACGGCCACTCTTTCGTTCCAGAGACAAAATAATGGATTAGACATACTCATGCAGCATAGCATGCACTATCCCACCTAGCACTTTCGTCCCATACTTTTAGAACACATAACACAGCTTTTCACCTGGCTTAAAGAATCTCCTTGGAACACAACATAGCTCAACCTGTGTCATAACATTTCTCCTAGGTTTTGCTTCTTTTTGCCACCTTAAACTTAAACTCTCACACACCATTAATTATATATTTTACAGGCATTCAACAACATATGATAACCTATGGCCAAAACTACCATAACTTCATGCTATCATACCAGACAAGAATATACTCAGAGGTTTTCAGGAATCCATTCCCCCACGTTCCTCTCAGAGATTACCAATAGCCATCCAACTTTTCATCCTTATCAGACCTATTAGATCTACAACCATTCAATTATACTACCAAGTCAGCCATTACCAGCCATGCCCATTGCCTTTCTCAGGCCAGAGAATCCACTACCATCACCACCACTCAGACAGATCATTGTCTTCAACGATCCCACGTATGTAAACACATATATCATTACCTATTGGCTCTACCACATTCCGAAACGAGTCAACACGCACCAACAGTAGAGATAACATACTATCCTACCCACAACAAATGGTATCCACTTTCGGTCCTAGATTCCTACCTTCAAAATCCTTCCAGGAATTAAATACTGTAATGCATTTAAGGAAATGTCTGGTTAATTTGTATATATTTGTTGACTGTATTAATACTATCCTACGCTTATGCTGGATCCTTACTCCATATACGGCTATTTGCCCCTTACACAAGTATTAAGGCAGTTTGGCCTGTATTTGTGGGAGGGGCTTAAATTAATTCACTCCCCTATATAAGGGACACCACTTACCTGACTCATATATCGCTTGAGGTCAGCATCAGAATGACCCTCCCACCCACTCCTCATTTCAACACTTTCTCTTTTCTTTCCATTTACTTTACTTTCTTACTCCTTGGTGGGCCCTCTTTATTTACAGGCCTACAGTATCGTCGGTCTCGGCACACCACAACCGACTTGCTCCCTTTATACTATCCTACGCTTATGCTGGATCCTTACTCCATATACGGCTATTTGCCCCTTACACAAATTATATATTTATATTAACTTATTTAAGGGGGACTAGGACCCTACAAGTGTTTCCTCACCATCTAGTGTAACATATTATAGGGATATATTCTTCCTTATCAATATACAATACCTGACCATGTAGGGTTCCTAAGTAACAGTGTAGTGGTCTCTTGTGTTGCAAGATGTCTTCTATTTATTGCACTATATAGATTTCAAGACATCTTGCAACACAAGAGACCACTACACTGTTACTTAGGAACCCTACATGGTCAGGTATTGTATATTGATAAGGAAGAATATATCCCTATTATATGTTATATTATATCAGCCTCAGACTTTTTCCCTTCGTATAGTGGCAGTACTTACAAGTGTTCCTTAGGATTCTGGACAAGAAGCTCCCCCTTCTTTAGAATTTAAATGCTGTGCTCCGCCTGCTGCCTCCATATAAGCTGTAACTCAGAGACACTCCCCAGTTCTTCTTGTCCCGGCAACGGGACGGACAGGTTCCCCCACAGTGCAGGTGGAGATTTGGTGCGTTCAGCACAGGTTGCTGACCGGGAGGTGAGTGCCCGATAGTTTCCCGGGCGGGAACTGAGCGGCAACAGTACTTCCGGGTTCGCGTTACGGAACGTGACCGGGTACTGGCTTTTGTGTTTTTTTCTGACGGAGTTCCCAGGCGGTCCTCCTTCATTGCTCATTACGCATGCGCACAGCGGTGGAACGCACGCCCGAGAGGCTTTGCGTTCCACCAAACACAGAATCGCGCTACTAAGCATGCGCAAAACGGTGTTTGGCGCCAAATTTAAGATTTGGATACATGGCTGTGCAGGACCTTCCTGACCCCAAGGGTGGGTGTACAGTTCTGGTTCTCCGTGTCACCTGCCCTCCTACACGGATCTTAGGTGATTTAAGGTGAGATTTAACCATTGAACTCTCCTTTTTTCACCTTTCTTTATGCATGCTTCTAGAAAGTCCTATGTCTCCAGATATAGACAAGATGTCAACTTCTGTTCCGAAAACCACAAGTAAATCTAAGCACTTATGTTGTCTGGAATGTGCGTTACCTCTACCTGACGGATGTCGCAAAAATACATGCAATCAGTGCGCAACGGATCGGCTAGAAAAAGCCGAGCAGACTGATATGGCATCCTTCCTGGGCTGGTTTCAGGAAAATTTGTCCCAGACATTTGAAGCTTATAAAGATGCTGTGAATAAAGAACTGGCTATTCGGGAGAAACTGCCCACACAGCATAGGAGGAGTAGATCTCCTTCTGTGTCTGACGTCTCTTCACCTTCGGATATTTCCAGCCTGGCTTCAAGTGTGGAGGAGGGTTTTCCACCAGAAGAGCTGAAGAAATTTATTAAAGAAGTGACGACGGCGGTACAAGAAACTGAACCTACCAAGGGTAAGGTTAAAGGTTTCCCAATGTCTCCTTAAATCTTGGATCTCCATCATAGAGAATGAAAGAATCCTGAAAGACGTACGTTCATTTCAAAACATTTTGAACTGCTGTTCAAGCTACAGTCTGGAGAAAAATGGGAAGATCTTCCTAAGTGGATGTTCAGATTGCCCAGCTATCAAAGAAAACCACTATACCCATTGGCGAAGTCTCAGGACTTAAAGACCCAATGGACGAACGGGCCGAAACTTCGTGTAGTAGAATATTCCAGGCCGCAGGATATCAGTGCTGAGCTGAATTTGCAGGTTCAGCGGTTCTCAGAGCTCAGAGCGTTTGGCTACAAGCCCTGGAGGATTCCCTTATGGGAAATCTGATACAGATCCTTCCCATCTCTTGTTCCTACTGAAAGATGAGTTTTCTTTGTTTATCAGCGAGGATTATGGGTTTGTCGTCAGTAGCCAGAAGAGCTCTTTGGCTACGAACATGGACAGCTGACTCTGCGTCTAAGGCATCCTTATGTGAATTACCCTTTAAAAGGAACAAATTGGCACTCCTTTGGAAGACATTATTAGACAGATGTCTGATACGAAGAAAGCCCTGCCTCTGGAATCAAGAACCCAGGGATATTAAAGTTTTCAGTACAAGGGTCAGAGGTCCTTTCGTTACCAGGGCGGGTTTCAAAAGCATGATGGCCTCTGGCCATACCAGCCTGAAAATCCCTGATCTTGTCAGATCTCAGAAGCCATCCAGACTCGGGCCTGGTTAGTACTTGTATGGGAGACCAACTAGGTACCTCAAATAAACAGCCAGTGGTCTAGTTAGGAATCCAACAGGCATGACAAAAGAGGAAGTTTTTGACGCCATAAGAGTGGGAGGACGCCTTCGGTTCTTCGCCCAAGACTGGGAAAGAGTGCTTCATATAGGTGGATTACAAGAACCATTTCAGAAGGTTACAGAATAAAGTTGCATCGAAACCACGTCCATCCTTCCTGCTGTCAAGCTATCCATCAGGAGTAAAACAAATGCTCTTCTTCTTTAAGAAAGGTGGTAGAGTGGTACCCAAACGTTGGGAATTTCAGGGAGTTTACTCACGCCTTTTTTTTTCTGGTTCAAAAACCAGATGCATCTTTCCGGCTGATCCTAGACCTGAAACTAGTAAACACCTGCTTACCATGACAGAAGTTCCGTATGGAACGTATTTTGTCTTTTGACACACATTTTACAAAGGGAGATTACATGGCAGAGTTGGTTTTTAAATATGCTTATCTCCATGTACCGGTTTCAGAATCTTCCCGGAAGTTTCTCAGGTTTGCGGTTCTAGCAAGAAAGCGAAGGATTCTCCATTTACAATTAAACTCTTCCCTTTGGCCTGTCCTCAGCTCTTCGAGCTTTTACGAAAATCTTGGCACCCATAGCGGCGGTTTTACGTCTGAAAGGTATCTCGATTGTTCCAGGCCTGGACGTTTGGTTCCTGAAGGCCCAATAAAGACAACTGCTGAATCTTCATCTCAAGATTACAATGAAGGTTTTAAGAGATCACGGTTGGATCCTGAACCTGGAAAAATCCAAGCTGACTGCGTCACGACGTCTAGAGTTCTTGGGTCTTAGAGGAAATTCACAGTCCCTCTCTCTTTTTCTACAATTAGTGAAACAAATGAGGATTTTAAAAGCCGTATCAAAGCTGCATAAAAACCTAAGTTCAATCAGAGATGCTATGAGGTTCTAGGCCTCCTCGCTTCTGCAATCCCAGCAGGGGCCTGGGCAAAGGCAGAAGCAATACCATTGCAATGGGACTTCCTTTTCCAATGGACACGATAACAGGTAGATCTAGACTCTCCCTTCCACCTATCCAAAGGGGTGAAAGGACTCCTGAACTGGTGGAAACACAGAAGCAAAATCTCAAAGGGCCTATCGTTTGCTCAGAAACAATGGTTTATGATATCCACATATGCCTCCCAGATGGGTTGGGGCGCCCATCTAGCTTCTCGGTTCCGTCAGGGTCTTGGAACAGAGTGGAGGCAGGCGCTTCCTGGAGTTTCAGGGATTAAATGCGGTTTGGAAGGCACTGGTTTCCTTCCGTTCAGCCATCACCAATCAGGCAATGAGGATTCAGTCGGACGACGCCACTACAGTGTTTTTTTTGTATCGCCAGGGTGGCACGAAGGTAAAAGCTCTGCTACCACATATGTCTTGGGCTCAAGCGAATCTTCTCGCTATATCAGCTACCCATATCAGAGGGTCTCTAAACGTTGTTTCAGACGGCCTCAGCCGTAGACTTTGGTCTCAGGCAGACTGGGCACTGTCAAGCCAAGTTTTTTTTGGAGCTGGGTTCACGCTTCGGCAGGCCGGAGATAGACCTGTTTGCCACAAGGAGAAACAGGAAAGTACAATGTTTTGCTTCTCTCCATTCAGGATTTACCCAGTTGTCCTAGACGGTCTATAGATACCTTGGACCTTCGACATGGCTTATGTTTTCCCTCCTGTCGCTCTTATACCACGGATTGTTCATAGGTAAGATGGAGAAGGCAAGTAATTGGCAGTCCTGCCCTTCTGGCCGAACAGGAGTTTTTTCGGAAGTGGAAAACTTGACAATCTCGCGTTGGCATCTCCAGTCTCTTCTCAAGTATTGGAGAATGTGACTCTTCCCGTGGAAACTCTGGAGATTTTTCACCTGACGGCATGGTTGCTGCAAGGGTGATCCTTCAAGGCCATGGTCTCTCTGACCTTTATGTGATGTGTTGCTGTCTTCTGTCCGCTGGTCCACTTCGTAAATCTATTTCAGAGCTTGGATGAAGTTCAGAACCTGGTGTTCACTTCGAGGTTGGATCCGGCCAAAGCCTCTATCCCGGAAAGTCTTTCTTGTTTGCAAGATGGGTTTGAAGCCGGCCTGGGAGTTTTTTACGCTCAAAGGCCAGATTTCAGCTCTAAATCACTTCCTGGTTCATGACTTTGCCTCAAACCTGATTTTTTCTAAGATTTCTTAAGTCCATAAGGCTTAAGAGGCCTCCTAAGTTAGTACCTTTCTCTACTTGGGATCTGTCTCTGGTGCTTCGAGCCCTTTGTGAACCACCATTTGAACATTTACTGGAGGTTCCTATCAAGTTTCTTACCTTCAAGACGGTTTTCCGGGTGCCTATCACCTCTGCTAGTTGAGTAGGTGTGATCCGAGATCTCTCTTTCTCTCCGGAATTCACCTTTTTTTTCATCAAGACTAGGTGGTCCTGCACACCAAGCCTTCTTTTTTGCCTAAGGTTATTTCTAGTGCTGCAATTACCAACCTATTGTCCTACCGGGTTTTTGTCATTTTCCTACGTCGGATCTGGAAAGAATGTGACATCTCCTAGATGTTAGAAGATCCCTGAAAATCTGTCTTCAGAAGACTCAGGGATTAGATCCTTAGATCAATTTGTATTCTTTCATGGCACTAACAGGGGTTGTGCTGTCTCAGGACCCTCTTTGGCCAGATGGCTAACGTATACATTCAGGTTGGCTTATCAATCCAAAGGGATTCCCCTTAGTTTCCCTTTAAAGGCTCGTGCCGCTAGAGCTATGACGACCTCCTGGGCTGAAAATGCAGCCGCCTCACCTGAAGACATCTGCAAAGCTGCTGCTTGGTCTTCCTTACATACTTTTATCAAGCATTGTAGGCTGGACGTATTCTCATCATCTGAAGCTGCTTTGGGCGTAAGGTGCTACAAGCTGTGGCCTGCTGAGTTCCCACCCTTTGTTGTATGCAGGGGTCTTGCTATATCCCACTTGTAAGTACTGCCACTATACGAAGGGAAAAACAGTAATTTTACTTACCGTAAATTCCTTTTTTCTTAGTATAGTGGCAGTACTGGCTTTCCCTCCGCTTTCAAATAGATTAAATTCTATGCATCATTCGGTCTCCGTTTGGTTCTTTTGTATTACTGGTGAGTGTCTCTGAGTTACAGCTTATATGGAGGCAGCAGGCGGAGCACAGCATTTAAATTCTAAAGAAGGGGGAGCTTCTTGTCCAGAATCCTAAGGAACATCCCACTTGTAAGTACTGCCACTATACTAAGAAAAAAGGAATTTACGGTAAGTAAAATTACTGTTTTTCCAGCTCCTGCTACTCAATAACAGGAGTTGTTTGTCCAACTATGTATCTGCTGTCAGGATAAAGACATTGTTACATTTGGTTCCCCAAACGGTCATTTCATGAACTTTTACTTGATGGGAACGAATACCTATATATTATTTTTGAGAGACAGTTGATATAGCATTTTTTTTTTTTTTGTCAATCTGATTTTTATTAAGGCATATAGTATGGGGTACAAAAGAGAAGACGGAGGAAACGTTAAAGCGAGTTACATTATAGGGTTGGTACAACAATACACAAAGTTAACGTACATATCCAGATTATCAATGCCTAATTTTTTTATTTTTTGTAACGTAGTTAAGCTCCAATTTGGAAATACAAGCTAGGGATCGTAGGATCCTGATTAGCATCTCGCTAGGTCATGCTAGCCAGGTGGCAGGTTACACATATATAACAAAAAGAAAAACAAGACATTAGTTACTTGTGCTAAGTACATGCTATCTTCAGTATGCGCGCAGGTCTGGCTAGTTTAGCGTTAGTGTTAGTGGTACTGGTCAGGCAGGTTAAGCTATGCACAAGTTACGACATTTTTGAACCATGTGAGCACAGGTGTTTTGTCAAATTTCGTCGTGGTAATACATAGAAATTTCAGGCTGTAGAACAGTAATAAGGTAGTTTAAACTTTTACATTGTTAAGGTCTGTATGTTATTTGTGCATGTTATAGATATAGCACATCGTGCCACCACAGCTAGAGTATGCATAATGAAACATATGTGTATTTCATATAGGCAGTGGAAAAACTTTGCACGTTTTTTAAAGTTTTAAAGATGCGTAACAATGAATTATGTCTATGCTGAGTTTTGAAAAAATTACAAAACCGGATTAACTTCAGGCTGGTTATAAGAGTGATAGATAACAGTGCATGTTATTCGTTTGTTCAAGCTTACGAATCTATGTAGTGATTTGCTGTGTCTGGCTAAACATGCTGTGCAGCTTGATTCTGGTAGTTACAACCTGTCTATGCTATACATTTCACCGACAGTGTTAATAGATTTAGACATAGAATAAACATGAAATAAAATAAGATTTAGCATTGATATACCAGTATATGAATAAAAATAAAAATAAAAATAAAAGGCTGGAGGGACATAGTCCACAGGGGCTGCTTAGATGTAGAATCATGTCGGCAGTCCAGGCCGCCGTGCGGCAACGAGAGTTAGCGGGTGTCAGCCTACACCAGTGGTCGGTTCTGGTAGATCGCATATCGATAAGTCCCTCGGGTCCAGTATGATCAGGTGAGTCGTCGTAGTGCTGAGGCTGCCCTGTATTCTCAGGCCATGTGGATGGTTGGCTGTGCAAGTGTCTTGGTCGGTGTGCCCCCTTCCGGCTTGCCTCCTGAGCGTTGTGCTGCGGGCCTGGTTCTCAGTGAGTGTCGGGCACCGTTTAGACCCAAGTCTGGTGCCTGGGGCTTGTCTCCGCTGGGTAGAGCCCTGCCATTTTAGGTGTGGGGGTCCGCCCTTGCCCCGGAACCTCGTGGGGGCTGGTGCTCGTGAGCCATGAGCCTGGAGTCCTGTGTGGTCCAGGGTCGCCCCTTTTGGGGTGGTACGGAGGTATGTAGTCGGTCGCTTGCGTAGTCGCTTCATTGCTCTCCGCCAGTATGGCTGGCACCTCTGGGATATACCCAGTGTTGCTCCCGGTCCGGGAGGGGCCTTGACGCAGGGTTTTAGAGTATCCCCCTTCCCCCTACTGCTAACGGCTCTGACCTGCGCGGGTGGGGTCTGGTTCGGTGTCTCAGGCTGTAAGTATGCCTCCAACTTGGCCCAGAAGTGGTCAAAGATTAGTGCAATAGGGTCCTTTGTGTGGTCTATAGTTCCTGTTGTAGTATGCTGTTGCCATCGCCTGTCCGACACTCTCGTGTCGGAGTGAACCGCCATCTTGGTGACCCCCTGCCCCGCTCCATTGATATAGCATTTTATATTATTATCTACCATTCGGTAAAAAAAATTTTATCTTTATAACTAGGCCCAGCACTTTTCCTGGATACTGATATAGCATTTTATGTATTTTTTATTATTACTTTGTTTTTTAAATTTTATCAGTTTACTGTTTAGTAAGTAACCAGTGCCCCCCTTTTACATCGGGGGTAGCATTTTTCCTGGATATCCCTTCAGCCAGACTACGAGTTTCAATATCACAGCTCTCTCACAAGTTATTTCCTGGAAATTTAGGATATAGTATCCTTACTTTCTACTGCCATTGAGGTCTAACTGAATTCGGGAAGATATCAATATAAAGCATGTGGTTGGTTGTTGGTTGATTCTGACTCTTAGAATTTGAACAAACAACTAAATACACCGACAAACAAAACTAAGATCTGCAAGCCAAAGTTAATAAAATAAGCATTACACGTTACAACCTAATGGGAATCTTCAGAAAATTATCTGCTACATTTCATGAACAAAAACTATTTGTTTGTATAGATCCGAAAAGCACATAGTACAATCCAGTCCAAATAAAAGCCATAAAATCAGGGTTTGAGTCCTGCAGGAACGCGTGGGAGTGGCATTCTTGCACTTTTTTCACAGCAGGAACGCAGTTCCCCCTGCAGGCACTAACCAAGTGGCGTCAAAAAATGATGCCCCCTGTCATGAGGGGGGGGGGGGGGGGCGGCACCTGATGGACCCCCTCCCCCCCCCGGCGGGCGGCTGTCTACTGGTGACATCAAATGATGTCATATTCCGGCTCCCAGCGACAGTAGACAGCACGCGCGGCGTGAGGAAGCTGAGCTCTGAGAACACAGCTCCCTTGCCGCGTCTGACCGGTAGACAGCCGCCGACCTCACTGAAGCCCCACTGGACCCCTGGGAGTTGGGACAGGTCCACGCCAGCTCTCCAAGTAGGGAGACTGGGTAGACATTAGTAAATGTTACAAATATAAATAATTAGAGTGTGTGTGAGTGAGTATGTGTCTAGGAGTGAGTGTATGTGTGCGTTCACGCATTTATATATGCATACAAGTGTATACATTTCTTTTTATTTATTTTTGGGGGGGTGGATCTTGGGTGAGTTCTCACACTTTTTTCTCCAGGACTTGACCCCTGCATAAAATCCCCAAATAAAAGAGGATGAGATTTATCTTGTCATTGCCATGTGTCTATCTCTTGGACTCTGCCAAACAGTAAAGAAAGATGAAGAACGCATCAACCGATTTGGGAAAATCCCAGACCATTTTTACCCAAACATTACAAACTCTGAAAATAGCTCCAAATATATTAAAGTAAATGGGCTCCAAGTGCACAAAACATTCGGTTTTGTGATTTAAAATAGTGATGTTATGGTTCACACTACTTATGCTCATTTCCTTTGGCTCGACAACATTCCATCTCTACAATGTGCTAGTACATATATAGATTGTGAAACTAGGTCTCTCTCTAACCTGCCCATCAATTCTTTGGGATACACCGTTAAGCCAAAGAACTGACTTATAGGGAGAGCAGGAGAGACCCCCAACAGATAGCCCTGCTGCTGTCCATGCATAGAAACCACAGCACATAGAAACCACAGCACATAGAAACCACAGCACATAGAAACCACAGCACATAGAAACCACAGCACATAGAAACCACAGCACATAGAAACACATGTGCTGTAGTTGTTATGGTCACTAGCTCACCGATGCTGGTGGGTCACTCGGGTTAGAAGCCAACATGCTAGTAATGAAACCACTATAATGGCATCATGGAGGAAATTGTATCTGCTTGGGGATATGTCCTCAGGCAGGGCACGGGTGGACCAGAAGTCTGTATTACAATAATGTAACAAACAATTGATGGTACGCTCAATGTACATGCACAGTATATCCCAGTCCCGTTTTCCTGGCGTGGTGTATATCAACATAAATACTACTATGTAAGGTTGAGCAGAGCCCTCTTCACCTCGAGTCTTTTTCACCATTATTTTGACTGTCAACGATTTGCTGTTAATTATCCCACTTGTCTAATTGTAAAGTGCTGTGGAATACGTTCTCACTCTGACAATGCTACTAATAAAACATGGGACGCTAACCGTGCCTGTGTTTCTGGAATATTGTTTCATAGAGACTCTAATTGCTGGCACACTCCTCTAGCTATTAACAGACACACAATATACACACACACACACACACACAATACTTCATTCATTCAATGATTACACAAGGTTTAGCAAGTTTATCATATAAGGTGAAATACTTCTTAAATTGTTTTATGACAAAGAAAGGACGACACTGGGAACAAATATAGTAATGAGTTTTACTTTGTGTCCCATTATTTCAATGAAATGTGTCATAAGAATACGGAAGTATTCTATTGAGAAAACAGTTTTCAATTATTAACATTGTGGCCAAATGCTGCCCCCTGCTGGACTGACAAAAATAGGACTAGAAGAAATAAGTAAATTTGCTTCATACTTACCGTAATTTTATTTTCCGGATCATTATTCATGGCAGCATTTACTCATAGGTTAGCTCCTCTCCTTACGGCAGAAAGGACAGGAAATAGAACTCTGAAACTGGTATAAATAGATCCTCCCCCTTCCCATCAGGCAGTCTTAGTAACTCTCAGTAATTCCCTGATAAATGTTATTTTGATTTTCCTTTTCACTAATCGTGTGAATTGTAAACATACCTAGAAGTTTCCTATTGAAGAGGTTTTAGGGTATCTTACTAAGATAGAGACATTTTGTAAGGCTTTAAGTTGGGACTTCCTTTTCTTTCCCTGATATACATAGGAGATATTTTGATCTATTTGGACAGCGCACGCCTCCTGTGGGTATTAAATACAGACTTGGAGCATAGTATGGGCAGATCTGAGGAAGCCGAGGTGGCACGCATGCCGGTCGAAAGGTCCTCTACCCCCCAAAAAGAGTATTGGGGGTACCTGGCTCATCAGAAGCCGGCTTTTGACCAGAGGACTATAAGGGAGGCTGACCCGGAGGGGTACAGAGCCTAAAGAGGGTTTACCTACGCCTGATGCTGTTTGTAATCAGCTTCAAACAACATTTTCGACAAGTTCATTCCAGTCTCTAAACCTTCAAAGAATATAAGGTCTAACAGTTACAGCAGACAAACGGCTCTATGCTTCTGAGTGATATTTCTATTTTTGCACTATTGTTTATTATCATCAGTATTGCCCGATTTTGGTTTATTTATTTTAATGTTTTTTTCTTACATGTTAAATACTGTATAAAAATTGCCTGCGCGCATATCAATCTAGCTAATATATGGGTGAAAGATATATGTAAGTAAAGTGCTACACTGTATATTGGCACAATATTGGTAGCACTTTTTTATATCTTGCAGTGTTGCACGTTAGAGGTTTGAATTGGGCACATTGCACTTTAATAGAGGTATAAGTATATGTCACTTTATGGAACGCACGTTTATTTGGTCATATGGTTGATGCTACAACTGATATACTGTAATAGTTTGTCTTAAAGGCACAGAGCACTTTATTTGTATTACTATGTGATTTTTGCTGCAGCTTTGTATAGCAATTTTAGTAAAATAAGATCTAGCGCCACAATGACTTGTTTTACTCTGTATATATCGTAGAGAAATAGTTTATTAAGACACTGCAACCTTAACTGCATATTGCAAGCATCAGACTGTCAGCTGCACCTCACACTGTAAATGGATTGTTTGATACAGTAATGATAAGTTACAGAAGAGTTAGAATCAAATAACACCATAACCAGGCAAAGGCAAGAAGGAGGACTTCATTCAGATAGTAGTGAAAAAAAAAATATATCGTAATGAACCATAGAAATTGTGGCAAATACGGATTATAATTAAGAAATTTAGTCCAACAACATCAAGACATACATTCAAAGATTAAAATCCTGTTAATAGTCCAAACGATGCCAAACAGAATCCAACTGATTAGAGACCGTTGATCAATAGGTTATATGCGATAGGTCGACGCCAATAAAAAGGTGGTAACCAGAGGCACGGGATACAGTGTGGCAACAGACAAAAAAAAGCCGATTGGCGGAAGATATAAACAAAACACCCACATAGTTATACTGACCTTATCTTCAGATAGTGATAAGACTTACGACAGAGCCTACGGTGATTTTAAGATCCAAGTGCAGCGTGTTCTACCTGCAAAGATTTTAACACCAGTCCAAGCATATAATTCATAACATTATATCAATGGAATGTCAGGAATGAACGTTATTCATACGAATCAAGATACAGAGCCCATGTGAACAATATCCGCCAAATGTTTGTCACAAGCTACCATTTTATATATGCAGGATGACGTCACAGCTTAAATTCACATACTGGTTGGAAAGTCCAGATAGTAGGACGTCCAGAAGAATCCCATTGATAATGAGAACCTGCCAGAAGCACTGGGACTTCATGTTCAGGAATTCCCTTATTGTTCTGATATCAGGTGAAGCATTGCATGCACCCATCTGGATGCATGTATGCATGTATGTCAGCAATAGCTACTAAACTGTGCACCTGCAATCAGCGACATGTACTAAACTGTGCACCTGCAATCAGCGACATGTACTAAATTGTGCACCTGCAATCAGCGACATGTACTAAACTGTGCACCTGCAATCAGCGACATGTACTAAACTGTGCACCTGCAATCAGCGACATGTACTAAACTGTGCACCTGCAATCAGCGACATGTACTAAACTGTGCACCTGCAATCAGCGACATGTACTAAACTGTGCACCTGCAATCAGCGACATGTACTAAACTGTGCACCTGCAATCAGCGACATGTACTAAACTGTGCACCTGCAATCAGCGACATGTACTAAACTGTGCACCTGCAATCAGCGTCATGTACTAAACTGTGCACCTGCAATCAGCGACATGTACTAAACTGTGCACCTGCAATCAGCGACATGTACTAAACTGTGCACCTGCAATCAGTAATATCTACTAAACTGTGCACCTGCAATCAGTAATATGTACTAAACTGTGCACCTGCAATCAGTAATATGTACTAAACTGTGCACCTGCAATCAGCGACATGTACTAAACTGTGCACCTGCAATCAGTAATATGTACTAAACTGTGCACCTGCAATCAGTAATATGTACTAAACTGTGCACCTGCAATCAGTAATATATAATAAACCGTGCACCTGCAATCAGTAATATATAATAAACCGTGCACCTGCAATCAGTAATATATAAAACTGTGCACCTGCAATCAGTAATATATAATAAACCGTGCACCTGCAATCAGTAATATATAATAAACCGTGCACCTGCAATCAGTAATATGTACTAAACCGTGCACCTGCAATCAGTAATATATACACTAAACTGTGTACTTGCAATCAGTAATATCTACTAAACTGTGCACCTGAAATCAGTAATATATAATAAACTGTGCACCTGCAAATCAGTAATATCTACTAAGCTATGCACCTACATTTAGCAATATCTACTAAACTGTGCACCTGCAATCAGCAATATATACAGGGCTGGTGCAAGGATTTTTGCCACCCTAGGAAACAAACATTTGCCGCCCCCCATGTGACATCACAATGCCCCATCCATATGATCTGCCATAGGAGCCAACGCCAGAACTGCACACAGTGTTTGTTTACAGGCTATAGACACCAGAACCACATTAAAGGGAAACTCCAGTGCCAGAAAAACGATCCGTTTTTCTGGCACTGGAGGGTCCCTCTCCCTCCCACCCACCAATCCCCAGTTACTGAAGGGGTGAAAACCCCTTCAGTCACTTACCAGGGGCAGCGACAGGTCCCACGTCGCTGCTTCCTCCTCCCCCGCCGCTCCTCCTTCTGGTTACGTCGGCCGGTGGGCGAGACTGATCTCGCCCGCCGGCCGAGGAGACCTAATGCGCATGCGCGGCAATGCCGCGCATGCGCATTAGCGCACCCCATAGGAAAGCATTGAAAATGAATTTCAATGCTTCCCTATGGGGAATAGAGCGACGCTGGAGGTCCTCACACAGCGTGAGGACGTCCAGCGACGCTCTAGCACAGAAAACCTGTGCTATGAAGCAGGAAGTGTCCTCTAGTGGCTGTCTAATAGACAGCCACTAGGGGAGGACTTAACCCTGCAAGGTAAATATTGCAGTTTTAAAAAAACTGCAATAATTACACTTGCAGGGTTAAGGGTAGTGGGAGTTGGCACCCAGACCACTCCAATGAGCTGAAGTGGTCTGGGTGCCTGGAGTGTCCCTTTAAGCTGCAGTGGTTCTGGTGACTATAGTGTCCCTTTAATGTGAGGTCAATTAGAGATTGGTGCCACTAATAATATACTAGATTGCCTTCTTATGACCAGATAAGGACAAGAGGATGATGATGGGCTCAGGCTGCAGTCTGGCTCCACTGGTCTGGTGTTAAAACAGGCTCTCTGGAGGCAGTGCTCACAAATATCAACAAACATGAACCAGCTCCAATTTTTTGGGCATGACCGTGGGTATGCCTACAAGGTCCACCCATATGCCTTATGCCTTCAATGCCCACCAATGAGTGGAGTGTATAGGGAATGTGCGATGTGTTATTGTAGAGGATGTGGTGTGTGTGTATAGGAGATGCAGTGTGCATTTCTGGGTGTGTGTAAGGGATGCATTTGTGAATCTGTGTTTGGGTGTGTAACGGATGCAAGGTGTTTGTTTCTGTGTAGGTATGTATGTAATGTAATGCAGTGTGTGTGTGTCTGTAAGGGGTGCATGGAGTGTGTGTGTGTGTAAGGGATGCAGTGTGTGTTTTTCTATGTAAGGGATACATTGTGTGCTTCTGTGTATGTGCGCAAGGGCTGCATTATGTGTGTGTGAGGTATGCATTGTGTGTGCAAGGGCTGCATTGTGTGGGGGGGGGGGGAGAAGAGGGAGCTCTGTACGCTTCTCTCCTGCAGGGTCAGTCAAATCTTGTGGCCCCCGGGCCGGTGCACCCTAGGCGACTGCCTAAGTCACTTATAGGACACATCGGCCCTAAATATATACTAAGATTAGACACTACTATCAAATTTAAAAACATGCATTGTCTTGATCAATGAGTAGATGGTACCTGGCAGTAGAAATGCCCTGACAGGTGTGCATGCATAAAGCACTACGAACTGTTATTGAACATTACCAGCCTCCATTTTGGAAATCAGAGCTCCTCCTCTCCACACAGGTTCAGGAACACCTGCAGTCCAGATAAAGTGGTTGATTGCTAGACCTGAAACACATGTTTGGGAGGAGAAATCTAATACAGAGGGAAAGGGTAGAATGTTTCTCTTATCTTCTTCGTTTAGAAACTGAAGGAGAGAATCCACAGTTTATAATACATACTTACCCAGTGCAAAACTTTTCAGTTCATACACAGATCTTATATCTGTTACCTATATTAAATATACTAAAGGTGTAAAGCATGTATTTGGGTTGTATATGCACACTATCTTGCACACAGAATATACTTATTACATTTACTGAGACTGTGTTTAACCCCTTAAGGACACATGACATGTGTGACATGTCATGATTCCCTTTTATTCCAGAAGTTTGGTCCTTGAGGGGTTAACATCATATCATACAGAGACTACATGCATTCAGATTGCAGAGTTAGCAATAAAACCCTTATGGAAAGTCTACGCCCCAAACAACATTCATATGTTTGCCCTCAGAGCTAGCAGTCAAAGCCGTATACAGAGGTAGTGTTTCTTAAAGATTTACTCATTAACACCTGTACTATGTTATTAATCTATTTCTCATTTTTTTTAACAGTTGTTTTCCTATTTACCTCTCTCCCCTATAGTATTACTGTTTAACTGCACACTATTGTACCGTCCATTCTAAACTCCTGCTTTGTTAAATGTTTATCTTTGCTAGTTATTGTCTTGTTAATTTATGTTCTCTTTATGACTCACCTATCTGATCTTTCCTTGATTGCTTTTGTCAATATCTGCATGCTCCTGCACCAATAATTGCTGTTTTATTTAACGTGGGACTCTCTCTTACAGCCTGAGCCCCAAACAACATTCCAGCCAAAGCCTTACGCAGAGATAACATAATATTTTAAATGTCTTGTTATTTAGCGGCGATCCCCTCCATATTGCTTTTTTATACCCCACCTCTGGATTGTAAACTAATTTGAGCAGGGTACTCATCAATGTGTTATTCTGAAACATTTTGTAAATGTTTCATTTATTGTTAAATTGTCTGAGGAATAAGTTGGCGGTATCTGTACATGCCAATAACAATAATTATACAGTTTTACTATGTCTCCACACCAGCGTATATACTAAGAGTATATGAGTCAGATAAATAAAGGCTGTGTTTTCACAGCACTTCATACACACAGATTATATCACTCACATATAACGAAGCTGTGACTAACAACAACCCATACACAACCATACCCCATACTGTTAAACCTACCATTTAGGTGGCTTGCCCCCTTAAAAGATAAGAAAACTCACCTTGTTTCCAGGACTGCACGGGTCTGCCGGTGCTGGCTTCGCCTCCTTGGCTGACATCAGAATTGATGATCTCAGCCAACCCGATGCATTCCCATAGGAAAAGCATTTAGTTGGCTGAGATCGTCAAGGTGGTGAGCTGGAGGCAGGGCTAAACGCCTCCCTGGCCAATCAGTATCTCCTCATGGAGACGATGAACGTCAGTGCTGCACGTTTTACATCACTGCCCCAGGAAGCATCTCTGGTAGCCATCTAAGGAGTGGCCACTAGAGGTGTTCCTAGGCTGTAATGTAAATGCCTTTTCTCAAAAAGCCTGCAGGGGGCTGACTAAACCCATCAGAACATTAAGCTGTAGTTGTTCTGGTGGCTATAGTGATCCTTTAAATTGTCTTCACAACAGCTCATACACAAAGATTATATTGGACTAATATACCATGGCTGTGTCTAAACACACACTGATACAGAGAGCATATAGTGTATACAAACACTGAGTCTGTGTCTTCAAACACACACTAATACAGAGAGCATATAGTGGATACTGTGGCTGTGTCTTCACACACACACACACACACTAATACAGAGAGCATATAGTGAATACAAATCCTAAGGCTGTGTCTTCACACACACTAATACAGAGAGCATATAGTGGATACAAATACTAAGGCTGTGTCTTCACACACACACACACACACACACACACACACACTAATACAGAGAGCATATAGTGGATACTGTGGCTGTGTCTTCATAGTAACTAATACAGAGAGCATATTGTAACGGAGCTCCCTGTACCCCTGGCTGGGTACCTCCACCAAGAACCCCGTCCTAGCTGGAACAGGGGACAAACCGCAGCACTTCTGGCCACAGTCGCCTTGGCTTGATTGGGGCCCTGGAACCAATCTCTCCTGGAACCCAATGGGGAGCTCGCTCTAGCAACCCCCAGGCACTGGGCGTCAATCAGTCCAGAGAGCTCTAGTCCTTACGATGGACTTTCCATGTTGAATCCTCCACGCTGGAACAAGCTGGTGTTATGATGAGCCCTTTCCCCTCCCAGTAACCAGAAGACACATAGTTCTGGGAGTACAAACTGGAATACGTTTATTGGCAGCCAGAACTGGCCTTATATGCAGGTCCCCATGCAAGGGCCACTCCCGTCTGGACCTGAGCGTAAAACCACAGTAGAAACACACACACGATTACATTGAATCTCAGGTCCAGGACACTCCCATACAAAACAAGATAATCCCTCCCCTGTACCTGGGAGATAATTGAGTCAAGCACTGTATTAAACTCAATTATCTCCAAGGCAAAAATAACTGGAGTAGTACTGGGTACACTAGGACATGGGGGATAACCCCAAATAGAAAACTAACAAACTAAAGAAGTGTACCAGTAGGGACTGGGATAAATGAGAGATTCTCAATTTGCATGCCAGGTGTCCACACGATAGTTTGCAGACTGGAACTAAATCAAATGAAATTTATATACCCTAACATAAATACATTTAATTAACCCCTTAAGGACACAACTTTTGGAATATTTCCGTCATGTGTCCTTAAGGGGTTAAATAACACTAATCATACAAGTGTGTAAATAAGTGCTCGAGTACTAAACGGTGAAAAAAATTAATAAATGTTGAACCAGTATGATAACTGATAAAATCAGTGTTGCCACTGAGATACCAATATGGTATACCATTCGTCTCAGAGACTCTGATAGACTAATTATAGCGGTATATTGTAATCGTGGCAATAGATATTAGTGATATATTGGTGTAGGGAAAACCCCTGCATTACTTGCATGTAACTAGATCAGAGACATTGCGTTTACACACAGATCCTGGAATGGATCTAGATAAATAGTGAGTGAGTCTATATAGCTCAATATGACTGTTAAGGTATAGAGTGAATATCCATAACAATATAATGGATACTGATCTAACGAAAGATGGAATAAATAGAGATCTATAGAGTGTACTCCAGAGCCTGCCTAATAACAGAATTGGTCAGCACACGTCTGTGCTTAGATGCTAAGACTCTTATGATAGAATCTCACTATTCCTTAATGCCTCTGATGACCCAGGAGATAGTTAAACCATAAACATATATATAGATGGGAATAAGGAGGGAAGCAGATTGCAGCAAGCACCGACCCAGTGCTAACATCCCCTCCCGAGACTCAGGATAGGGGAGTAGAGTTAGTGTAGGGAGGGTGAAAAACCCGGCTATGAAGCTGAATAGCTGTTAGTATGAAGTAGTCTTGACCTCTCAGGGTATGTGGGACTCCGAGTAATAAACAGACTGATCCCAGATCTTTCTGATCTAGTTACATGCAAAGTAATGCAGGGATTTTCCCTACACCAGTATATCACTAATATCTATTGCCACGATTACCATATACCGCTATAATTAGTCTATCAGAGTCTCTGAGACGCATGGTATACCATATTGGTATCTCAGTGGCAACAGGGTTTTTATCAGTTATCATACTAGTTCAACATTTATTACTTTTTTTCACTGTTTAGTACACAAGCACTTATTCACACACTTGTATTTTTAGTGTTATTTAATAAAATTTATTTTAGTGTATATACATTTTTTTAGTTCCAGTCTGCAAACTATCGTGTGGACAGCTGGCATGCAAATTGAGAATCTCTCATTTATCCCAGTCCCTACTGGTACACTTCTTTAGCTTGTCAATTATATTCAAGCACAAAAACACCCCAAAAGTACCTGAAAAATTAATAAAACCCCACAAAAGTTACATCCCCTGATAGCCCTGATCTGGGTGACCAACATCTCCAAAAATCACCCAGATCGGTTCAGGGTTTTAGAAATTTCCTGGAATTTTCCTCATAATTTGACCGACCGCACGCATGGTCCCCTAGCCGAAATAGCTCCATAGAATCGCGGCTAAGTGCCGCTGGGGACCGACTGGGAACTTTGAAGTCTTCATGCCAAAAATAGTTCCAGGGCTTTCGCAGCTAAGTCCCCCTGAAGTCTATTTGTGGTTTTGGTCCATGGGAACGGCCGCCAGGGAGCGATCGTTCAGTTTTAAGCTCACTAATGGAAAGTGCGGAACCAGGGGAATAAAATATGGGTCTTTACAGTCGCTGACCCGGCCCATAGTCGCTGGGCAGGAGGCTGGCAAGCAGGTTCCTCCAGGAGCTTTGGATACAAATACTCAGGCTGTTTCTTCACACAGAGAGCTTATAGTGGATACAAATACTGTGTCTTCATAGTAACTAATACAGAGAGCATATAGTGGATACAAATACTGTGTCTCTACACACACTAATACAGAGAGCACACAGTGGATACAAATACTGTGTATTCATAGTAACTAATACAGAAAGCACACAGTGGATACAAATACTGTGTCTTCATAGTAACTAATACAGAAAGCACACAGTGGATACAAATACTGTGTCTCTACACACACTAATACAGAGAGCTTATACTGGACACATACTAATGCTGTGCTTAACACCAGCTCATGTACAGAGTAATCAGTCACTATAATCATGCTGTAATTGTAATGGGTGTCATGGAAGGAATAATCTGGAATACATTTCCTAAAAACAGAATTAATTAAAGTGAGTATTAAAAAGTGCTGTAGAAACCCCCAACCAGACGACAACGCAAAACAGAAGGCAGGAGGCCCCCACCACCCGACATACCAGCAAGGCACTCTCACACTGGGACTTTCCTCACTAGGCTGGAAGACCCATCACTCACACCTGGACAGCAACCAACACCCGATGGGTATCGGCTGAACCTCCATGGACATTCCACAGGCATCATAGTCATAGCCAGCACCTGTGGACACTTGCCTGTTCCCCGGATTACATACACATTACTACACATTATGAAACTCAACACCAACCAACATCACTTAATGCCCACGTAGGCTTGCTTCACCTTACCAGCACGATACCATTATCACTCTGTCTCACTTATAACTCAGCACAAACATAAAGCTCAGCAGTAACAAATGCCCACACACTTCACACACTTTACGGAATGACCCTCATCTAATCAGGTACCAAGTTGAGTGGGTTCGGATAAGTCTCATAAAGCGGTATTTAAACATGCCTGCATTTACGAACACTCTCTCACATCGCTGAAGCATACTACTGCTAGCAATGCTAGAACAAATCATAGGCCAGCCTCATAAGGCCAGCAAGCCTCAATCACACTTATTTAGCCTCACTCTAGCAATAGTTAATTTACGTTTATTAACTCCTTTAAAAATGTGCAAGAATGATATAAATGTCCTCAATGTGTTCATATATATGGTAAGATTTCTAGCTTGTCAATTGCTGTTGGGGCATGACAAGCATGCATGTAATAATAATATGCACAGAAAAATAAAGATTTAAAAAAAAAAAAAGTGCTGTAGAAATGAGAGATTTTAATCGGACCTTTAATAGAGACAACCATTACAATGTATTGACAGGCGATTGCAATGACAGACAAGTGACAGCATTCAGTATCGATTGCAGAGGGGACAGGAGATGGGAAAGTAAATTAACACAGAATTGCCGTAGTCAGGAAGGGAGATGGGTTGGGGATCAATATTACTTTTTTATCGTGTGATGAGGAAAAAATGCAAAAATACAAAAACAAAACAGACAAATTAAAGAGTATTGCATGGGTACACTCCGTCATTATATAAATGGAAACGGAGAGAGAAACGGAAAATAAAAAATGTGCAGTCACAAGATACTGAGTTAACAGTAAACATATATTTACTTTTAGAGTAGCACATTACTGACTAAAATATGTTTAAAATTGGAATAAAAAAATTCTAAATAACTTTCTTTGCTAATTTTTCTGCTACTTCCAGTTCTCAAATGACTTATGGGAGTATTCAGTAAAGTGTAAATAGTCAGCAGTTCAGAATTACATTAACATTTTAGGCCAGGCTTCCCCGAACTCTGGCCCTCCTGAACTACAACTCCCATGATTCTATGAATGAAATAGGCTGAGAATCATGGGAGTTGTAGTTCAGCAACATCTGTAGGGGCGGAGTTTGGTTAAGCCTGTTTTAGGCCAATATTCCTCCACATAAGCCATTTTTTCAGTTTGGATATATTGGTCTAGGTTCCACCTTAACCCCTTAAGGACCAAACTTCTGGAATAAAAGGGAATTATGACGTGTCACACATGTCATGTGTCCTTAAGGGGTTAAACTCACACTGAATGCCTGACAATACACAGTATAATAAATCTATCACATTTACAGATTGATAACACAATCTGATTATAAGTCAGCATTTTGTGATGCCTATTGCATGGTTTCTGTAAAACCAGTAGTATTTGCTTTTATTTGCAAATCTAAACAGCAACTGCCATCGCTATATAAATGTAAGAAATAAAAAATAAAAAAAGGAGGGCCGAGCATTCAGCATTGTCTGGACTACATTGGGGTTTAGACGGTTTGTAAGCGGTTTAACCCCTAAGGTAAGACAGAGCCCAGGTCCTCCAGCCTAAGCTAAAGGTTATAGAGGCACCTGAAACAATTAAAACCAAAATTCAGTCCAAAACAAAAGTAGGATAATATTCCCTTACTCAACTATCTTTACACAGCTTGGCTATTTTGAACTAAATTAGGTTGATTTTCAAAAGGTTTAATGCATACTGTAATGGGGCTCCCAGTACCCCTGGCTGGGTACCTCCGTCAAGGACCGCTTCCTAGCTGGAACAGAGGACAAACCGCAGCACTTCTTCCCACATACGCAGTGGCATGACTGGGGCCCTGGAACCGCTCCTTCCTGGAGCTAAATGGGGAATTGGCTCTAGTCCTCTAGTCCTTAAAAGGACTTTCCCCGTTGAATCCCCTGAAAGCTGGAACAGCAGACACAGGAGCAAGTCTTCTTCCCCTCCAATAACAGGACGGCGCACAGTTTTGGAGTGCAAGTTTCCCAACAAGGGAGACACCCAGATGGACCTTGTTGGGCACAGGGACACAAAGTGAACAAACCAATAAAAACAGTCACATAGTGAGACACTCCCATACACAAACAATAGAATCCCTCCTCTGTGCTTGGGAGATAATTGAATCAGGAACTGTGCTAATCTAACTCAATTATCTCCAAGCACAGAAAACATACAATTTTATAAAACCCCAAAAAGTACCTTAAAAACGTATTAAACCCCATAGTTACATCCCCTGATAGCTCCGATCTGGGTGAACAACATATCCAAAAATCACCCAGATCAGTTCAGGAATTTCCTGGAAGTCAGTTTTGACCGACTGCAAGCATGGCCCCATGCCCAAAACAGTTCCAGGGAAATCAGTGCTAACAGTCGGTCACGTTCGATAGTCTTTTACAGGTTTCCCTGCAGGGCCCATAGTCTGGGCAGGAGGCTGGCAAGCAGGCTTCTCCAGGAGCTCGTGGCAAACTCGGGTAAAAAGAGGAGTTTGCCACAAATACACCCTAAAATGGAGAGGATGAAGATCCCAGTCAAAGTGGGCCAGGGGGACTACACCAGAGCAAGGCTTTAAATCAGGGGTCCTCAAACTCCGGCCCCCCAGATGTTGCTGAACTACAACTCCCATGATTCTTTGAATTACATAGATAGCCAGAGAATCATGGGAGTTGTAGTTCAGCAACATCTGAGGGGGCCGGAGTTTGAGGACCCCTGCATTAAATGCTGGCCTGAATCAGGACCGGACATGTGCAGCTGTTAGCCGTAACAGACGTGATCATACACATTCTTAGAACAGCTGTCACCTTCTGGGTTCTTGGAATATTTTGTTAAAGACCCCCACTGGTGATTTTGCCACTTGCAGTACAGGTGAATGGGGATGTAGGGGAAGGTGTCTTACTTACCTGAAACTGACCCTCACTGTTGCTACCATGAGCATTCAGTTGATCTTCAGCTACTGGCGTTTCATCTGGCATAAGCCCACATCAGTACAGTACTCTCGCGCATGTGCAAGACCACAACACTGATGTCTATGGAAGATCCCACAAGACCCTTCCATAGACGATGTTTTTTTTTCCCTCACAGCGGTCACTAGTGATGGCAGTAGCTGTGACTTGTTATGCACCAGAAAAATGCACAAGACAAAACATGTTGCAATACATATATAGGAGTTTATAAAAGGTATCTGGAAAAGCTAGCAGGCAGCTTATTAAGTTTTTTTTTTTATTGTTCACAGCTAGTAAAGGTCCTAGTTTGAGAAGGGAAAAGTCCATATTTGGAAATCAAGCTCCTACCTCTCTCTTCTATCCCAACATTTCTTTTTTATTAGAGAGACAAGCTCCCCTCCCCCCCCCCCCCCCCCCGCAACCAAAATACAAAAATAAAAAAAAGTCTACAGAAACAAGGCTAAAGTATTTTATTTCCAAAACATGTATGCAATAATGCTTAGTGTGCCGGTGTTCAGTCATACCGGCAGCATGTATGCAATAATGCTTAGTGTGCCGGTGTTCAGTCATACTGGCAGCATGTATGCAATAATGCTTAGTGTGCCGGTGTTCGGTCATACTGGCAGCATGTATGCAATAATGCTTAGTGTTGCCGATGTTCGGTCATACCGGCAGAATGTATGCAATAATGCTTAGTGTGCCGGTGTTCGGTCATACTGGCAGCATGTATGCAATAATGCTTAATGTGCCGGTGTTCGGTCATACTGGCAGCATGTATGCAATAATGCTTAGTGTTGCCGATGTTCGGTCATACCGGCAGCATGTATGCAATAATGCTTAGTGTGCCGGTGTTCAGTCATACTGGCAGCATGTATGCAATAATGCTTAGTGTGCCGGTGTTCGGTCATACTGGCGGCATGTATGCAATAATGCTTAGTGTGCCGGTGTTCAGTCATACTGGCAGCATGTATGCAATAATGCTTAGTGTGCCGGTGTTCGGTCATACCGGCATGTATGCAATAATGCTTAGTGTTGCCGGTGTTCGGTCATACCGGCAGCATGTATGCAATAATGCTTAGTGTGCCGGTGTTCAGTCATACTGGCAGCATGTATGCAATAATGCTTAGTGTGCCGGTGTTCAGTCATACTGGCGGCATTTATGCAATAATGCTTAGTGTGCCAGTGTTCGGTCATACTGGCAGCATGTATGCAATAATGCTTAGTGTGCCGGTGTTCAGTCATACTGGCAGCATGTATGCAATAATGCTTAGTGTGCCGGTGTTCGGTCATACCGGCAGCATGTATGCAATAATGCTTAGTGTTGCCGATGTTCGGTCATACCGGCAGCATGTATGCAATAATGCTTAGTGTGCCGGTGTTCAGTCATACTGGCAGCATGTATGCAATAATGCTTAGTGTGCCGGTGTTCAGTCATACTGGCGGCATGTATGCAATAATGCTTAGTGTGCCGGTGTTCAGTCATACTGGCAGCATGTATGCAATAATGCTTAGTGTGCCGGTGTTCAGTCATACTGGCGGCATTTATGCAATAATGCTTAGTGTGCCAGTGTTCGGTCATACTGGCAGCATGTATGCAATAATGCTTAGTGTGCCGGTGTTCAGTCATACTGGCAGCATGTATGCAATAATGCTTAGTGTGCCGGTGTTCGGTCATACCGGCAGCATGTATGCAATAATGCTTAGTGTTGCCGATGTTCGGTCATACCGGCAGCATGTATGCAATAATGCTTAGTGTGCCGGTGTTCAGTCATACTGGCAGCATGTATGCAATAATGCTTAGTGTGCCGGTGTTCAGTCATACTGGCGGCATGTATGCAATAATGCTTAGTGTGCCGGTGTTCAGTCATACTGGCGGCATTTATGCAATAATGCTTAGTGTGCCGGTGTTCGGTCATACTGGCAGCATGTATGCAATAATGCTTAGTGTGCCGGTGTTCAGTCATACTGGCGGCATTTATGCAATAATGCTTAGTGTGCCAGTGTTCGGTCATACTGGCAGCATGTATGCAATAATGCTTAGTGTGCCGGTGTTCAGTCATACTGGCAGCATGTATGCAATAATGCTTAGTGTGCCGGTGTTCGGTCATACCGGCAGCATGTATGCAATAATGCTTAGTGTTGCCGATGTTCGGTCATACCGGCAGCATGTATGCAATAATGCTTAGTGTGCCGGTGTTCAGTCATACTGGCAGCATGTATGCAATAATGCTTAGTGTGCCGGTGTTCAGTCATACTGGCGGCATGTATGCAATAATGCTTAGTGTGCCGGTGTTCAGTCATACTGGCGGCATTTATGCAATAATGCTTAGTGTGCCGGTGTTCGGTCATACTGGCAGCATGTATGCAATAATGCTTAATGTGCCGGTGTTCAGTCATACTGGCAGCATGTATGCAATAATGCTTAGTGTGCCGGTGTTCGGTCATACTGGCAGCATGTATGCAATAATGCTTAGTGTGCCGGTGTTCGGTCATACTGGCAGCATGTATGCAATAATGCTTAGTGTGCCGGTGTTCAGTCATACTGGCAGCATGTATGCAATAATGCTTAGTGTGCCGGTGTTCAGTCATACTGGCGGCATGTATGCAATAATGCTTAGTGTGCCGGTGTTCGGTCATACTGGCAGCATGTATGCAATAATGCTTAGTGTGCCGGTGTTCGGTCATACTGGCAGCATGTATGCAATAATGCTTAGTGTGCCGGTGTTCAGTCAAACTGGCATCATGTACACTGTAGACCAGTAACTAGCGATCTCTCCGTCGGCATCATTTTTCCATTCAAGAGTTTCAGATTTCGGGACATTAAAGTAGTCATACCACTTCATCTCAATGAAGTGGTCCAGGTACAGGAGCCTTCAGTGAAAACTGGCTGTTTTGCCTTCATAAACAGCCTCTAGAAGTGCTTCCGCATTGCAGGAGGATGTCAAAATGCAGACAAGCAATGGATTCAATGTTTCCATAAGAGAAGCATTTGATTGGATGCACACAGCCCATGGATATTTAATTCTCAATGCTTCTCTTTGATAAGCATTGGATAATCAAGAATGAATTTGCAAGAGGGGAAGCGAGCTTTGATGGGAGAGCCTAAAATTAAATAGGGACTAGGACATAAAAGAGTTGGGAAAAGATGTTTACATTTAACGCTATAGTGTACCTTTAAAGCCATATTTCTGTCCACTATAAGATTGTCATAAAAAAAATAAAAAAGAAAGGAAGAACAACATGCAGAATAACCACTCAAGTAGTTTGCCAAATTACTGAGCCTGACGATCACTTCTTCCACTGAGAATTGGAATCCCCTGTACAGAGTTTGTTTGCTCTCTGATTCCTCTAATTGCCCACAGAGTCTGCCCTTGGTGCAAAAAGCGAATCCATTGTTCTGAGTGCTATTACCAAGATATAGAGAGATACTTGAAGGAATTACGCCGTTTAGGGGACCTCTACCCACAACTCCCTTGGTAATAGCACTCAGAACAATGGATTCGCTTTTTGCACCAAGGGCAGACTCTGTGGGCAATTAGAGGAATCAGAGAGCTTTATTGTTGATACATAGTTGCTACTGTATCTCTTCTTCTTTAATAGGCCAATAAAGTCTTTATGTTTTCAGTGGATTTAGAGATATTCTTCATGCACCGTATCTATTACATTTAGCATTGCTCTGTCATTTTCCCCATTTACTTATCAATTTTCCCCTGTCTACTGGGCTCCAGATTCTAAGATTTATTAGGCATATTATCTATGTGTACTTACTATCTGTACCTTTACCGGCTTGCTTGATAGTTTCCCCCCACTCTTCTTAAAGGGGAAATATTCGAGCATCTTTTGTGTGTTTTTCTTATTTTTTACAACTAAAGGGTCCATGCCCATTTTGGGTGGAGCCGGTACCACCCACTCTGACCAATTTTCTCCTAGTCATAGATCAGACGTTTGGTTAATCTAGGACCAAGGAGAAAATATAGCTCTTCTTATTATATTTGATATCTAAAAGCAGCTTGCAAAAATTGATCTCTCGCTTGCAGCCTTCACAAGCCCTCCTCTTGTAACCCCAGCACATACTTTCTGTGTCTGTCTAATCACAGACTTCCCAATGCAGCTCAATAGACATCTTTCAAGGCAGGTGCTCTGGACAATTGCTGCCTCTAAGCTAAACAAACCAGGAAGTAACAGGACGGGTTATCTGACAGCCAGGGGGATGCAACAAGGTTCCTTTATAAAAGTGCCCCAATTTCTATTGAAATCTTAATAAAATTAGAAATAGAGGAAACACTTCACAGATAAAGCACTTGAATAGGTCATGAACAATCTTTAGCAAATACATTGAGAAACAAACTGCTACTTTTAAGTTACATTTTGTAACAGAATACTTTATTTGTAATGTACACTACAGCATAATAAGATAGAGAAATTCTTTTGGAAATATAAAAATGCATATATTAAAGTGTATAGAAAAGCAGAACTTTAACAGGATACAAATGATATCCACTGAGTGTTTTCAAATACTTTCTGTTCCATTATAAACTTTACTGTCGGGGTTTGTTTAATTTAGCGGTCAAATTTAAATATGCGTTTGTAAATTAGGGTAGCTGTCCAACTGCTGTAAAACTACTGCAATAACGGTCATCAACACTTTGGTAGCTTTGTCAGAGATTGATATCTGTAACAGTGAACAGCTACCCGATGTCTAACCCAGGTATATGTACAGGGAAAAAATGCAGTTTATATTTTATGCATCCATAACGTGGAAATCTAACATAGTCTCCACAATATTATGTTAACTTACTTCCCATGAACAATCAAAAAAAATATAAAAAACATAAGTGGGGCCAAAAAATTCAATAAAAACAGACAGACCCCCCTGTAAACTTGGGTACATACATCTGAGGGAAGGAGGGGGATTAAAAAACAAAAAAAACACAACAACCAAAAAAACTCCAAAACCAGGTAACACAAAGTTAACGGATTTGCTACGTTGAATTGGCTTCAGCATTCTTGAGGTCACTTCTGTTCAAACAAAGTCTTGAAACGTTGACTGTGGCAGCATTGAATAATGACTAATGGCCTCTGGCACACATGCTTCCTTTCTATTAATCAACACCTCAACTTAGATGTCTGTTTCGGATTACTGACCCTCCTTCAACCTCAATTTGTTCATAGAGCCATTTGCGGTCGCATCTGCATTCTATGCCGCACTTGTTAGAGCCACACTTTTTGCATGCATAGAAGCATCCCAGGCATTCCTCGTCCAAACAATCACAGAGGTCCATTCCACTGGAGATAAGAACTCCAGCCTGGTCATAGATTTTATTCTTTGACGGCAAGATCTGCCTGCAAATCAGAGAGAGAGAAAATAAATATGAAATAAAGCCTAACACAAAATTATGTACACTTCTCCCCTTTAGCAATGGACTGATCAAGAATTGATCCTTTGAGGTATACTGTAAGAAATTGTTACATCTGGAACCCAATAGAAGTGTTCTTACACCCTACCGTTCACATAAGTCACGTTTTGGCTGTGCATTACTGGAAGGCGACATTTCTGTATTTACAATTTCCTGCATATGCTGCACATCTCTGCAAGTTGTGAGAGTGTAGAGAGACAGTATAGGATGAACAGATAGATGGTAAACAAAAGCAACCCAGAATATTAACTAAAAAGGGCAACAAATTCAATGAGAATTTGGGCAGCAACATACATGTGGTGAGCGACTTGGTATCTAAAATACAAATACTGGAATATGTATGTGCGCTCCACAGATAAAAAATGGCAACAATTAGATATAATAGTACACTAAATATAATAATGGTGAATAAAGAAAAAGGCAGGACTAAAATTCCAACAATGAGCAAAAATTTATTGAGTTGATGTATTTCTAAACCCAACATCAATTCTATCCAATAGAATGTTACAATGTGTCAAAACCTTTTCACAATTCTGACCACAAGGATAAGAATGCATATAAACTTCCCAAAATTGGCTTGCTACAATATCTGATATAAAAAGCAGCAGGTAACAGCCTAGCACAGGGGTAGGCAACCTACGGCACTAGTGCCATGCACGGCACTCGAGGTGTCTTTGCACGGCACTCAAGGCTGCTAGAGCCAAACGCACTCTAGCCTATCAGGAGTCTCCGTAAAACTTCAGATATCTGCTAATACGAAGAGGTAGTGAAGGACAATCATCAATTTATGCATTGCAGCACATAGAGGAAGTGATCTCAGATCACTTCCTCCCAGCACTTGTGAATGGGAATCCACACTGTAGTAGAGCAGCCATCGACAGCTATCCCAGCTCCTGTCCTTAACCTGTACCTGGCCAGCCTGGTCCCCACTGGAGCCCAGGGAACCCACCCACACTGCTAGATATACACAGAAATTTAGAATAACCCTCCCCTCATACAAATAATATGAACAGCCCACACACACACACACACACACACACAACACACAATGCCCACAAACGCAACACCACTAACAATCCACATACATGCACACAACCCCACATGCAGCCTCTCACATACAATACCCCAAACAGCCCCCACACACTACCAAACACACAATGTGACATATCCATCCACACACAATTCCACAAGCAGCCCTCATACACAGTCCACATTCAGAGGTATCACACGATTCCATAAACTACTAACGAACATATACAATATAATAGCTCATATACGCACAAATACAACGATACAAAGCAATTACAGTCAAAATAACACAAGCAGAATATGGCAGCATACACACCTCAATTAAAAAAAATAGGATTGGCACTCTACGGGACATCACTATCCTATATCGGAACAGTGCTGCTAAAAGGTTGCCTACCCCTGGCCTAGCAGGTTCAATCCTCCACTAGTCCTGATTACAGATGTGCTGAATATAGTGAAAGTATTCCCTTTGTGTAGAGTTTCCCCAATATAAAGGATGCAACCAGTCGTAATGGGTAAAATCAGCAATCTGAACTTTATGAGGCCAAACTTGGCTTCTTATGCAGTGCCCCTAGCATGGGGTTTCTAATACAAAAATCACAGGGGTTTCCTTCCCACAAGCCATTGTGTGTGAGAGACAGTTGAGCTCCAATTAAGCTCATCCAATTAACTCTCAAATAGGAAAACTTATGTACAATTTTGACATATCACCAAAATACGACAACAGCATCGGAACCCCACAAAAATTATATTCCCGAATAGCCCCAATCTGAGCGCACAACATATCCAAAAAGCGCTCAGATCGGTTCGGTAAAACGAAAGTTATGTTCGTGCATATATGAACTGGCTGCCTGTTAGAGGTGGTATTATCAATTTCAAAAGGGGTTAATTTGATTGTATGGGAGATAGACTGTAAGCTCTATGAGCAGGGTCCTCTTCAACCTATGGTTCATGTAAGTTTTCTTGTAATTGTCCTATTTATAGTTACATCCCCCCTCTCATAATATTGTAAAGCGCCAAGGAATCTGTTGGCGCTATATAAATGGCAATAATAACCTAAATTCCTCTTTGAAGCTGGGACCCCAGCAGAGATACTCTGTAAGGTGTGAGAAGTCCCATAAGTGACCTGGAAATCTGGTTTTAGTATAAACTAACTAATTTGCCATATGTCTTGATTCCCTCTTAGATAAGGAGTCCTTTGATTTGAACAAGCCTTGTGTTCCAATATCATACCCAAAAGAGACATTAAATGGAATCTCCAGTGCCAGGAAAACAATCAGTTTTCCTGGCACTGGAGGGTCCCTCTCCCTCCCACCCACCAATCCCCGGTTACTGAAGGGGTGAAAACCCCTTCAGTCACTTACCTGAGGCAGCGACGATGTCCCTCGTCTGTCTCCTCCTCCGCGCCACTCCTCCTCTGCATTGCGTCGGCCGGTGGGCGAGACTGATCCCGCCCACCGGCCGAGGAGACCTAATGCGCATGCGCGGCAATGCCGCGCAAGCGCATTAGCGCTCTCCATAGGAAAGCATTGAAAAATAATTTCAATGCTTTCCTATGGGGAAATGAGCGACGCTGGAGGTCCTCACACAGCGTGAGGACGTCCAGCGACGCTCAAGCACAGGTTTCCTGTGCTATGAAGGAGGAAGTGACCTCTAGTGGCTGTCTAATAGACAGCCACTAGAGGTGGAGTTAACCCTGCAAGGTAATTATTGCAGTTTATAAAAAACTGCAATAATTACACTTGCAGGGTTAGGAGTAGTGGGAGTTGGCACCCAGACCACTCCAATGGGCAGAAGTGGTCTGGGTGCCTGGAGTGTCCCTTTAACCCCTTAATTAACCCCTTAAGGACACATGACATGTGTGACAGGCCATGATTCCCTTTTATTCCAGAAGTTTGGTCCTTAAGGGGTTAAGGACTGAGCCAAATGTACAAGTTGTGAACAAAACAAAACGTAAATAAAACCTGGCATTTGCGCTATATGTCTGTCCAACCGTAATTCACCTCTTTCATATTAAATGCACCCCCCCTTATTATATATCATTTTATTCAGGGGAAACAGGGCTTTCATTTAATATCAAATATTTAGCTATGGGAAAAAAACAAATATTTAGCTATGAAACATAATTTAATATGAAAAAAATGGGAGAAAATAAGAAATGTAATTTTTTTTTTAGTTCTACATGACATTTTAACTGTCAATGTCATAATACTGTTTGCTCTTACTGCAATGAAATACACATATTTGTATTCAGCAAAGTCTCACGTGTAAAACAGTACCCCCTATGTACAGGTTTTATGGTGTTTTGGGAAGTTACAGGGTCAAATATAGCGTGTTACATTTGAAATTGAAATTCGCCAGATTGGTTACGTTGCCTTTGAGACTGTATAGTAGCCCAGGAAATAAATGTACACCCATAATGGCATACCATTTGCAATAGTAGACAACCCAAGGTATTGCAAATGGGGTATGTTTTTTTAGTAGCTATTTGGTCACAAACACTGGCCAAAGTTAGCGTTAGTATTTGTTTGTGCGTGAAAAATGCAAAAACCGCCAATTTTGGCCAGTGTTTGTGACTAAGTGGCTACTAAAAAAAGACTGGACATACCCCATTTGCAATACCTTGGGTTGTCTACCATTGCAAATGGTATGCCATCATAGGGGTAATTTTCATTCTTGGGCTACCATAGGGTCACAAAGGCAACGTAAGGAATCTGGCGAATTTTAATGTGAAAAAAAAGAAACAAGCCTTATATTTGACGCTGTAACTTTTGAAAAAACCATAAAACCTGTACATGAGGGGTACTGTTGTACTCGGGAGACTTCGCTGAACACAAATAGTTGTGTTTCAAAACAGTAAAAAGTATTGCAGCAATAATATCGTCCGTGTAAGTGCTGTTTGTGCATGAAAAATGCAAAAAATTTCACTTTTACTGGCGACATCATCGTTGTAATACATTTTACTGTTTTGAAACACTAATATTTGTGTTCAGCGAAGTCTCCTGAGTAAAACAGTACCCCCCATGTACAGATTTTATGGTGTCTTGGAAAGTTATAGGGTTAAATATGGTGCTAGCAAATTAAATTCCCTATACTTTCGGCATGGGTTGTCAGGCAGTTCCCGCTAATTGTAATTAATTAGGATACCTAATTATGTAAAAATATTACACATACTATATATATATATATATATATATATTTATATTATAGGTTATTATATTTATATATAGGTATATATTTATGTATATAGATATATATTATTTCGTTCTACGTGTATTTTGAGATATAGATATATATATATATATATATATATATATATATATATAATATCACAATACAGTTAGAACGAAATAAAACACATCTATATATTTTTTAATAATTTGTAATTATTTTTTTAATTTAATTTTTTTTTACATATTTATATATTTTTTTACAATATATATAAATATATATATATATCAATAATTATATATATATTTAATCAGTATCAGTCTACGTGTAATTTGATAATATATATATAAATATTAAAATACACCTAGACAGTGTATGTATATGTGTACACACACACACACACACACACATATATTCTAAGTATATAATTATTATTTTTTTACACTTATTTTAAAAAAATTTGTATTTGA